>NC_134857.1:72957392-73312392 GCF_049852395.1 Peromyscus maniculatus bairdii
TCAGTCAGGGCTCAGATGTCATCACTGACCTGGATGGCAGCAGAGGCCTCTTACAGTAGCATGGCCCCTCTAGGTAGGTTTATGCCTGTGTCTTCCATTCAATTCATGCCAGTAACAGGCTCTTTTTACCATATTGAAGCACAATATGAAATCAGGAATGGTGAGACCTACAGCAGTTCTTTTATTGTACAGGAATGTTTTTGTTTTCCATTGCTTTTTGTATTTCCATATGAAACAGCAAGGGCAGTGGATCTCTGCATCTGCCTCCATCAGTCACTGGACAAAGGCTCTATGATGACAGCTATGTTATTTACTAGCGTGCTCACCAGAGTAGACCAGTTCAGGTTCCCTCTGGACCACTTCCAGGCAGCCAAAGGTGGAGTCAACCTTGTGGATTCCTGAGAGCCTCCCCAGCACCCTGCCTCTTCCAATTCCCATGATGTACTCATCTATCATGGTATCTTCCTTCCTGCCCTCCCACTCTGTCCCTGTTCCAAGTTGACCCTCCATTTCCCTATGTTCTCATCCCCTCTTCCTCGCCCTCTGCCACCCCCCTGGTCACTCATGTAGATCTCATCCACTTCTCCTTTTCAGGATCATCCATGTGTCCCTCCTAGAGTATTTTCCTGTTAGCTAGCCTCTCCGGAGTTTTCGGTTGCAGTCTGGCCATCCCTTCCCTCACTTTTAGTATCCACTTATGAGTGAGTACATACTATATTTGTCCTTCTGAGTCTGGGTTACCTCACTCAAGATGATATTTTCTAGATCCATCCATTTGCCTGCAAATTTCAGGATCATTGTTTTTTACTGCTGAGTAGTACTCCATTGTGTATATGTGCCACATTTTTCTTTATCCATTCTTCAGTTGAGGTGCATCTAGGTTGTTTTCAGGTTCTGGCTATTATGAATAAAGCTCATATGAACATAGTTGAGCATGTGTCCTTGTGGTAAGATTGAGCATTCCTTAGGTATATGCCCAAGAGAGGTATAACTGGGTCTTGGGGAAGACTTATTCCCAATTTTCTAAGAAACCGCCATACTGATTTCCACAGTGGCTGTACAAGTTTGCATTCCCACCAACAATGGAGGAGTGTTCCCCTTGCTCCACATCTTCTCCATCATTAGCTGTCTTCAGTGTTTTTGATCTTAGCCATTCTGACAGGTGTAAGATGGTATCTCAGAGTTGTGTAGATTTGCATTTCCCAGATGACTAAGGAGATCAGCCCTCTGTCAGATATGGGGTTGGTGAAGATCTTTTCCCATTCTGTAGGCCGTCATTTGGTCTTATTGACTGTGTCCTTTGCTGTACAAAAGCTTCTCAGTTTCAGGAGGTTGATTTATTAATTGTCGCTCTCAGTGTCTGTGCTACTGGTGTTGTATTTAGGAAGTGGTCTCCTGTGCCAATTCAATCCAGACTAATTCCTACTTTCTCTTCTATCAAGTTCAGTGTAACTGGATTTTTGTTGAGGTCTTTGATCCACTTGGACTTGAGTTTTGTGCACGGCGACAGATATGGATCTATTTGCAATCTTCTGCATGTTGACATCCAATTATGCCGGCACCATTTGTTGAAGATGCTTTCTTTATTTCCATGGTACAGTTTTGGCTTCTTTGTCGAAAATCATATGTTCATAGGTGTATGGATTAATATCAGGATCTTCAATTCGATTCCATTGTTCCACCTGTCAGTTTTTTTTTTCCAGTACCAAGCTGTTTTTATTACTGTAGCTCTATAGTAGAGCTTGAAGTCAGGGACCATGATACCTCCAGAGGTTGTTTTATTATACAGGATTCTTTTAGCTATCCTAGGGTTTTTGTTTTTCCATATAAAGTTAAGTATTATTCTTTCCAAGTCTGTGAAGAATTATGTTGGGATTTTGATGGGAATTGCATTGAATCTGTATATCACTTCTGGTAAGATTACTGGTTTTACTATGTTGATTCTTCTTATCCATGATCATGGGAGATCTTTCCATTTTCTGGTATCTTCTTTACTTTCTTCCTCAAGGACTTGAAGTTCTGATCATAGAAGTCTTTCACTTGCTTTGTTATAGTTTCCCACAAGATATTTTATATTATGTGAGGCTACTTTGAAAGTTTTTTTTCTGCAATTTCTTTGTTTCTCTGATTTCTTTCTGGTTCCTCTTAAGAAGCTTTTGCAAGTGGCTAACCACTAGTATCAGTGACTATTCTCTATGTGTGTTTGGGGTCAGAATTTCAGGTACTGCTTCCTTCAAAAGTTCTGGTCCTGGAATTTTTTTGGTGGGGAGACTTTTAGTGATTATGCTCTTTTACTAGGGTTTAATGATCTATTTCAAATACATATCTGGTCTTATTTCATTTTGCTAAGTCAGACCTATTATTTCTGATTTATTTATCTTAGTGTCCTTGGATAGATCTGGAAGAGTGTTTCCAAGTAGCATTATCTGAGATACAAGGGAAAGACCACTATAGTTTGCTGAGTAATCCTGGTACTGTGGATCTGAATGGAATAAATGGCAGAAAAAAAGAGAGTCACCTTCAAGAGTTCCGGGCTCTGCTTCCTGCTCATCAGGTATGAGCTCTTTAATTTAATTATTTAATTATTTACTTTTAAATTTTTATTTATTAAGAAATTTTCTACTCACTCCACATACTATCCACCGATCCCCCCTCCTCCCTCCTCCCACACCCAGCCCTCTTTCCAAAGCCACCCCACATCCCCCAAATTGAGGTCTCCCATTGGAAGTCAGCAAAGCCCAGAACACTGAGCCTAGCCAGTTCCAAGGCCCTTCCCACTGCAGGAAGGCTGTGCAAGGTGTCACACCACAGGCACCGGATTCCAGAAGCCTGCCCATAGACCAGGGACAGATCCCAATCCCCCTGCCTAGGTGCCCCCCAAAGAGTTCGAGCCAATCAACCGTCTCCATATCCAGAGGGCCTAGTCCAGTCCCACGGGTATTCCACAGCCACCAGTCCACAGTTCATGGGCTTCTACTAGTGTGGTCAGTCATCTCTGCACGTCCTCCCATTATGATCTCAACATCCCTTGCCTGCAGTATCTCTCCTCTCTCTCTCATCAGTTGTATTTCTGGAGCTCAGACTGGTGCGTGGCTGTGGATCCCTGTATCTGCCTCCATCAGTCACTGCACAAAGGCTCTATAATAACAGCTAGGTTATTTGCTAGGCTGGTCACCAGAGTAGACCGATACAGGCCCCCTCTGGACTGCTACCAGCAGACCAAGGTGTGGTCAACCTTGTGGATTCCTGAGAGCCTCCCCAGAACCCTGCCTCTACCTGTTTCCAAGATGTCCTCATCTATCATGGTATCTTCCTCCCTGCCCTCCAACTCTGTCCCTGTTCCAGCTTGACCCTCACATTTCCCTATGTTCTCATCACCCACTCCTCTCCCTCAGCAGTAAAAACAATGATATCATGAAATTTGCAAACAAATTGATGGATCTAGAAAATGTATGAGCTCTTTACCTGTCATCCATACTGTAAAAATTAAGACCACTGACAAGTTAAGGAAAACAAGGAAAAGTGACTAGTGAACTTTGCCAAGACAGGGTAAGATGGTCTTCAAAAATACCTGCTTCTAAAAATGGTCTGTCAGCTATTCTAGGTCTGTAGACAAATTGGTTGCCCCAATGATGCTGAGAAATTTTAGGTGACTGTCCAGGCTGCCAGCTATCTGTGTCTATTCTCACAAGAATTTCAGAAATGGCTTGCTTGCATTTTTAGTTTTCTCTGGTTTTATTATGTTCCTTCTCTGGTCTTTGATGGAGTTGAAGACTAGATAGTTACAATTGCAGTCTTCTTGTGTCTTAGCTAGAACATATTAGTACTAGAGTTAGAATCTTCACAACAGGACAGCTATTAGAGTAACATCAGTAATGTGCCATTTACCCATGTTTTGGACATTTGGCATGACTTTCTTGTTTAATGTTATTTGTGTTGGTTGTAATTCCATTTTTGTTTATGACATTATCCTGTCTTTTTCCTGAACAATAATTGATATTCGTTCTTATTGTATATTGTGTTCCCCAAAATATTGTGTACCCTTATCTGGAGTCAGAGAGCAGAACAGCTACTAGATATAAGGCCAGAAAATGGTGGGACACACGCCTTTAATCCTATCACTTGGGAGGCAGAGTTTAAAGCCACACTGAAAACTGCCAGACATGGTGACTCATGCCTTTAATCCTAGTTAGTGAGCCTTTAATCCCAGGAAGTGATAGCAGAAAGCAGAAAGGTATATAAGGCATGAGGACCAGGAACTAGGGCTGGTTAAGCTTTTAGGCTTTTGAGTAGCAGTTCAGCTGAGATCCATTTGGATGAGGACTCAGAGGCTTCCAGTCTGAGGGAACAGGATCAGCTGAGCAATTGGTGAGGTGAGGAAGCTGTGACTTGTTCTGCTTGTCTGATCTTCCAACATTCACTATAATACCTGGCCCTGGGTTTGATTTTGTTAACAAGAACTTTCAAGATTCGTGCTACAGTATATGGTTTGCATTAAGATTAGAACCTTTTCATTTAGATTAAATGGGCAAATGTAGCAGTATTTGCTGCATCCATGACCTTGGGCTATATAACCCAAAGGAGGCGATGTTTCCTGGCATTGTACTTGACCTCTTATAAGGAATTAGAGAAAGGTCACAGGCGCCTGGTGCTAGGGAAATTTCCATTAACCCACAATCCCAGATTAGACTACTAGTAATAGTAGTGATGGTACCTGAACTGGCTTACCCTTGTAATAATTCTGATGAATACCCTAAGAGTTATCACAGAGCCTTCGTTCAGTAGCTGATGGAAGTAGATACAGAGAATGACAACCAAGCACCTGGCTGAGCTCCAGGAGTCGTGTTTAAGGGTAGGAAGAGGGATTATGTGAGTAAAGGGGGTCAAGATCCTGATGGGAAAATCTACAGAGACAACTGAACCAAGCTCAAAGAAACTCATGAACATTAGACCTACAGCTGTGGAACCTACATGGGACCAGACTAGAACCTCTGCATACAGAGACAGTTGTGTAGCTGGGTCGGTTTGAGGGGCTCATGGCAGAGTGATCAGGGTCTATCCAAGGTGCATGACCTGGCTTTCTGGATCACATTTCCTAGGACCAGACACTTTGCTCACCCTTGATGCTTTGGGGATGGGCTTGGTCCTACCTCAACTGAATGTACCAGGATTTGCTTGTCTCCCCATGGGAGAACTTACCCTGTTAGAAGAGCGGATGAGTGGTGGGGACAAGGAGAGAAGGTGAGGAGAGTGGGAGCAACAGGAGGGATGAGAGGGGAATCTGTGGTTGCTATGTAAATTGAAAAAAATAAAAAATAAAAAAATAATCAATATGTCCCACTTAGCACAAACAAAATCAAGATCAGACATGTATTATAAGTAGACAGAAAAGCACTAATAAATTAGCATGATTACTAAGTCTCCCTAACAAATGAAACACAGAAACAGATAGTTTTAGAAAATTGGGAATCAGCCTCCTTCAAGACCCAGCTATACCACTCTTGGGCATATATCCAAGGAATACTCAATCATACCACAAGAACACATGCCCAGCTATGTTCATAGCACCATTGTTTGTAATAGCCAGAACCTGGAAACAACCTAGATCTCCTTCAATTAAAGAATAAATAAAGTGTGGTACATATACATAATGGTGTACTATTCAGCAAATAAAAACAATGACATCATGAGTTTTGCAGGCAAATGGATGGATCTAGAAAAAAATCAACGTGAGTGAGGCAACCCAGACTCAGAAAGACAAATATGGTATGTACTCAGTCATAGGTGGATACTAGATGTAAAGCAAAGGATGGCCAGACTGCCATTCACAACTCCAGGGAGGCTAGCAAGTAAAGAGGACCCTAAGAAAGACAGAGGGATTGCCAAATGACAGAGAAATGGAGGAGATCTACATGAGCAATCTGGACTTGAGGGGTGGGTAATGAAGGGCAAGGGTCGGGGGAAAGAGACATTGGGGGAGTGGGAAGTCCCAGCTAAATCAGGAACAGAGGGGGAGAACAAGGAAAGAGATACCATGATAAAGGAAGACCCCATGGGAATAGGAAGAAGCAGAGTGCTAGAGAGGTCCCCAGGAATCCACGAAGATACCTCCACTATAGACTACTGGCAATGCTTAGAGAAAGCCCAAACTGACCTACTCTGGTGATCAGATGGCCGATCACCCTGGCTGTCATGATAGAACTCTCATCCAGTGTCTGATGGAAGCAGATGCAGAGATTCATGGCCAAGCCCCAGTT
The DNA here is from genome assembly GCF_049852395.1 of Peromyscus maniculatus bairdii. Lineage (NCBI taxonomy): Eukaryota > Metazoa > Chordata > Mammalia > Rodentia > Cricetidae > Peromyscus > Peromyscus maniculatus. Next base: position 72,963,650 of record NC_134857.1, read on the forward strand.
GGAGCTCCAGGAGTGAGTATAATTGGTGAGATAGAGGAGGGATTATATGAGCAAGAGATATTGAGACCATGATTGGAAAAAGCACAGGGACAAATAGCCAAACTAGTGGAAACACATGAACTATGAACCAGTAGCTGAGGGGCCCCCATGGAACTGGATCAGGCCCTCTGGATAAGTGAGACAGTGGACTAGATTGAACTATTTAGGAGGCCCCCCCGCAGATAGTGCGAACAGGACCTGTCCCTTAGTGTATGAGTTGGCTTTTTGGAACCTAGGGCCTATGCTGAGACACTTTGCTCAGCTTTGGTGAAGGGAGGAGCGGACTGGACCTGACTCAACTGAATCTACCAGGCTGAACTGAATCCGTAGGGGAGTCCTTGCTTTGGAGGAGGTGGGAATGGGCCTAGATTGGAGGAAGGCAGGTGTGGGTAGGAGGAGGGAGGACAGGGGAATCCATGGCTGAAATGTAAAGTTAATTTTTTGTAAAGTAAAAAAAGAAACATAGGATCCCCACCACCCCCCATTCCCATCTTCTCCAGGGTAAAGACTCCCCTGGAGATTGAGTTCAACCTGGTAGATTCAGCTCAGGCAGATCCAGTCCCCTCATCCCATGCTGAGCTAAGTGTCCCTGAATAAGCTCCAGGTTCCAAACAGAGATGCCTCCCAAACAGATCAAGCTAATCAACTGTCTCACTTATCCAGAGGGCCTGATCCAGTTGGGGGTTCCTCAGCTATTGGTTCATAGTTCATGTGTTTCCATTCGTTTGGCTATTTGTCCTTGTGTTTTTCCAATCTTGGTCTCAACAATTCTCACTCATACAATCCCTCCTCTTTCTCATCAATTGGACTCCTGGAGCTCCACCTAGGGCCTGGAGGTGGATCTCAGCATCTGGTTCCCTCAGTCATTGGATGAGATTTCTAGCATGACAATTAGGATGTTTGGCCATCCTATCACCAGAGTAGGTAAGTTTGGGCTTTCTCTCACCCATTGCCAGTAGTCTATTGTGGAGGAATCTTTGTGGATTTCTGTGGACCTCTCTAGCACTTTGCTTCTTCCTATTCTCATGTGGTCTTCATTTATCATGGTCTCTTATTTTTTGTTCTCCCTCTATGTTCTTGATCCAGCTGGTATCTCCCACTCCCCAAAGCGCTCTTTCCCTTGAACATTGCCCTTCATTACCCCAACTCATGTCCAGGTTGTACATGTAGATCTCATCCATTTCTCTGTCATTGGGCAATCCCTGTGTCTTTCTTAGCGTCCTGTATTCTAGGTAGCCTCCCTGGAGTTGTGAGTAGCAGTCTAGTCATCTTTGTTTTACATTTAGTATTCTCCTATGAGTGAGTACATACCATGTTTGTCTTTCTGAGTCTGGGTTACCTTACTCAGGATGATTTTTTTCTAGACCTATCCATTTGCTTTCAAACCCCATGATGCCATTGTTTTTCTCTGCTGAGTAGTATTCCATTGTGTATATGTACCACATTTTATTTATCCATTCTTCAATTGAAGGGCATCTAGGTTGTTTCCAGGTTCTGGGTATTACAAACAATGCTGATAGAAACACTGTTGAGCAAGTGCCCTTGTGGTATGATTGGGCATTCTTTGGGTATATGTCCAAGAGTGGAATAGCTGGGTCTTGGGGGAGATGGATTGCCAATTTTCTGAGATAGCGCCATATTGATTTCCAAAGTGGTTGTTCAAGCTTGCATTCCCACTAGCAGTGGAGGAGAGTCACATAGCTCAGCATCCTCTTAACATAAGCTGTCTTCAGTGTTTTTGATCTTAGCCATTCTGACGGGTATAAGGTGGTATCTCAGAGTCGTTTCAATAAATGGTACCGGCATAACTGGATATCAATGTTTAGAATGCTGAAAATAGGTCCATATCTCTCACCGTGCTCAAAACTTAAGTCCAAGTGGATCAAAGACCCTAACATAAATTCAGTTACTCTGAACCTGATAGAAGGGAAAGTAGGAAGTAGTCTTGAATTCATTGGCATCGGATATCACTTCCTATATATAACACCAGTAGCACAGACACTGAGAGAAACAATCAACCAGTGGGACCTCTTGAAACTGAGAAGCATTTGTAGACCAACGAATATGGTCAACATGGCAAAGCCACAGCCTACAGAATGGGAAAAGGTCTTCACCAACCGCACATCTGACAGAGGGCTGATATCCAGAATATATAAAGAACTCAGGAAATTAGACATCAAAATGCCCAACAGTCCAATTAAGAAATGGTCTATAGAACTAAACAGAGAATTCTCAACAGAGGAAGGTCAAATGGCTGAAAGACATTTAAGGAATTGCTCAACATCCCTCATCATTAGGGAAATGCAAATCAGATAAACTATTTAAATAGACCAATAACCCCTAAGGAAATAGAAACAGTCATTAAAGTCTCCCAACAACAACAACAACAGCAACAACAAAAGTCCAGGACCAGATGGTTTCAGTGCAGAATCTACAAGATCTTCCAAGAAGAGATAATACCAATACTCTTTAAATTGTTCCACACAATAGAAACAGAAGGAACATTACCAAGGTCTTTCTACCAGGCTACAATTACCCTTATTCCCAAGCCAAAAAAAAGATGCCACAAAGAAAGAGAACTACAGACCAATCTCCCTCATGAACATTGATGCAAAAATACTCAATAAAATATTGGCAAACAGACTCCATGAACACCTCAAAACAAGTATCCACCATGATCAAGTAGGCTTCATCCCAGGGATGCAAGGGTGGTTCACCATACGAAAGTCTGTCAATGTAGTACACCATATAAACAAACTGAAAGAATAAAAAACCATGATCATCTCACTAGATGCTGAAAAGGCCTTTGACAAAATGCAACATTTACCATGGTATCTCTTTCCTTGTTCTCCCACTCAGTTCCTGATCCAGCTGGGACATCCTGCTCCTCTAAGCTCTCTTTCCCCTGAAATCAGAGATACATCACCGTTACAATAGTCACAAATGATATAAAATACCTTGGGGTAACTCTAACTAAGCAAGTGAAGGACCTATATGACAAGAACTTTAAGTCCCTGAAGAAAGAAATTGAAGAAGATGTCAGAAAATGGAAAGATTTCCCATGCTGATGAATAGGTAGGATTAACATAGTAAAAATGACATTCTTACCAAAAGCAGTATACAGATTCAATGCAATCCTTATCAAAATGCCAACACAATTCTTCACAGACCTAGAAAGAACAATACTCAACTTCATATGGAAACATAAAAAAACCAGGATAGTCAAAAGAATCCTGTATAATAAAACAACCTCTGGAGGCATCATTATCTCTGACTTCAAGCTCTACCATAGAGCTACAGTAACAAAAAACAGCTTGGTACTGGCATAAAAACCAACATGTGGAACAATGGAACTGAAATCAAGACCCTGAAATTAATTCACACACCTATGAACATATGACTTTCGACAAAGAAGCCAAAATTGTACAGTGGAAAAAAAGAAAGCATCTTCAACAAATGATGCTGGCATAACTGGATGTCAACATGAAGAAGACTGCAAATAGGTCCATATCTCTCACCGTGCACAAAACTTAAGTCCAAGAGGATCAAAGACCACAACATAAATCCAGTTACTCTGAACCTGACAGAAGAGAAAGTAGGAAGTAATTTTGAACACATTGGCGTCGGAGATCACTTCCTAAATATAACACTAGTAGCACTGACACTGAGAGAAACAATTAATCAATGAGACCTCTTGAAACTGAGAAGCTTTTGTACGGCAAAGGACATGGTCAACAAAACAAAATGACAGCCTATAGAATGGGAAAAGATCTTCACCAACCGCACATCTGACAGAGGGCTGATATCCAGAATATAGAAAGAACTCAAGAAATTAGACTTCAAAATAACCAACAGTCCAATTATTTCTCTTTTTCATTGGCTCCTGGTGAAAAAATTCAGCCAAGATCCTACATCACCCGAATTCCTCTGGAACACTCTCTCCAACCCTCAGAAAACCCTTAGCCTTGCATTTTTGGAGTTTAAATCCCCCACTTTTGCTATGATCCTGGCTTATCTCTCAGTCCAAGTATTAAGGAGAAAACCTATTTTGGCAGGAAATAAAGATTATTTAATTTGACTCAACATATTTTAGTCAAATTAATTAATATTAAGATGAATAAAAAGTCTTTATATTCTTTAAATTAATGTTAAAAGCAAACTTTCAATATTATTTGTTTAAGACTAACACTGTGGTTACTGTGATTAAATAGAAATTCATGAACCAGGCATGATGTGATAGTCTATGGCATTTATCAGAGTAGTCTGAAGGCAGAGACTGACTCAACTCTGCGAGACTGAGGCTAACTTGGTCCATACAGTAACTTTTAAGAGAGCCAGACATGCAGAGTGGAAAGCTGTCAAAAATGAAAGAAAGATGTAGAAATGAAATCATGATTACCTCTTGAATTCCTGCTAAAACTTTTAAGATGCCAAAGCTTTAGAGAATGAACTAGTATTTCAGTGCTGTTCTGTCCTCTTCAAGAAAGTAACTGGGATGGGATGGAGTAATGGTTCAGCAGTAAAAGTTGCTGGATACCTTCCCAGAAGATTGGCATCCAATTTACTACATTCATAGGGTACCTGACCACAGTTGGTAACTCCAGTTTACACTTATTCAGGAGATCCAATAGCCTCTTCTGACCTCTGAGGGCACCATATGCTCATGGTGCACAGACCCATCTGTGTAACAGGGCCCAGACATTACCGGGGCCGCACACCTAAGTACAGCTGTCTCCATGACAGAAGTACTGTGCATGGTGTAAAATCCAGCATTTTTGGAAAAAAACAGCAATCCCCTGTGATAACAAAAAGGAAGGCTTAATCTACCTAAGTCCACAGCTCTAGGAATACCTCTAAATGTTCAAACCTTGCTTGAAATACAGTAACATTTTGGCTTCTGTAGTGCCGCTTCTGGATAATTGTTCTTGTTAATTGAAGTTTGTGAACCCAGAGTATGGTTTTTGTGCTTAAAAGTTCACCCTAAGATTGGCCGTTTGCTGTACCAGAATCCAGAAGTTGTGAACACTGAGATCCCTGACAGAGAAAGGAAGACACCTCTTCCCAGATCATGTTAGTATGAAGATTTATTGTAAAACCCCGAAAAGAGGAAATAACAGCTGTGTAGTAATGGACGCCATCCCTATTTTATTTAAGATGAGCCACAGTAAGAAAAATACACTTGTGCTGGTTATTCTAGTTTCCAACTTAAAAAGACATGGAATTTACTAAAACCCTAAAATGGAGGGCACACAAGAGAGAAGTGTTTTCCTTCAGTTGAAGTAGTTAAGATCCAATTCAAGTACAGACTTTGGAGGTAAAAAGACACAAATATTTAATACGGATCTCAAGGTCTGAAGACACACACCTTTAATCCAGATCTTAAAGCTGGAAGATACACCCTAAATTGGGCCACACCCTCTGTTGGAAGCGTGTAAAAGGACTTGGAAGCAGGAAGCTCTTGCTATTTGCCTGCTTGCCCTCACCTTGCAGCAAATCCATCCCTTCCCTGGCATTAGAGAATGTTTAGAACTCTAGTATACACTGAAGACCAGTGGACACATCCAACCTCCTAGACTGAGTAAGTACTGGAATATTGGACTTTTCCTTCACAGTTAGCCAATGGGAGATTAGCAGTTCTGCAGACCTAAGCCATTCTAATAAATCCCCTTCCTTCATACACAGAGAGATTCCTTATATATGTTCTGTTACTCTAGAGACCCTAGTACAACATTGTTTGATATGAGTGCATAAAATTTTCCAAAATATTCAACAGCTGTGTTTAATTTTCAAAATCATTTACCTATTGACCTAAGATTCAATCTAGACAAAAAAGGGAGTGATGTAAAAGGTCCTAGTAGCACACACTGACTTCTCTGAAATTAGTATTGAAATCTGTATAGAAAATATCTCAGATCCAAATTTCAAGCCCCGTTTAACAGAGAATACAGGAAAAACAAAAACATAACATCTAATTCATGTCTGTTATTGTGTCTCACAAGGTGAAGAGAAAAAAATTGCTAGTTCTTCATTTTTGGATCCAGTTTAACCTTCAAACTACCTCCAGGAGAAATGGCAGGAGATGGGACAGTCCAGAGATGGGACCACACTCAAATCAGCCTTCAGAATTTCTCTTATATGTGGGCCATCAGCAACTTCCATTCTATTGTGGAGGAAAGGCTAGGAAGCCTTAGAAGCCCAACTTTTTCAATAGAAGCCAATGACAAATGGTGTTTGACAGTAATCCCGAATGGACTCGATGAAGTAAGTGCAGATTACCTGCCAGTTAATCTAGTTTTGCTCAGCTGTCTAAAGAGTCATGTTTGGGCAAAGTTCTAGTTCTGGATCATAAGCGACAAAGGAGAAAAAACAAACCAGGAAGAGCCTAAAAGCTTTTAGGTTTGTGCCAGGCCTTGGTTATGGATTCAAAAAATACACCCTATGAGATTTCCTCCTGTCCCATGCACCTTGTCTTCTCCCACATGATCAGCTCACCCTCCTGTGCATGGTGAGCGTGATCAAAGACTCCTTCAGCATCTCTGACCAGAACAGGAAGACAGGGATTCAAGTTCCAAGATGCACATCGGAAGATGAGCTAGGAGAGCTGTGGGAGAATTCCTGATTCACAGACTGCTGCCTGGTGGTAGCTGGCCAGGAATTTTGGGCTCACAAGGCCATCTTAGCAGCTCACTCTCCAGTTTTCAGAGCCATGTTTCAACATGACATGGAGGAGAGTAGAAAGAATCGTGTTGAGATCCCTGACCTGGAGCCACAAGTCTTCAAGGCAATGATGAACTTCATTTACACAGGAACAGCACCAGACCTGGACAGCATGGCAGATGCTCTGCTGGCAGATGCTGACAAGTATGGCCTGAAGCGTTTGAAGGTCATGTGTGAGGATGCCCTCTGCATGGAACTCTCTGAGGAGAATGCTGCCCACACTCTCTTCCTGGCTGACCTCCACAGCTCAGAGCAGCTGAAAACTCAGGCACTGGATTTCATTACAGCTTATGCTTCTGAGGTCTCTGAGACCTCAGGCTGGAAGGCAATGGTGGGCTCATATCCTCGTTTAGTGGCTGAAGCACAATGTTACCTGGCTTTTGCTCATCTCCCTTACCTGAAGCCCCCTTTCAAATGCTTGAAGCAATCCTAGGACTTGGTCAGCTGTGACCTACAATTCTCTCCCTGAAGCAGCAGATGGTGTTGTTACCAATGACACCTGGCTAGACTATGGGATGTATGAAGCATTTCCAGTGAAACTAGGAAAAGTCAGCATGGTGGCTCAGGCTTTAATACAGCTGAAAATGAGGTGATTCTCAGGTTCAGGGAGGGGAAGTGCTGAGCTATGTTGTATACACTACCCTGTTACTGTACTGGTTTGATTTTTCTCTCCAATGCGTTGGGAACTGGAATACATTTTAGTTGCGGTCCCAAGCACATTACAACAGGGTTTCTTTGGAGCAACTTGTCTGTATTGGACTGAGCAGAAAATATTGTGAAGGACTCAGAAAGAAGAAAATAAACGTGACTATTTGGTTACAAGAGAAGGGGAAGAGAATTAAGGCATTTTTCTCCAAACTCAGTTTGTGGGACTGGAGAGATATCTCAGTTGGCTAATGCAATTGTTGTTCTTGCACAGGACCCTTGTTCAGTCCTCTTCTTTTCTCCATGGGCACATCCCTCTCTGTAGACTGTACCTACCCAAATAAAATATCAAATGAATAAAAAACTTAAAATCAGCTTGTGGATTCCAGTGGTGTTTCCGTTTGAAGAATGCCATTTTAGTCCATCCAGCACTGCTCAGCTTTGGAAGTGTGTGCAGAAATCACACACACACACACACACACACACACACACACACACACACACACACACCAACCCCCAGTTTGCTCATGTATCTCGCATCTATTTCTCTGTTTTTGTTGGGCAATCTTTGTGTCTTTCTTAGGGTCCTGTTTACTAGCCTCCCAGGAATTGTGAGCTGCAGTCTGGTTATCCTTTGTTTTACATCTAGTATTTACTTATGAGTGAGTACATACCATTTTTGTCTTTCTGAATCTGGGTTACCCACTCAGCATGATATTTTCTAATTGCATTGATTTGCCTGCAACCCTCAGGATGTCATTGTTTTTCTCTGCTGAGTAGTACTCCATTGTGTGTATGTACCACATTTTCTTTATCCATTCTTCAGTTGAAGGGCATCTAGGTTTTTTTCAGGTCCTGGCTATTATAAATAATGATGCTATGGTCATAGGTGAGCATGTGTTCTTATGGTATGATTGAGTATTACTTGGGTATATGCCCAAGAGTGGTATAGCTGGGTCTTGAGGGAGGTTGATTCCCAATTTTCTAAGAAAACGTCATATTGTTTTCCAAAGTGGGTGTGCAAGTTTGCATTCCCACCAACAGTGTAGGAGTGTTCCCCTTGCTCTACATTTTCTCCAACATATGCTGTCTTCAGTGTTTTTGATCTTAGTCTTTCTGAGGGGTGTAAGATTGTATCTCAGAGTTGCTTTGATTTGCATTTTCCTGATGATTAAGGATATTGAGCAGTTCCTTAAATGTCTTTCAGACATTTGAGCTTCTTCTCTTGAGAACTCTGTTTTTGGATCCTGGGTCCTATGCTTGGCCACTTTGCTCAGCCTTGGTGTAGAGATGAGGGGACTGCACTGCCTTGGCTGTGTCTCTCCAGCTGGGCTGACTCTGCAAGGGAGACCTTGCCTTGGAGGAGGTTGGAATGGGGCTGGATTGGGGGGAGACTTGGGGCTTGCAGAATGAAGGATGAGGGAATACATGGCTGATATGTGAAATTAAATGAGTTATAAAATTATATATATACATGAAACTAACAGTAACACATAAAAAACATGCAAACACCCCCCCACACAGACACAGAGACAAAAACAAACAGAGAGAAATACTCGACTTCTTATGGAAAAGAACAGATACTCAACTTCATATGGAAAACAAGAAAACTTAGGATATCTAAAACATTCCTTTATAATAAAGCAGTTTCTGGAGGCATCACCATCCCTGACTTCATTCTCTGTTATATAGCTATAGTAATAATAATAAAAAAAAAGCTTGGTTCTGGCATTAAAACCGAATTGAAGATCAATAACATTGGCTTCTGGTGAGAAAGTTCAGTCAACAAGCTACACTTGTTCCATTCCTGGAGTGAGAAACTATATTAAAAATCTTGTAATTGAGACCCATGCAGGAGTCAGTTCCCCATTGAGAGAATTGCTCCCACTCTGCAGAAGCATGCTCATGGAAGCTCAGAACTTACAGGTAGAGCACATTTCTTACAAATGAGGGTTCTTGTAGGTATTGTCTACCTTCATTACAAGTGACATATTTGAGGGAAGGAGTTTTCTGCCAACCATGGCCCTTAACACATACAGAAAAGTCACAGAGGCTACTAGTTAGCCATCTGCCAAAGGCTCCTAAATGAGGAACCAAAAATTCAGAGATCAAAACCAATTGATTGATTTATCCTGGATTGAGGGATGAGCAGCATCAGAGCCAGATTTCAGGAGAGCTAGGCTGGGAACTGCTGAGTTGATTGAATCACTGAAGGTATTTCCTAGTCCTCTAGGCTTAGTGAGTCAGCTTGTGGATTCCAGTGGTGTTTCTGTTTGAAGACGACCATTTTAGTTTATCCTGCTGTGCTCATCTGTGAAAGTTTGTGCAGTGTCTTCACACACACACACACACACACACACACACACACACACACACACAAACACACAATGAGACAATACCTAATGAAATTCTGTTACACTCAGATATTGGTGTTTAGTACAATGGACATCAGCTGGGATTTCTCCAACAGCTATTGAGAGCAGATACTGAGATCCACAGCCAAATATTAAGCAGAACTCAGTGAACCTCAAGGGAGAGGGGAAGGCAGATTGTAGGAAGCATCAAAGACACAGGGGGAACAGAACTCACAAAGTCAACTAAACAGGCTTCATAGGGGCTCAGAAACTGTAGAGGCAATCACAGAGCATGCATGTGTCTGCACTTAGTCCTTTGTGTACATGCTGTGGTTGTTTAGCTCATGGGATTTGTGGGAGTCCTAACAGAGGGAGTGTGGTGAGTGCTGACCTGTTTGTCTGATCTTGGGAACCTTTTCTCCCTTCTGGGTTGGTTCTCCAGTCTTGATATGAAGGTTTGTGCCTACTATTATTACATTTTGTTTTGTTGTGTTCAGTTGATAGCCCCCAAAGACCTGTGCTTTTCTGTAGGGAAATAGAGGAGTCGTACATCTCTGTGGAGTGGAGGAAGGGGAGACTGTGTTCAAATGGGAGTGTATGAGAGAAGAAAAATAAAAACAAAAAAGGAAATAAAGAAAAATTGGACAGACATTTGGGGAAGAAATATTTGGACAGATCTGCAAATCAGCAAAAAATGTGAAAACCCCAGTCCCTTAAATGTGGATGAAAGATACCTTTATCAGAGGAGGAGGTCAATAATCAAGTAGATAATATGACCCACTCTGTGGACAGTCAGACTCGTTAACTAGCCATCCTCATTATTATCCAATGGGCCCATGTATAAAGTAGCTATTGTATCTGAGATGGGGGTTATGCATGGATTGACAACATGGATATCCACTCATCAAGAGTGACCTGGTTACAGCTGCTGCTGAATGCCTGATCTGCCAACAACAGAGACCAACACAGAGCCCCAGATATGTCATCGTTCCCCGGTCTGACCAGGGAACCAGGTCATGAAGGATGAATACATTGGACTACTTCCTCTGTGGATTGGACAACGCTATGTCCATCATGAAGGAGATACTTATTCTAGTTATATATTTGCATTTCCTGCCTGTAATGATTTTTACCACAACTATCATACAGCGTCTAACAGATTGTCTTCTCAACTATCATGGTATTCCACACAGTATACCATCTGACAAGGATACTAAATTCTCATTCAGAGGTACAACTCTGGCCCACAATCATGCATTCCACTGGTTGTACCAGATTCACAGACTTATTGGAGCCGCTGTTAGGAACTTTTGAAGAGAAAGTTACAGAGCCAATGAAGTGGCAGCCACTTGGAGGGTTTTTGTAGGATTAGTCAGGAGGCAGGTTTCTCCATAGCCCAGATCCATGGGACCAGGCACCAGGGGGTAGAAAAGGGAATAGTAACACTCACTATCACCCCTGGCAATCTCTTGAGAAAAAAATTTCTTCCTGTCTCCATGACCTTAAGTTCTTCTGGCCTGGAAGTTCTGATTCCACCATGATAGGTGGTGTGGGCAGTGCTCCTGTTTGGAGCCACAAAAACAGATCATTGAACCAGAAGCACAGACTTCTCCCAAGCCACTTTGAGCTTTTGATATCCTTAATCCAACAGACTGAGAATGAAATAACAATGTCAGGTGGGGTGATTGATCAAGATAAACATCAGCCAATTGGATTGTTTCTCCACAATGGAGGTAAGAAAGATTATGGCTGTCAGGCAAGAAATCCTTTATAGCTCCTCATGGTGCCTCATTTTCCAATGATTAAAGAAGATGGGAAATTGTAACTGCCTAATCCAGGCAGATGACAAAAGGTGCAGACACACCAGAAATGAAGAAATATATCACAACTCCAGGAAAGGGGCCAAGATGGGTAGTGATATTCCCACTGAAGGAAAGAACACCAACCCAAACATTTTGAGTCAAATTAAAGAAGCTTTATTTTCTGCCATAATAGGTTTTCTCTCTAATCCCAGGTTTGAGAGGATTGCCAGGAAGATAGGAGATGTGGGGTTTTTATAATCCCAAAAATGCAAGGATAAGTGTTTTCCAAAAGTTGGTTAGGTTCCAGAGGGATTTTGGTGACATAGGACCTTGACTGAACTTTCTCTTCAGGAGACAATGACTAACAGAAATAGTGTTTGAGAGTATGCATGTCTGGTCGATGAAGAAACTGAAGATTACCTGTCAGTTTACTTACTGTTGCTCAGCTGTCCAAAGAGTCAAGTTTGGGCAAAGACCCTGAATGCACTAGGGCCACTGACACAGACATGGCCCTCAGCAGCAGTCAGGGCCTGGAGGTCTCCATACTCTTTTATTACTTTTATTATAGCTTTGAAGTACAATTTGGAATCAGGAATGGTGATGCTTACAGCAGTTCTTTTATTGTTTTGGAATGTTTTAGCTATCCAATGCTTTCTGTATTTCCATATGATGCTGAGGATGGTCTTTAAAGATATGGAAAGAATTGTTTTGAATTTTGGAGCAGATTGCTTTGAACCTGTAGATTGCTTTTTGTAGAATGGCCATTTTTAGATGTTAATATTACTAATTCATGAGCATCAGAGATCTTTCCACTTTCTGATATCTTCTTCAATTTCTTTGTTAAGAATTGACAAGACTTGAAGTTTTTTTTTTTAAGATTTATTTATTTATTATTCATATAGTATTGTGTCTGCATGTGTCCCTGCAGGCCAGACGAAGGCACCAGATCTCACTACAGGTGGTTGTGAGCCACTATGTGGTTGCTGGGAATTGAAATCAGGACCTCTGGAAGAGCAATTAGTGCTCTTAACCACTGAGCCATCTCTCCAGCCCTGAAGTTTTTTTAATTTAATTTTATTTCACTTATTTTTTTCCATAACAGTTTATTTATTTCTTCAAATCAGGTCATTTTCAATTACATTGTGAGTTTGACATTTTTGATACCCTTCTCGAAAAAACTGCCCCAAATAACAAACAACAACAACAACAACAACAACAAACCAACAACAACAAACCAACAAAATATACCCAGCTAATGTGTGTATATGCTGTAATCATTGTTTACAATGACCTTCCTGTATATAAACAATCCTCCTAAGACAATCTCAAAGGTATCATGAGATGCAGGCATTAACCACCACACACAATGAAATACAGCTTTCAGGCTGAATTGGGTTCTTTCTCTTTCTGTTTTTGAATGGGAGTGTCTTTACATAGCCTTGGCAAAGAGCAAGCTGGACTAAAAAATGCAGAGATCTGCCTACCTTAACCTCCTAAGGGCTGAGATTAAATGCTTGACTCCCTTTTTTAATTCAATTTTTTATTGATTCTTTGTGGGTTTCACATCATACATCCAGGTCCATCCATCTCCCTGACCCATCGTAGCTGCCCTCCACCCTTGGAACCTCTCCCACAAAATAAAACAAAACAAAATTCAAAAGAGAAACCAAAAAATCAAAACAAAGAGAACCAAACTAACTAACATACAAAAATAAAGTCCCAGAGTGGAAGCTGTAGTGTGACACAGTGAGTCACACAGTATTCGCTTTAGTCCATACATCTTAACTTGTAAGTGATCATTACAATGAGTCATTGTTCTGGTTTGAGGTCTCTGGCTTCTGCTATACTGTCAATACTGGGCCCTCAGTGAGACTCCTCTTGGATAACCTTCATTGTTGCCTTGTGTCATAGAGATCCTGCATCTTTGAATCTGCAGTTCCAGCCCTTTCACATGCTCCAGCAATTCATACATGAGTTGTGTAAGCTGAAACTCTTGGGGTGGCAGGGTGCAGGTATCCTGACTGCTTGGGAAGTCTGGCTATACCTTGAGCTGCTAAGACAGCTGTGGTGGCTGGAACTGTAATGAAACAGCTCAGCTCTAAAGGAAAAGGTATTTTGAATGCTCATAGAGTCAAGCTATAGCTTGAGATGCTAGGACAGCTGTGGTGACTGGAGCTGTAATGGAACAGCTCAGCTCTAAAGGAAAAGGTATCTTGAATCCTTGGAGAGTCAGGCTATACCTTGAGCTGCTAGGACAGCTCTAGCTATACCTTGGGTTGGGGTGTAGTGAAGGATGGTCTCCCAGCAAGATATAGCAATCCTGCTATTCTCCTGGAGACCTGCTACAGCTGAGCTTTGCTGAGCCTCCGCTTATGAGGGCTTCTCAGCAGAGCTCTGCTTCTTCTCTGGCCCAAGATGTTGCTTCTTCTGTTTAATTCTGCTAAAAGGGAAACCCCTGCAGAAACATAGCAATCTCCTCTAGCTCCAGAGAAAAGTTTTTACTTTTTCTGCTCTCCCATGCTCAGTCCCCAAAGGGACTTCTCAGCACAGTTCTTTTGTTCTGCTCTGACTTGCTCAGCTCCCTAAGGGAAAGTCTCTGCAAGTTTTTTTGGTGACAGTCCTCTACAGGACATCTTAGCAAGGTTCCTCTTTTCTGCCCCAGCAAATGAAGATCTTCACACCCAAGAGTTTTGAGAAAGAGATTTATTTGGGAAGGAGAAATCCAAGAGAGTGGCTGCCTCTACCAGTGTGGGAAAGAACAGATAACAACTAAACAGGCAGGTGGTTTATATAAGATTTCTTAGGGGTGGAGTTTCTCCAGGGACAAGGTTTTCTGCTCAGGGACTGGTTAGATTCATTGGTCAGGGGCAGAGATGGCTCTGATTACAGAGCCAAACTGTACTTCTTTTATTGGATTTCTAAGCTTTTTGGCTCTAATTCTAGGGCTTGGGCATATTTCTTTCACTTCTCTGATTCTGTGGATTAAGTGAATTTCTTTGGCACTAGTTTCAGAGTCAGAGCATGTTTCTTTGTTTCTGGGTTCAAGGATAAAGTGTTTCTTTCACTAGATCAGGTCCTAGATCTAGGATATATTTCTTTCCCTGGTTCTGGGCTCCAGGGTCAGGGTGGGTTTCTTTAGCTGGTTCTTTTTCCATACAAGGTGGATGTTGGGGATGGCCAAATTGTAGCCCTGGTTCTGGGCCTGGGTGGTAGCTCGGTTGGGCAGTGTGCCAGCTTTCCCTCATGAACAGGACAGGGCAAGCTCTCCAGCATTGCTTTTCCTACCTCACCCACTGAAGCTCCCAGCAAGGAGTGTAGTCATTTTCCAGCCCTCCTGCCATCAGGACATCTCTCTCTCTCTCTCTCTCTCTCTCTCTCTCTCCACACACACACACACACACACACACACACATACACACACACACACACACAGAGAGAGAGAGAGAGAGAGAGACAGAGAGAGACAGAGAGACAGAGAAAGATACACACAAGCACAACCTTCTGACCAACCCCCATCAACAAAGTCAGATCTACTTTGTTGTCCTATTCAGGTACAGGGCCAGTTCTCCTGAGTATTGCAGCTGGTGAGGAGCAGGAACTTAAGCCATAAAAGAAATTACAGAAAACAGCAATACAGTTGACATGAGTAATTCTGTTGTATTTTGTTAAGAATGTTTTCGTACAGATATTTGTGTTTTCTTTCATTTTATTTATCAAATGGTATAACATCCAGTAAGAGATTAGCAATGGCTACCATATTTAAATTTGAGATAATGAGGGAACATTCATTAAGAGACATCACCAACTATACTAAATTCATAATGCATTTGTGATTGTTTGGGGGACAGTTATATTAGATGAAATTATAACCTGCTTAAATATATATTGCATTTGCAATTGTATGTGGGATAATTAAATTATGTTTAGGTATAATTATGGTTTTTGCTTTCATCTGGAATTAAGATGGATAAGGAGATATGATTGTGTGTGAAGTTGACAAGGTGTGAACTAGTAAAGGCTATTCTTGGTTGTCAACTTGACTATATCTGGAATTTTTTAAAATCTTAAAATGAAGCCCACACAAGAGGGATTTTTTGATTAATCTGAAGTAGGAAGAATCACTTCTAATCTGGATCTTGAGGTAAGGAAACATACTCCTTTATTCTGGGTCTTGATGAAAGAAGACACACTTTTAATTGGGCACCACCTTCTGCTTGGAGCCTATAAAAAGATGAGGAAGAAAAGATTTTGGTCTTTGCCTCCTTGCTCTTTCCAGGTGGCAAGTTTGCCTGCTAGCAGAGTCCACCCAGGTGGCTTTGAAACAACCACGTTGGCTGCTACTTCTGGAAGTCACCTGTACATCAAAGCTGAACATGTCCATGGATTGTTTCAGACTTTTCAGAGGGAGTTCCAGGAAGAGACTCTGTGCAGAAGCAAGGGAACTGTATGCTTCAGCCATCAAGTTGGGGTATGAGCCCACCATTGTATTCCAGCCTGAGAACTAGGAGACATCAGAAGCATGAACTGTAGTGAAATATAGTGCCTGGGTTTTCAGCTGCTCTGCATTGTAATGGTTAGCCAGTATTAGAATGTGGGCAGCATTATCCACAGAGAGGTCCCTGCAGAGGGCGTGCTCAATCATGAACTTCAAATGCTCCAGATCATATTTGACAGCAGCTGCCAGTACAGCATCTACCATGTTGTGGAGCTCTGCTCCCTTCCCAGTGTAAATGAAGCCCATCATTGCCTTGACGACTTGTGGCTGATAAGATAAATAGGAAGATTGTTTAATCTACTTTTAAAAAGGAACTACTGTTTTAAATAGGTTAAGTAATGAAACTTTTTTACCTGAATCTGTCAAATATTAATGGACTGGACATTGTTATTTATTAATGGAGTTTTTTCTCTGAATCTGTCAAATGTTAATGGACTCGACATTGTTAATGTAATTATTGACTATAACCTTCTTTTATTATATTAGACAAAAAAGGGGAAATGTGGTGACATATTGTGTCCACCAATATATTGTGTATCCTAATAAATTTACCTGGGGTCAGAGTACAGAACAGCCACTAGATAGACACAGAAGCCAGAAAATGGTGGCACATACACCTTTAATCCTAGCATTCTGGAGGCAAGATCCATCTGGATCTCTGTGATTTCAAAGCTACACTGGAAACAGCCAGAAATGGTGACACATGCCTTTAATCCCAGGAAGTGATGGCAGGAAGCAGGAGGTATATAAAGTGTGAGGACCAGGAACTAGAGCCTAATTAAGCTTTTAGGCTTTTAGCAACAGTACAGCTGAGATTCATTCTGGAATAGGACTCAGATGCGTCCAGTCTGAGGAATCAGGATCAGCTGAGGAACTGGCAAGGTGAGATGGCTGTGGCTTGTTCTACTTTTCTGATCTTCAAGGATTCACCTCAAAAACTGGCACGTTTTTTTTTTTTTTTTAATAAGACCTTCTAACAACTTGTGCTGCATGTGGCTCCTGGTCATGGATCTCAACCAGGTTTCTTTGGCTCTCCTCCATGTCATGTTCAAACATGGCTCTGAAAACTGGAGACAGCTGCTAAGATGGCCTTGTGAGCCTGAAAGTCCTGGCCAGCTAGCACCAGGCAGCAGTTTGTGAATGGGGAACTCTGCCAAAGATCTCATAGGTCATCTGCCATCATGCACCTATAACCTGGATCCCCGGATTCTTGCTCTGATCAGAGATGCAGAAGGAGTCCTTAACCATGATCACCTTGCAGAGGAGGGTGAGTTTGTAATCCAGGAGAAGCCAAAGCCCATGAGAGAAGATAAAATCTCCAAAGATGAACTTTTTGAATCCCCAGTGTCAGTTTTGCAGGAACCTGATGACTCCTGGACTCTTCATCATTTCTATTTTCTCTCATTTGGCATGTAGGATCTACAAATGGAACTTTGCCCACAGTGGGCTCTTTGGACAGGTAGCAACACTAAGTAAGGTGACAGGTAATCTTTGCCTTATTCATCCACCCCATTCAGGTGTACTTTCAAACACCATTTCTGTTTGTCATTGGCTCCTGGTGAGAAAGTGGCACTTTTATTGTCTACCCACATTCTCTACAAGCAAAAATGGAAGTTGGAGATGGTCCAACAATAGGAGAATTTCTGGACACTGATCTGTGTGTAGCCTCAGTTCTTCGCTGCCAGGTCCCCTGACATATCTGCTTGTGATGGTTTGAAAGTTAAAGTTTCTTCAAAAGGAAGAACTGGCCGGGCGGTGGTGGCGCACGCCTTTAATCCCAGCACTCGGGAGGCAGAGCCAGGCGGATCGCTGTGAGTTCGAGGCCAGCTTGGGCTACCAAGTGAGCTCCAGGAAAGGCGCAAAACTACGCAGAGAAACCCTGTCTCGAAAAACCAAAAAAAAAAAAAAAACAAAAAAAACAAAAAAAAAAAAAAACAAAAGGAAGAACTGGTATATATTTCTACTTTTACCTGGCAGTCACAATTACAAATATTTTTTAGATTTTTAGTTTCTGTTTCCTCTCTGTTCCTTATTCAGTGGGGATGGAAGATTTCTCTCAAATTTCCTATCCAGATTCAATATTAGTTTCAGAGAAGACAGTCTATACTACTAGGGACTGTTATATTACTCCATTTTTCTTTAGGTTGAATCTTAGGTCAATAGGTAAAAATGTTTGACCATTATTCACAACTGTTGAATAATTTGGGACATTTTATTCACCCATATAAAAAAGTGTTGTGCAAGGGTTCTCAAAAGTACCAGAATATACATAATAAATCTTTCTATAGATGAGGGAGGGGTATTTATTAGCTTGGGGCTGCAGTCCTGCTAATCCCACAATGGATAGCCATGAAGCGAAAGTACCAGAATCCAGTCCTTATTCATTCCAGGAGGTTGGACAGCTGAGCTGTATTCAATATATGTTGACATTCCAGAGAAGTATTCTCTAAAGAGAGGAAAGGAATGAACTTGCTGAAGGTGAGGGCAAGCAGGCAAAGAGCAACAACAGAGGGTGTGGCTGAATTTAGGGTGTGCCTTCCGGCATCAAGATATGGATTAAAGGTGTATGTCTTCAGGCCCTGAGATACGGATTAAATGTTTATCTCTTTCTATCTCCAAATACAGATTGTAAGTGGATCTAACTCTGCTACTTAAGCAGAAAATCTCAGATGTTTTCCCCATTTTAGAATTTTAGTTCTTTCCATAAGAAGTCAATTTTGAAACCAAGATTAAAAATCATAAGTTAATTTTGCTTTGTGTTATGTGTAGTCCTAAATACTTTTCAATTCAATGATGTTGATTGATTAGATCCAGCCTCCCAAACTTTATATTTCACATTTTAAACTGTGAGTTCTCTCCTCTTCTAACTTTCAACTTCCATGCTTACTCTATAGTGCCTTAAAAGTGAGCAAGTATTCTGGTTTGCAGCAGAAGATATTAAACAGTTATGAGGAAGGCATTTTGAGATGGTTCCTCTTCAAAATGTGATCTGTAAAATGCTCCCAACAACTATCATGCTCATTTCTATGAAGTACAGAATGTGATCAACAGAAACTATAGAGGTAGGGGGCTTTTAATGGATCCCTTTCTGTAGTGTGATCAGCAATATGTTCCCTTGACCTCATCTCTCTTCAGTTAGTCCTATCTTAGAGAGACTCTCTAAGCCTAAAGCACACAGAAATAAATTCAGATTCAATCAGCTCAGCCATTCCCAGTCTGGCTCTTCTGTAAGTCTTACTCCAACACTACTTCCTGTTAATATAGGATAAAGCATCATTGGCTTTGACTCCTTGATTTTTTATTCATCTGATAGACTTTGTACAGATGACTAATTAGCAGCATGGGTGACTATTCACCAGGAGAGTTCAGAGTCACTGGAGTA
This sequence comes from Peromyscus maniculatus bairdii, assembly GCF_049852395.1. NCBI lineage: Eukaryota > Metazoa > Chordata > Mammalia > Rodentia > Cricetidae > Peromyscus > Peromyscus maniculatus. The sequence continues at coordinate 72,983,084 of NC_134857.1, forward strand.
GACATCCCTCCATCATATGTGTCATTTGAAGGTTTTGTTGGTGATCACTTCAAGAAACATTGTTTGTAAGAAAGGTGCTCTAAATTGTGAGTCCTGTGCTCCAGTAAGCATACTCCTGGAGGGCCCATGTGACTTGTCACAGAGTTACTAAGAAACCTTGGACAGTATGCTTAGGCTTTGCTCATAATGTTTCTCATTTGTGGAGAGGCACAGGTGGAGCTTTTCTTTTTCCCAATGGTAGGGGTTTCACAGGGCAAACTGATTTAGTCAAAAATACTCAGATTCTCAACAGTAGGAGGTGCATGTATTAAGCCTGAAGGGGGATGTCCTCCTAGCTGAGAGAGCCAGTGTTCATTAAAGGAAAAAAAAGCTGAGAGAAGCACAATGAAACACACACACACACACACACACACACACACACACACACACACACACACACTTAAAAAACCCATAGGACTTTCTAGCACATATTCATACACCTGAACAGATAGGTGGAATTAGGTGAAGTATAGAACAAATTCTAAACCGTAGGGAATAGCCCCAAGACACACCTCTCCTATGTGTCCACACAGTAAGTACTTTAATAAGACATTCCTCCAGACTTGAGAGGCCAAATAACTTTCTAATCTGTTTCCTTTTTGTGTGGAAGTGTCAGAGTTTTCTGAAGTGTTATGCAGGAATTAATAAAGGGAGGCTTGGATGCCTAGATTAGAATGGGCACACCCTGGAGCTCTTGTACTCCATACCCGTGCCCACTCCAAGGGGCCCTCAGTCCATCACTGTATCCACTTCTGGTCTATGGGATCTCAGTGGTATCTTAGGAATGTAGGATAGCTATCAGAGAAGACCTCTGGGACATGGATATACTCCAATAGAAAGTCTGTATATACAGGCTGACAATTACACTGCATATTCAGGATCCTACTGTACCTTAGAGACTTTCTGGGTCTCAAGCACAGATTCTGTATTCTGAACTGGCATAATTCTGTTAACAAGAAGAGTTCCCTTCTGGACCAGAGGTGAGTATCAGGCCCAACCCGGACCACATCCCTGGGCACCAGCCACTCCTGGGAACACCTGCCCAACTTGGTCCCAGGCTCTGGCCACTGGGCAGGTTCCCTTCTAGCCCCACCAGGAAGGATCCCCTTCTCCAAGACCCCCAGCAGCCCCTGCAATCTCCACACCCTGCCCCACACCCATCTGCCCGAGACCCCAGCCACTTCCTGAGACTTAGAGACTGGCCCCAGGCTCCCATCCTGCCCTGGACTTCCCTTCTGGACAAGAGTGCCCATCCTGCCCTGGACTTCCCTTCTGGACAAGAGCGCCCATCCTGCCCAGGACTTCCAGTCTAGACAAAATCTCCTATCCTGCCCCAGACTTCCAGTCTAGATAAGAGCTTCCATCCTGCCTCGGAGTTCCCATTTGGACAAGAGAGCTCCCATCTGGACAAGAGAGAGAGAATTCCTGAATCTGTCAGCTCTGTCTGAACCAAGTGTGCTGATAAGACCAAGAACGAACCACAGGTGATGGGCAGACATCAAGGCAGAAGTACATACAACAAAATGAAGAGCAATACAGCATCACCAGAACCTAGCCTGCCTCCAACATCTAGATCTGAACATCAAAAATTGGAAGAAGCAGAAGAAAACAGCCTTATGAATAACATCATGAAGAAGGTAGAGGCTTGTGTAGAGGAAAAGACAAAAAAAAAATGGGAAGAACGCTGTAAACTAGAGGAAATGGCAAACAAATTAGAAGCAAACAATAAAGTCCTGGAAGAAAACAATAAAGTACTGAAAGAAAATCGTGAAAAAGCAATGAAACAAATAAAGGAAACAGTCCAAGACCTGAAAAGGGAAATGGAAAAAATGAAGAAGACACAAACAGAGGGAATGCTGGAAATAGAAAATCTTAGTAAAAGATCGGGAACTTCAGATGCAAGTATAACCAACAGAATGCAAGAGATGGAAGAGAGGATCTCTGGCATTGAAGATACAGTAGAAGAAATAGATTCATCAGTCAAAGAAAACACTAAAGCCAACAAAGTCATGAACCAAAATGTCCAAGAAATTTGGGACACCGTGAAAAGACCAAACCTATGAATTATAGGGATAGAAGAAGGTGAAGAATACCAACTCAAAGGCACAGAAAATATATTTAACAAAATCATAGAAGAAAACTTTCCCAACTTAAAGAAGGAAATGCCTATGAAGATACAAGAAGTCTATAGAACACCAAACCGACTAGACCCCCCAAAAAAGTCCCCTTGCCACATAATAATTAAACAACTAAACGTACAGAATAAAGAAAGAATATTAAGAGCAGCAAAGGAAAAAGGCCAAGTGACCTATAAAGGTAAACCCATCAGAATAACACCAGATTTCTCAATGGAGACTTTGAAAGCCAGAAGGACCTGGACAGATGTAATGCAGACTCTAAGAGACCATGGATGTCAGCCCAGACTAATATACCCAGCAAAACTTTCAATCATCATATACGGAAGGAACAAGACATTCCAAGACAAAGCCAGATTCAAACAATACTTATCCACAAACCCAGCCCTACAGAAAGCACTAGAAGGAAAATTCCTACCAAAGGAAGTCAGATACACACTTGAATAACACAGGCAATAGATAAAGCCACAGCGGCAAAGCCCAAAGAAAAGAAGTACACACACGCTACAACAAAAAAATAACAGGGATGAACAATCACTGGTCATTAATATCCCTTAATATTAACGGAATTAATTCACCTACAAAAAGACATAGGCTTACAGAATGGATACAAAATCAGGACCCATCTTTCTGCTGCATACAAGAAACACATCTCAAATTCAAAGACAGACACTACATAAGAATAAAAGGCTGGGAAAAGAATTTCCAATCAAATGGTCTTAAGAAACAAGCAGATGTAGCCTTCCTAATATCCAACAAAATAGACTTCAAACTAAAATCAATCAAAAGAGATCAAGAAGGGTAATACATACTCATCACAGGAAAGATCCAGCAAGATGAAGTTTCAATTCTGAACATTTATGCCCCAAACACAAGGGCACCCACATATGTAAAAGAAACATTACTAAAGCTTAAACCACATATAAAACCCCACACATTAATAGTGGGAGATCTCAACACCCCACTTTCACCACTGGACAGATCTCCCAAACTGAAACTTAACAGAGAAATAAAGGACTTAACTGATGTCATGACCCAATTGGTCCTAATAGATATCTACAGAACATTCCATCCTAACAAAAAAGAATATACCTTCTTCTCAGCACCCCATGGAATGTTCTCTAAAATCAACCACATACTTGGCCACAAAGTAAATCTCGACAGATACAAATCAATTGGAATAACCTCCTGTGTTCTATCAGACCACCATAGTTTAAAATTAGATTTCAACAACAAAAACTCCAGAAAACCTACAATCTCATGGAAACTGAATAATGCTCAACTGAATCACCAATGGGTTAAGGAAGAAATAAAGAAAGAAATTAAAGACTTCCTAGAGATCAACGAAAATGAAGACACCACATATCCAAACTGATGGGACACTATGAAAGCAGTGCTAAGAGGGAAATTCATAGTACTAAATGCCCACATAAAGAAGTTGGAGAAATCTCACACTAGTGACTTAACAGCACACCTGAAAGCTCTAGAACAAGAAGAAGCAAAGTCTATCAGGAAGAATAGATGCCAGGAAATTATCAAAGTGAGAGGTGAAATTAATAAAATAGAAACTAAGAGAATAATACAAAAAATTATTGAAACAACAAGTTGGTTCTTTGAGAAAATCAACAAGATAGACAAGGCCTTATCCAAACTAACCAAAAGACACAGAGAGAGAATCCAAATCAACAAAATCAGAAATGAAAAGGGGGATATAACAACAGACATTGAGGAAATCCAGAGAATTATCAGGTCATATTTCAAAAACCTCTACTCCACAAAACAGGAAAACCTAAAAGAAATGGACAATTTTCTGGATAGATACCACATACCTAAGTTAAATCAAGACCAGATGAACTATTTAAATAGTCCAATAACCCCTAAGGAAATAGAAACAGTCATTAAAAGTCTCCCAACCAAAAAAAGTCCAGGACCAGACAGTTTCAGCACAGAATTCTACCAGATCTTCAAAGAAGAGTTAATACCAATACTCTCTAAATTGTTCCACATAATAGAAACAGAAGGGACATTACCAAACTCCTTCTATGAGGCTACATTTACCCTGATTCCCAAACCAAACAAGGATACAACAAAAAAAGAGAACTACAGACCGATCTCCCTCATGAACATTGATGCAAAAATACTCAATAAAATACTGGCAAACAGACTCCAAGAATACATCAGAACAATTATCCACCATGATCATGTAGGCTTCATCCCAGGGATGCAAGGTTGGTTCAACATACGAAAGTCCGTCAATGTAATGCACCATATAAACAAACTCAAAGAAAAAACCACATGATCCTCTCACTAGATGCAGAAAAGGCATTTGACAAAATCCAACCCCTCTTCATGATAAAAGTCTTGGAGCGATCAGGAATACAGGGAACATACGTAAACATAATAAAGGCAATTTACAGCAAACCAACAGCCAGCATCAAATTAAATGGAGAGAAACTCAAAGCAATTCCACTAAAATCAGGAATGAGGCAAGGCTGTCCACTCTCCCCATACTTATTCAATATAGTACTTGAAGTTCTAGCCAGAGCAATAGACAACATAAGGAGATTAAGGGGATACAAATTGGAAAGGAAGAAGTCAAACTTTCCCTATTTGCAGATGACATAATAGTATACTTGAGTGACCCCAAAGATTCCACCCAGGAACTGATAAAGCTTATAAACACCTTCAGCAACATAGCAGGATATAAGATCAACTCAAAAAAAAAAAATCAGTAGCCCTCCTATATACAATGGACAACGAAGCTGAGAAGGAAATCAGAGATACATCACCCATTACAATAGCCACAAATAATATAAAATACCTTGGGGTAGCACTAACCAAGCAAGTGAAGGAACTATATGACAAGAACTTTAAGTCCCTGAAAAAAGAAATTGAAGAAGATGTCAGAAAATGGAAAGATCTCCCATGCTCATGGATAGGCAGGACCAACATAGTAAAAATGGCAATTTTACCAAAAGCAATCTACAGATTCAATGCAATCCCCATCAAAATACCAACACAATTCTTCACAGACCTGGAAGGAATAATACTCAACTTCATATGGAAAAACAAAAAACCCAGGATAGCCAAAAGAATCCTGCACAATAAAACAACCTCTGGAGGCATCACAATCCCTGACTTCAAGCTCTACTATAGAGCTACAGCAATAAAAACAGCTTGGTATTGGCATAAAAACCAACATGTGGACCAAAGGAATCATATTGAAGACCCTGATATTAACCCACACACCTATGAGCATATAATTTTTGACAAAGAAGCCAAAAGTGTACAATGCAAAAAAAGAAAGCATCTTCAACAAATGGTACTGGCATAACTGGATATCAACGTGTAGAAGGCTGCAAATACATCCATATCTGTCACCGTGCACAAAAATTAAGTCCAAGTGGATCAACGACCTCAACATAAATCCAGCTACTCTGAACCTGCTAGAAGAGAAAGTAGAAAGGAGTCTTGAATGCATTGGCATAGGATATCACTTCCTAAATATAACACCAGTAGCACAGACACTGAGAGAAACAATCAATGGGACCTCTTGAAACTGAGAAGCTTTTTTAGAGCAAAGGATATGGTCAACAAGGCAAAGCGACAGTCTACAGAATGGGGAAAGATCTTCACCAACCCCACATGTGACAGAGGACTGATATCCAGAATATATAAGGAACTCAAGAAATTAGACATCAAAAAGACCAACCGTCCAATTAAGAAATGGGCTATGGAACTACACAGAGAATTCTCAACAGAGGAAACTCAAATGGCTGAAAGACATTTAAGGAATTGCTCAACATCCCTAATCATCAGGGAAATGCAAATCAAAACAACTCTGAGATACCACCTTATGCCTGTCAGAATGGCTAAGATCAAAAACACTGAGGAGGACACTTTATGCTGGAGAGGATGTGGAACTAGGGGAACTCTCCTTCACTGCTGGTGGGAATGCAAGCTTGTACAACCACTTTGGAAATCAATATGGCGCTTTCTTAGAAAATTGGGAATCAATCTCCCCCAAGATCCAGCTATACCACTCTTGGGCATATACCCAAGAAATACTCAATCATACCACAAGAGCACTTGCTCAGTTATGTTTATATCAGCATTGTTTGTAATAGCCAAAACCAGGAAACAACCTAGATGCCCTTCAACTGAGGAATGGATAAATAAATTGTGGCACATATACACAATGGAACACTACTCAGCAGAGAAAAACAATGACATCATGAGGTTTGCAGGCAAAGGGATGGCTCTAGAAAAAATCATCCTGAGTGAGGTAACCCAGACTCAGAAAGACAAATAGGGTATGTACTCACTCATAGGAGGATACTAGATGTGGAACAAGGATGACTGGACTGCTACTTACATCACCAGTGAAGCTACCTGGAAAACGGGACCCCAAGAAAGACACGGGGATCACCCAATGATGGAGAAATGGATGAGATCTACATGAACAGCCTGGACATGAGTGGGAGCAATGAACGGTGAGGGTCGAAGGAAAGAGAGCAGGAGATCCCACCTCGACCAAGAACAGAGAGGGAGAACAAGGAATAGGAGACCATGGTAAATGAAGACCACATGAGAAAAGGAAGAAACAAAGAGCTAAAGAGGCCCACAGAAATCCACAAAGATACCCCCACAAAAGACTGCTGGCAATGGCCGAGAGACAGCCAGGACTGACCTACTCTGGTGATGGGATGGCCAAACACCCTAATAGTTGGGCCAGAAACCCCATCCAAGGACTGAGGAATCTGGATGCAGACATCCACAGCTTGGCCCCCGGGTGGAGTGCTGGGAGTCTAATTAGCGAGAAAGAAGAGGGATTATATGAGTGAGAATTGTTAAAACCAAGGTTGGATAAAGCACACGGACAAATAGCCAAACTAATGGAAACACATGAACTATGAACCAAAGGCTAAGGGGCCCCCAACTGGATCAGGCCCTCTGAATAAGTGAGACAGTTGATTGGCTTGATCTATTTGGGAGGCATCTAGGCAGTGGTACTAGGTCCTGGGCTCGCTGCATGAGATAGCTTTTTGAAACCTGGGACTTATAAAGGGATGCTTGGCTCAGTCTGGGAGGAGGGGACTGGACCTGCCTGGACTGAGTCTATCAGGTAGATCTCAGTCCTCAGGTGTGGCCTTGCTCTGGAGGTGGTGGCAATGGGGGTGAGCTGGGGGGAAGGGGAGGGGGGAGGAAGGGGGAGAACAAGGGAATCTGTGGTTGTTATGTAGAACTGAATAGTATTGTAAAATAAAATAAAAAAGAATAAAAAATTATGTCTAAGAAAAAAATGAAAGAAAGAAATAGGAATAAATTCATGATTACCTCTGAATTCCTGCTAATATATTTCAGGTGCCAATGATTTAGTGTAGATGTACCCAACCATCTTATTAAAATAAGAAACACAGAACCAATGTAAAAGAGAAAGCCAAGAGGTCAGAGCTCAGAGCTAAAATCTTTCCTCCTGCAGTGCTCCTACCTCTCCGAAAGACACCTACTTCCTGTGTGTTTGTTTTTAATGTAATCTTTCTGTTCTGCCTTCTCATTGGTTGTAAACCCAAACACATGACTGCCTTGTCACTGTAAGTACAGCCCTCTAGGTCTTAAAGGCATATGTCTCCAATGCTGGCTGTATCCCTGAACACACAGAGATCTATGGGATTAAAGGCGTGTGCCACCACTGCCACGCTCTTTCTATGGCTCTAATAGCTCTGACCCCCTGGCAACTTTATTTATTAACATACAATTAAAATCACATTTCATTACAAATAGAATACCACCATAATTTAGAAAGGATTTAGTCTTTCAGAGCTGTTCCATCCTCTTTAAGAAAGTAACTGTGATGGTATGGAGAAATGGTTCAGCAGTCAAAGGTGTTGAATACCTTTCCAGAAGACTGCCATCCAACTCACTTCATTAACAAGTCAGCTGACAACAGTCAATAATGCAGTTATCCAGTTATCCAGGGGATCCAACAGCTTCTTTCAGCCTCTGAGGTACCGTATGCTCATGGTGCACTGACCCACCTGTGTAAGAGGGACCAGACATTAGCAGGCCCCCAGAAGAAAGCACAACTGTCTCCATGAAGGAAGTACCATTCAAGGAGTAAAACCCAGCACTTTTGTAAAAAAAAAAAAAAAAAAAAAAAACCAGTAACACCTGCCATAGCTAAAACAAAGCCTTCATCTACCAACATCCATAGTTCTAGGGATATCTCTAAATGTTCTAACCTTGCTTGAAATATAGTAACACTTTTGGCTTCCTTAGTGCCACTTTGGGCTATCTTCTTATTAACTGAAGTTTGTCAACCCAGAATATGGGGATTTTTCTTAAATCCCACACTCAGAAAGGCTCAAAGCTACACTAGAATCCCAAATACCTCATGTGTTTGCCAGCTGGCTAAGAAGGATTTCTAGTTTCCTAAATCCATTTTCAAACAATTTCTTCTCTCTCTGTGTCTCTCTCTGTCTCTGCCTCTCTGTCTCTCTCTGTTTCTCTCTCTCTGTCTCTGTCTCTCTGTCTCTCTCTCTCTCTCTCAGTGTATGTTTGTCTATAAGTCTTTCTGCATGTTACTGTTAGTATAGTTTTGCTTCATTGACTGTTGGCTTTCTCTGTTGTGTGGACACCTCTGCTCCTTAAGGCTTTGTCTTCTCCTGGTGGGAATCTGAATCACATTGGCTATGTCATGTCCCCCAAAGAACTACCCACCTGAAATCAAAGCTACCATTCCTGGAATGAGAAATTATATGAAAAGATCTTGTAATTGAGACCCAGGCAGGAGTCAATTCCCCACTGAGATAATTGCTCCCACTCTGCAGAAGCATGCTCATGGAAGCTCCGGACTTACAGGTGGAGCACTTCTCTTACAAATGAGGGGTCTTGCAGGAATTTTCTAACTTCATTACAAATGAGATATTTGAGGGAAAGGGTACCTGCCACCCTGGTCCTGAACACATACAGAAAAGTCACAGAGGCTACTAGTTAGCTACCTGCCAAAGGTTCCTAAATGAGGAACCAAATATTCAGAGATCAAAACCAATTGATTGATTTATCGTGGATTGAGAGGTGAGCACCATTTGAACCAGAATTTCGGGAGAGCTAGACTGGGAATTGCTGAGGTGATTGAATCACTGAAGGCATTTTTCTGTCCTCAAGGCTTAGTGAATCCCTCTAGACATGATGAACTAGAGAGAAGTGATAGATGTGGGGAGCATTTTACAGATCACATTCTAAGAACTGTTTCAAAATGCCTTCTTCAGTAACTGTTGAATATTTTCTGCACCCTGTGAAAACCAGAATACTGTCTCACTTTTAAGGCCCATTAGAGTAAGCATGGAAGTTCAAAGTTTAAAGAGGACAGAACTCACCAGTGGAGGATGAAAATTATGAGGTATTGAGAATCTGAATCATGGCAGTCTGTTTCATGGAACTGAGAATTGAGGATCTTCTCATAGTGGATCAAGAACAGTTTTTCCAAGGAGGATTATCTGAGGGGGAGGGGCAAGATCACCAATGAAAGTGTGTGGAGCCATCCCAGGGAATGTGAGTCTGGATGAAAGAAGACTGCCACTTTCAGAGTTGCTGCCTGGCTCTGCTTCTTGACCACCATATATGAATTCTTCCACCCCGACCTCCATGTTGTGAAAACTGAGACCCCTGACAGGGTAAGGAACCACCTCTTTCCTGTTCATGATAGTGGGAAAAATTTGTGTAAAACTGAGAGAAGAGGAAGTAACAGCTATATAGGAATGGATGCCTACCCTATTTTATTTAAGGTGAACCAAAATATGCAAAATACCCTTGTGGTAGTTTTTGTTGGTTCCCAACTTAAAAGATATGGAATTAACTAAAACCCTAAAGTGGAGGTCATAATAGTGAGAAGTGTTTTGTTTCATTTGATGTGGGTAGATCCATTTCAAGGACAGACTTTGGAAGTAAAAAGAAAGAACCATCTAATCCGGATCTCAGGGCCTGAAAACACACACCTTTAATCCAGATCTTGAGGTTGGAAGACACACCCTAAATTTGGCCACACCCTCTGCTGGAAGCATATAAAAGGACATGGAACCCAGAAGCTCTTACTATTTGACTGCTTGCCATCACCTTGCTGCAAGTCCATCCCATCCCTGGCAATAGAGAATATTTGGAACACCAGCATATAGTGAAGTCCAGCAGACACATCCAAAGTCCTGGGCTGAGTAAGTACTGGAATCTTAGTCTTTCCCTTTAAAGGCAATTTGGGATTAGCAGGACTGCATCCCAAAATCATTCTAACAAATCCCAATTGTTTATATATATATATATATATATATATATATATATATATATATATATATATATATATATATATACTTTGCATATATTCTGTTCCTCTAGAGAACCCTCTTGCAACATTTTATATATGAATTACCAGAATTAATGATCAAAACTATCCAAAAGTTGTGTATAATTGTCAAAACAAGTCACCTATTGACCTAAGATTCAATCTATAAAATAATGGAGTGATGTAAAGGTTATCAAGTAGCCTAGATTGTGTCCTCTAAAATTAGTATTGAAATCTGGATAGAAAATATCAGAGACCCAAGTTTTCTGCCTCGTAGAAGAGGAAAGAGATGAGAAACAAAAACTAAAAACCAAAATCCTGTCTGTTATTGCGTCTCTCAGGGTGAAGAGAAAACAATTGCTAGTTCTTCAATTTCAATCCAGTTGAAACTTCAAACTACCTGCAGGAGAAATGGCAGGAGATGAGATCGCCCAGAGATGGGACCACACACAAATCAGCATTCAGGATTTCTCCTACAGGTGGACCATCAGCAACTTCCCCTTTGTTGCTGAGGAAATGCGGCAAAGCATTAGAAGCCCCACTTTCTCAATAGGAGCCAATGACAAATGGTGTTTGAGAGTACACCCGAATGGAGTCGATGAAGAAAGTGCAGATTACCTGTCAGTTTACCTAGTGTTGCTCAGTTCTCTAAAGAGTCCTGTTTGGGCAAAGTTCCAGTTCTGGATCATAAGCAATGAAGGAGAGAAAACGAGTGTCAAAAAGAGCCCAAGAGCTTTTAGATTCGTTCCAGGCCAGGACTGGGGTTACAAAAAGTTTGTTCTTCGAGATTTTCTCTTGTCCCATGCATTTTGGCTTCTCCCAGATGACCAGCTCACCCTTGTCTGCAAGGTGAGCGTGGCCCAGGTCTCCTTGAGCCTTTCTGAGCAGAACAAGAAGCCGGGAATTCTGGTTCCCAGATGCACACTGGCAGATGAAGTAGGAGAGCTGTGGAAGAATTCCCAGTTCACAGACTGTTGCCTAGTGGTAGCTGGCCAGGAATTCTGGGCTCACAAGGCCATCTTAGCAGTTCGCTCTCCAGTTTTCAGAGCCATGTTTCAAAATGACATGGAGGAGAGCAGGAAGAATCGCATTGAGATCCCTGACCTGGAGCCACAAGTCTTCAAGGCAATGATGAACTTCATTTACACAGGAACAGCACCAGACCTGGACAGCATGGCAGCTGCCTTGCTGGCAGCTGCTGACAAGTATGGCCTGGAGCGTTTGAAGGTCATGTGTGAGGATGCCCTCTTCAGGGACCTCTCTGTAGAAAATGCTGCCCACACTCTCTTCCTGGCTGACCTCCACAGCTCAGGGCAGCTGAAAACCCAGACACTGGATTTCATTACAGCTCATGCTTCTGAGGTTTCTGAGACTTCAGACTGGAAGACAATGGTGGGCTCATATCCCCACTTAGTGGTTGAAGCTTATGGTTCCAGGCCTGCTCACTGCCCTTTCCTGGAGCACCCTATCAAATGCTTGAAGCGATCCTAAGACCTGGTAAACCTTGTCCTACACTTGTCTCCCAGAAGCAGCAGTCATGGTGTTACCAATGATACAGGGGTAGACTATGGGATGTGTGGAAAATTTCCAGTGAAACTAGGGAATAACAGCATGGTGGCTGAAGCTTAATACAGATGTAAAGGAGTCAATGTCAGGTTGAGGGAGGGGGAGTCTTCCACTATGGTACAATGTACACATCCTCTACCTAGTTGTTATACTGCTTTGATTTTTTTCTAAGGAGTTAGAATGTGAAATTCATTTTAACTGCTGGCACCAAGAACGTTACAACAGGGTGTCTTTGGAGAAACCTATCTGGATTGGACAGAGCAGAAGATATGATCAAGGACTCAGAAAGGAGAAAACAAACATGAATGTTTGGTTACAAGAGAAGCAAAGATAATGAACAAAGTTTTTCTCCAAACTCAGGGTTTGGGACAGGGGAGATGACTCAGTTGGCAAAAACAATTGTTGATCTTGCAGAGGACCTTTTCTTCAGTCCTCCTCTTGTCTCCATGGGCACATCCATCTCAAGTAATTAAAATACCCTAATAAAATGTCATATCATATGAATAAAAATTGTAAAATCAGCTTATGGGTTCCAGTGGTGTTTCTGTTTGAAAATGGCCATTTTATTCCATCCAGCTGTGCTCTGCAGTATAATTTGGTGCAGTGTCTTCACTGACACACATACACACAATCAATGAGACAATACCTAATGAATTCTGTTATACTCAGAGATTGGTGCCTAGTCCAATGGACATCAGTTGGGATTTCTCCAACAGCTGTTGGGAGCAGATACTGAGATTCATAGCCAAACATTGATCAGAACTCAGTGAACTTCAAGGAAGAGGGAAAAGCCGGGTTGTAGGAGGCATCAAAGACATAAGGGGTACAGAATTCATAGAGTCAACTAAACAGGGTTCATAGGGGCTCACAGACACTGAAGAGGCCATCACAAAGCCTGCATGTGTCTGTACTAAGTCCTTTGTGTACATACTGTGCTTGTTTAGCTCAGGGGGTTTGTGGGAGTCCTAACAGCAGGAGTGTGTGGCAGTCTCTGAACTGTCAGATATTGGCTCCTTCTGAGTTGGCTCCTCCAGGGTGTGCTCATTTTAATCTAGGCATTCATGCTTGCCTTTATCAATTGCTGCAAACACTTCAGGGGACTCTGACAATTCCACACGAAAAGGAAACATATTAGAAAGTTATTTGGCCTCTCAAGTCTGGAGGAATGTCTTGTTAAAGCATTTTCTGTGTGGACATATAGGAGAGGTGTGTCATGGGGCTATTCCCCATGGTTTAGTATTTGTTTGATACTTCACCTGATTCCTCCTGTCTGTTCAGGTGTATGAATATGTGCTAGACAGTGTGTGATTGTGTGTGTGTGTTTCATTGGGCTTCCCTCAGCTTTGTTTTCCTTTAATGAACAGTGGCTCTGTCAGCTAGGAGGCCATCCCATTCCAGGCTTAATACATGTACCTCCTACTGTTGGGAATCTGAGTATTTTTGTAACTAAATCAGTTTGCCCTGTGAAAACCCTACCAACGGGAAAAAGAAAAGCTCCACCTGTGCCTCTCCATAAATGAGAGACATTATGAGCAAAGCCTAAGCTTACTGTCCAAGGTTTCTTAGTTCCTCTGTGACAAGTTACACCTGCCCTCTAGGAGCATGCTCATTGAAGCACAGGACTCACAATTTAGAGCACATTTCTTACAAACAATGTTTCTTGAAGTGATCACCAACAAAAACCTTCAAATGACACATATGATGGAGGGATGTCTACTCCAGTGACTCTGAACTCTTATGGGAAAGAGTTCTAATGCTACTAATTAGTCATCTGCAAAAGTCTATCAGATGAATAAATAATCAAGGAGTCAAAACCAATTATGATTTATCCCATATTGACAGAATGTAGTGTTGCAGCCAGACTTACAGAAGAGCCAGACTGGGAATGGCTGAGCTGATTGAATCTGAATTTATTTCTGTGTGCTTTAGGCTTAGAGAGTCTCTCTAAGACAGGACTAACTGGGGAGATATGAGGTGAAGGGAACATATCGCTGATCACAATACAGAGGAGGATCCATTCAAAGCCCTTCTCTCTATGGTTTCTTTTGATCACATTCTGCACTTCATGGAAATGAGCAAAATCTTTCACCTTTAAAGACCAGCAAAATGAGCATGGCAGTTCTAAGTTTAAGGATAGAACCCACCAGTGGAGGATAAAGAATATGAGCTAATGAAAAGCTGAATCTGGTCAATCTAAGTGGTTGACTTTAGAAGGATTTAGGATATTTATAAACCACACCCTTAGATGGATCTGGAAGACTGATTCTAAGTTGGATTATATGAGAGCCATGTGAAAGACCACCACTAAAGTTTGTGGAGTCATCCAGGAACTGTGTGTCTGGATGGAATAAAATGCAGGAAAGAAGAGAGCCATCTCAGGGGTTCCTGGCTCTCCTTTCCACTCACCATGTATGAGCTCTTCACCTGCTATCCATGTTGTGAAAACCAAGTCAACTGACAACTTAAGAAAAACACCTCTTCCCTGATGGTCTTCATAGCTGCCATCATTGTAATATCATCACAAGGGTAAATAATAGCTTTGCAAATGTTGACATAATCCCTCATTGTTGGAATAATGACTGCATGGTCAGGCCTGTCACAGAAATACCCTAGTTGCTGGTACCAACTTCTCTCTTAGTCAGTGTTCTATTGCTATGAAAAGACACTATGACCACAGCTACTCTTATCAAAGAAAATATTTAATTGAGGCTGTCAGTTTTAGAGGTTTATTCCATTATCAACATGGAAGCTTGGCAGCAAGCAGGCAGACATGGTACTAGAGAGGTAGCTGAGAGTTGCATATCCAAATGCAGGCAGACAGAAGAAAAGAAAGAGACCTTGCTTGGCTTGAGCATTTAAAAGCCCCAAGGCCATCCCCAGTGACACACTTTCTCCAACAAGGCCACACTTTCTTCAACAAGGCCCCATCTCCGAATCCCTGTCAAGTGGTAACACTTCCTAATGCCAAGTATTCAAATATATGAGTTTATGAGGGCCCTGCCTATTCAAACCACTACATATACCATAATTATCTTTCTGGATATGGGTTATGACACTCAGCATATTTCTAGTTCCACTCATTTGCCTACAAATATCATGATGTCCTTTTTTAACAGCTGGGTAAAACTCCATTATGTAAATATACCTCATTTTCATTATCCATTTCTCTGTTGAGGGACATCTAGGTTGTTTCCTATATTCTGGATATTATGATTAGAGCAGCAAAGAACATGCTTGACCAAGTGTCCCTGTGGTAGAAAGAAGCATTTTAGAGTATTTGCCCAACAGTTGTGTAGGCAGATATTGAGGTAAATTGATCTTTCTGAGGAGACACCATACTGATTTACACTGTGGCTTCACTAGTTTGGACTCCCACCACCCCTGTACGATTGTTTCCTTAGCTACACACCTTACCAGCATGAACTGTCACTTGTGTTACTGATTTAGCCATTCTGACAGATGTGAGGTCAAATTTCAAGTTAGTTTTGGTTTGCATATCCCTGATGGCTAAGAATATTAAACATTCCTTTAATGATTCTCAGTCATCTAAATTTTGGTTTAGATCTGTAGCCCTTATTTAATTGGATAATCTGTTTTTTTTTTAAATCAGACTCCCTGGGATTTTTTTGTTTGTTTGTTTGTTTTGGGTTATTTTTAGGGGGATAGATTTTTGACAAAGGATTTCTCTGTATAAAAACCCAAGGGGTCCTAGAACTCATTTTGTTGATCACTCTGTCCTTTAATCCACCTGCCTCTGCCTCTGGAATATTTGGATTAAAGGTATGCACCACCATGCCAGGCACGAGGTATCATATATAATATATGAAATATAATAATATATAATATATATTAACCGTCTATCAGAGGTAGTGTTAGTAAAAATCTTTTCCCATTTTTTACGCTACTGCTCTTTCCAAATGACTGATTATTTTGCCTTGTAGAAGCTTTTCAGTTTCATGAGGTCCCATTTACTACTTGTTGATCCTGGTGCCTAAACTCTCAGTGTTCTGTCCAGAAAGTCTTCTCCTGTGCCAATGAGTTCAAAGCTATTCCCCAAATTCTCTACTATCATGTTCAGTGTATCTAGTTTTATGTTGTGTTCTTTGATCCATTGGGAGATGTGTTTTGTGCAAGATATAGGTATGGATCTACTTGCCTTCTTCAACATACAGTCATCCAGTTTGACTGGCCCCATTTGATGAAGAGGCTGTTTGTTTTCCAGAGTGAATATTTGGATTTATAAAAAAAAATCAGTTATCTGTACATGTGTAGGTTTACATCTGGATAGTCAATTTGATTCTGTTGTTCAACACGTTTGTTTTTATGTCAATTCCATGATGTTTTTATTACTAGAGCTTTGTACTATATCTTGAGATGTAGAATGGTGAAACCTCCTGCAGTTCTTTAATTGCTCAGGTTTGTTTTGGCTATCCTGTTTTGTTTTTTTTCAATTCCTTATGAAGCTCAGAATTGTCCTTTCAATATATATGAAGAATTGTGTTAGAATTTTGATGGGGAATTCACTGAATCTGTAGATTGCTCTTTGTAGGGTGGCCATTTTTACTGTTAATCCTACGGATTCATGAGCATGGGAGATCTTTCCATCTCCTAATATCTATGCCAATTTCTTTCTTCAAAGACTTGAAATTTTTAATCATACAAGTCTTTTACTTGCTTGGTTAGATTTAGCCCAATTTTATAGTACTTGAGACTATTGTGAAGGGTGTTTCTCTGATTCATTTTCAGTTTGCTTCTCATTTCTCTATAGAAGGGCTACTGAATTTCTTTTGTTGTTAATCTTTATCCAGCTATTTTGTTGAAGGTGTTTATCAGCTGTAGGAGTTCTGTGATAGAATTTTTCGGGCCACCTATGTATACTCTCATATCATCTGCAAATACCAATATTTTGACTTCTTCATTTCCAGTTTGTACCCCTGTGAACTCAGTCAGTTTCCTTATTGCTGAGTCAAGACTTCAAGCACTATATTGAATAGGCATGGAGAGAGTAGACAACATTGTCTCACAACTATTTTTAGTGGAATTGCTTTGAATTTCTCTCCATTTAAGCTGATGCTTTGTACGGTCTTGCTGTAAACTGTCTTTTTTATGTTTAGATATGTGCCTTGTATCCCTAACCTCTCTAGAACATTGACCAAGAAGAGGTGTGGGATTTAGTCAAAGGCTTTGTCTATTTGTAATGAGATGATCATGAGGTTTTCTACTGGTAGTTTGTATGGTGGATCACACTTACTGATTTTCCTCTATTGAAAAGTATTTCTGGTATGAAGCCTACTTGATCATGGCAATTCATATTGTTGATGTGTTCTTGGATTCATTTCAAAGATTTTTTTTTTAGTATATTTCCATCTATGTGCATAAGGGAAATTGTTCAGTAGTTCTCTTTTTTGGGGGTGTTTTGTATGGTTTGGGTATCATGGTAACTGTGGTCCCATATAATGAATCAGCCACTGTTTCTTCTGTTTGTATTTTATGGAATAATATGAGGAGTATTGATGTTAATTCTGCTTTGGAAATCTGATAGAATTTGGTACTACAGCCATCTTATCCTGCTTTTTGGGTCTTTTTGTTTATTGATTGATTATGGTTGTTGTTGTGGTTCTTGTTTGGTGAGGTCTTTGGGCCCCTCCTAGTGAACCTCCACTCCTCAAGACAAACACTGTTTTCATTGACCTCATTCTAAATGCCTTTGTCCAGTTTGAATTACCTGTGAATGGAGCATGAGTGGACTCTTGCATGTTGAGATGCTTCTCTGAACTGGAGCTGTAAGATTCACCCAGGCTGCTGTATGGGAAAGTCCTTTTCATCATCCCTGCAGTGCTGACAGTAACCTGGATTGCTTCTACTTCAGCACTAGGACAATGGAAGACACTGGGCAGACTCTTGCTTTACTTTTTATTCATTTCTAGTGGCACTATCCTAGGAGTGGAATTGTGGAACTATGGCATCCTGTTATGCTTCAGGTTTGGAGGGACTGTCTATTTAGTAATTTTATCAACTTAGATTTTCCAGACCAGAAAATGAAGATCCCAGTTTCTCCTCAGACTCAACAGTCATGGCTCTGACAGATTTTTAAAGATAATAGTGATAGATAATTGTTAATTTTTATCTCTCAGTTTACTAATAAAATTGAAGGCCTCTTCATTTTCTTATTCATCATTTACAAATTCCCCTTAATGATTAGGTCTTTACTCAACTCTTGTTTTAAAAATTATGCTGGACCTTTGTTTGGGGGTTCACTTTTATTTAAATTTCACATGCTCCAGAAGTTCATACATGAGGTGTGTAAGCATGTGTTGCTATTCTGGGGGTGGCAAGGTGTCAGTATCCTAACTGTTGGGAAGTCTGGCTATACCTTGAGTTACTAAGACATTTATGGTGGCTGGAGCTACCGTGGGACACCTCAGCTCTATAGGGAAAGGTGTGCTGAATGCTTGTGGAGTCAGGCTATACCTTGAGCTGCTAGGACAGCTCTAGCTATACCTTGAGTTGGTGTGTAGTGAAGGATGGTCTCCCCACAAGTTATAACAATCCTGCTCTTCTCTTGGAGAGCTCCTACAGCTGAGCTTTACTCAGTCCCCACTTAAGAGGGTTTCTCAGCAGAACTCTAATTCTTCTATGACCAAAGATGCTGCTTCTTTTGCTTCACTCTGCTAAAGGGGAAACCCCTAGAGAAAGGTAACAATCTCCTTTGGCAACAGTGAAAACTTGTTATTTTTCTGCTCTATGTTGCCCAGTCTCCTAAGACACCTATCAGCAAGGTTCTTCTGTTCTGCTCCACCTAGCTCAGCCTCCTAAGGAAATGTCTGTGCCAAGTTGTTGTGCTCAGTCCTCTACATATCATCTAAGCAAGGTTCATCTTCTCTGCCCCAGCAAATGAAGATCTTCACACCCAAGATTTTTTGAGAAAGAAATTTATTTGGGAAGGAGAAATCCAAGGGAGTGGCTGCCTCTGCCAGGATGAGAAAGAACAGATGACAACTAAACAGGGAGGTGGTTTATTTAAGATTTTTTTTTTTTTTTGGTTTTTCGAGACAGGGTTTCTCTGTGTAGCTTTGCGCCTTTCCTGGAACTCGCTTTGGAGACCAGGCTGGCCTTAAACTCACAGAGATCCGCCTGCCTCTGCCTCCCGAGTGCTGGGATTAAAGGCGTGCACCACCAGGTCTGGCTGATATAAGATTTCTTAGGTGTGGAGTTTCTCCAAGGAGAGGGTTTTCTGTTCAGTCATTGGATAGTTTCAGGGTCAGAGGTGGCCCTGATTTCAGAGTCAAACTGTGTTACTTTCAGTGGCTTTTCTAAGCCTTTTGCCTCTAATTCTAAGGCCAGGATATATTTTTTCACTAGCTTTGAATCTAGGGATAAAGTGTGTTTCTTTGGCACTGGTTTCAGAATCAGGGCATGTTTCTTTGATTCTGGATTCAGGGATAAAATGTTTCTTTCACTGGAGCAGGCAAAGAGCAACAGCAGAGGGTATGGCTGAATTTAGGGTGTGCCTTCTAGCATCAAGATATGGATTAAAGGTGTGTGTGTGTGTGTGTCTTCAGGCCGTGAGATCCAGATTATATGTTTATCTCTTCCTACCTCCAAATACAGAATGGAAGTGGATCTAACTCTGCTACTTATACAGAAAATCTCAGAGATGTGTCCTCCATTTTAGGATTTTAGTTCTTTCCATAGGAAGTCAAAATGGGAACCAAGATTAAAAATCATAAGTGAATTTTGGTTTGTGTTATGTGAAGTCCTAAACACTTCTCAATTCAATCATGTTGACTGATTAGATCAGCCACTAAATACCTTATATGTCACATTTTAAACTGTGAGTTCTGTCCTCTTCAAACTTTGAACTTACATGCTGACTCTGTAGAGCCTTAAAAATGAGAAAGTATTCTGATTTCCAGCAGAAAATGTATATATTTTTTATTTTTTGCATTTATCTTTATTACATGTATTTATATAATTTTATTATTAATTTAACTTTACTTATCAGTCATACTTTCCCCTGTTCTCCCTCCTCCTAAACCCTAGTATTCCCCCCAATGCACCCTCATTCCCACCACCTCCAAGGCAAGATCTCCCCTGGGGATTCAGTTCAGCCTGGTAGATTCAGTAGAGGCAGGTCCAGTCCCCTCCTCCCTACACCAAGGCTAGGAAAATGTCACAGCATAGGCCCTAGGTTCCAAAAAGCCAGTTCATGCACCAAGGACAGGTCCCTGTCCCACCGCTTGGGGGCCTCGTAAATAGTTCAAGGTAATCAACTGTCTCACTTATCCAGAGGGCCTGTTCCAGTTTCATGGGGGCTCCTCAGCTATTGGTTCACAGTTCATGTGTTTCCTCTAGTTTGGCTATTTGTCCCTGTGATTTTTCCAATTATAATAGCAATACCTCACACTCATATAATCCCTCCTTTCTCTCACCGATTGGACTCCTGGAGCTCCATCTGGGTCCTAGCCATGGATCTCTGCATCTGCTTCCATCAGTCACTGGATAAGAGCTCTATCATGACAGTGAGGGTGTTTGGCCATCTGATGACCAGTGTAGGTAAGCTCGTGATTTCTTTTGACCATTGCCAGTAGTCTATAGTGGAGGTATCTTTGTGGATTTCTGGGGAAGTCTTTAGCACTCTGTTTCTTCCTGTTTACATGGGGGCCTTCATTTATCATTGTATTGTTTTCCTTGTTCTCCCACTCTGCTCCTGATCCAGTAAGGACCTTCTGCTCCCCTAAGCTCTTTTTCCCCTGACCCTTGCCCTCTATTACACTCCCTCATATCCAGTTTGATCATGTAGATCTCATCCATTTCTCTGTCATTTGACAATCCCTGTGTCTTTCTTAAGGTCCTCTTTACTAGGTAGCCTCCCTGGAGTTGTGATTTGCAGTCTAGTTATCCTTTGCTTTACATCTAGTATCCACTTGTGAGTGAGTACATACCATGTTTGTCTTTCTGAGTCTGGGTTACCTCACTCAGGATGATTTTTTCTAGTTCAATCCATCTGCCTGCAAACCTCATGATGTCATTGTTTTTCTCTGCTGAGTAGTACTCTATTGTGTATATGTACCACATTTTATTTATCCATTCTTCATAACTGGATGTGAACATGTAGAAGACTGCAAATAGATCCATATCTGTCACCGTGCACAAAACTTAAGTCCAAGTGAATCAAAGACCTCAACATAAATCCAGTTACTTCTGAACCTGATAGAGGAGAAAGTAGGTCTCATCCACTACTCCTTCACAGGGTCATCCATGTGTCCCACCTAGGGTCTTTCCCTGTTAGCTACCCTCACTGGAGTTGTGGGCTGCAGTCTGGCCACCCCTTCCCTCACATCTAGTAGCCATTCATGAGTGAGTACATACTATGTTTGTCTTTGTGAGTCTGGGTTACCTCACTCAAGGTGATATTTTCTAGTTCCATCTATATGCTTGCAAATTTCATGATATTTTTTTTTTACTGTTGACTAGTACTCCGTTGTGTATTTGTGCCATATTTTCTTATTCTATTCTTCAGTTGAGGGGTATCTAGGTTGTTTCCAGGTTCTGGCTATTGTGAATAATGCTGATATGAACATAGATGAGCATGTGTCCTTGTTGTAAGATTGAGCATTCCTTGTGTATATGCCCAAGAGTGGTATAACTGGGTCTTGAAGAAGACTTATTCTTAATTTTCTGAGAAACTGCCATGCTGAATTTCATAGTGGCTATACAATTCTGCATTCCCACCAACAGTGGAGGAGTGATCCCCTTGCTCCACATCCTCTCCAACATAAGCTGTCTTCAGTGTTTTTTATTTTAGCCATTCTGACAGGTGACCTTTGCCCTACAAAAGCTTCTCAGTTTCAAGAGGTCCCATGTATTAATTGTTGCTCTCGGTGTCTGTGCTACTGGTGTTATATTTAGGAAGTGATCTCTGGTGCCAATGTGTTCAAGAACCTGCGAAGAAATGGATGAGATCTACATGAGCAGACTGGGTGTGTATTGGGATTCAGAGGGCCAGGAGTTGGGATGAGGACATAGGGAAATGGGAGGGTCATCCTGGAACTTGGACAGAGTGGGAGGACAGGGAGGAAGATATCATGATAGATGAGGACATCATTGGAATAGGAAGAGGCAGGGTGGTCAGGAGGCTTGCAGGAATCCACAAGGATGACCCCACCTTGGTCTGCTGGCAGTGGTCCAGAAGGTGCCTGGACTGGTCTACTCTGGTGAGCGGCTTAGTAAATAACCTAGCTGTCATCATAGAGCCTTATCCAGTGACTGATGGAGGCAGATGGAGAGATCCACAGCGAGGCACCAGGCTGAGCTCCAGGAATTCAATTGATTTCAGAGAGGAGAGATTCTGTAGGCGAGAAACCTCGAGATCATGATGGGAGGATGTGCAGAGATGACCAGCCCCACTAGTCTAAGCCCATGAACTGTGGACTGGTGGCTGTGGAGCCCCCATGGCACTGGACTAGGTCCTCTGGATATTTAAGATGGTTTTTTGGCTTGAACTGTTTGGGGGGCACCCAGAGAGGGGGATCAGGATCTGTCACTGGTCTATGGGCAGGATTCTGGGAATCTGGTGCCTGTGGTGTAATGCCTTGTACAGCCTTGGTACAGTGGAATGGAGCTTGGATCTGCCTGGTCTCAGTGTGCTGGGCTCTGCTGACTCCCCATGGGAGAACTCGATTTGAGTGATGTGAAGATGTGAGGTGACTTGGGAAAGATGCAGGGGGATGGAGGAGAGGGATCTGTGGATGGTATGTTCAGTGTGTAGAAAATTTCTTAATAAAAAAAAGTAGAGAAAGTAGGAAGTAGTCTTGAATGCATTGGCACAGGAGATCACTTCCTAAATATAACACCAGTAGCACAGACACTGAGAGAAACAATTAATACATGGGACCTCTACAAACTGAGAAGTTTTTGTAGGGCAAAGGACATGGTCAACAAGACAAAGCAACAGCCTACAGAATGGGAAAATCCTCACCAACCCAAAATCTGACAGAGGACTGATATCCAGAATATATAAGGAACTCAAGAAATTAGACATCAAAATGACCAACAGTCCAATTGAGAAATGGCCTTTAGAACTAAAAAGAGAATTCTCAATAGAGGAAACTCAAATGGCTGAAAGACATTTAAGGAATTTCTCAACATCCCTAATCATCAGGGAAATGCAAATCAAAACAACTCTGAGATACCACCTTATGCCTGCCAGAATGGCTAAGATCAAAAACACTGAAGACACTTTATGCTGGAGAGGATGAGGAACTAGGGGAATTCTCCTCCACTGCTGGTGGGAATGCAAGCTTGTACAACCACTTTGGAAATCAATATGGCATTTTCTTAGAAAATTGGGTATCAATCTCCTTCAAGATCCAGCTATACCACTCTTGGGCATATACCCAAGAAATGCTCAATCATACCACAAGAGCATTTGCTCAGCTATGTTCATATCAGCATTGTTTGTAATAGCCAAAACCTGGAAACAACCTAGATGCCCTTCAACTGAAAAATGGGTAAATAAATTGTGGCACACATACACAATGGAATACTACTCAGCAGAGAAAAACATTGACATCATGAGTTTTGCAGGCAAATGGATGGATCTAGAAAAAATCATCCTGGGTGAGGTAACCCAGACTCAGAAAGACAAATATGGTATGTACTCACTCATAGGAGGATGTTAGAGGTGGAACAAGGATGACTGGACTGCTACTCACATCACCAATGAGGCTACCTGGAAAACGGTACCCCAAGAAAGACACGGAGAAATGGATGAGATCTACATGAACAGCCTGGACATGTGTGGGAGCAATGAAGGGCGAGGGTCGAGGGAAAGAGAGCAGGAGATCCCAGCTGGATCAAGAACAGAGAGGGAGAAAAAGGAATAAGAGACCATGGTAAATGAAGACCACATGAGAAAAGGAAGAAACAAAGAGCTAAAGAGGCCCACAGAAATCCACAAAGATACCCCCACAAAAGACTGCTGGCAATGGTCGAGAGACAGCCAGGACTGACTTACTCTGGTGATGGGATGGCCAAACACCCTAATAGTTGTGCCATAAACCCCATCCAAGGACTGAGGAATCTGGATGCAGACATCCACGGCTAGGCCCCAGGTGGAATGCTGGGAGTCTAATTAGTGAGAAAGAGGAGGGTTTATATGATCGAGAATTGTTGAAACCAAGGTTGGATAAAGCACAGGGACAAATAACCAAATGAATGGAAACACATGAACTATGAACCAAAGACTGAGGGTCCCCCAACTGGATCAGGCCCTCTGAATAGTTGAGACAGTCGACAGATATCAACCTAGCTCTGTCTACCAAGTGCTGGGATTAAAGGCGTGCACCACCACCGTCACACTCTTGCTATGGCTCTAATAGCTCTGACCCCTGGGCAACTGTAGATGTAACCAATCGTATTATTAAAATAAGAAACACAGAGCCAAGGTAAAAGAGAAAAGCCGAGAGGTCAGAGCTCAGAGATAAAATCTTACCTCCTGCAGTGCTCCTAGCTTCCCCGAGAGAGGGAGGTACTTCCTGTGTCCCTGTTTAAATAATCTTTCTGTTCTGCCTTCTCATTGGTTGTAAACCCAACCACATGACTGCCTCATCACTGCCTGTAAGTACCGCCCTCCAGGTCTTAAAGGCGTATGTCTCCAATACTGGCTGTATCCCTGAACACACAGAAATCTACCTAGCTCTTCTAACCACCACGCTCTTACTATGGCTCTAATAGCTCTGACCCCAGGGCAACTTTATTTATTAACATAAAATTAAAATAACATTTCAGTACAAATAAAATATCACCACATTTCCCCTTTTCTATTTTAATAAAAAGAAAAAAGGCAAAAGGTTATAACTAACAAAAGAAAAACTATATACAAAAGTACAATAACTATATACAATATATACAAGTAACAAATACCTAAACGATGTCTAGTCCATTTGTATTTGACAAATCAGAGAAAATAATTCCCTTATCTATCCTATTTTAGTAAGTCCAAAATGTATCTAATTCACTTTCTATCCTAATTAATCTTCAACTATAACTAACTAATCTTCAACTCCCTCAGAGACCCAAGAAGGAAATAATATTAGCTAACAAAAATAAAAACAGGAAGTGCACAAAAGCAACTTCCAAAAATTTTGTGAGTTGACAGAAACAGCCAGCTGCCTGGACAGTCACCTGAGGTTTCTCCACAGTGTTGGGGCATCATCTTCAGCCTATAGGCTTAGCATATCTGACAGACTCATTTGTGAAGTAGGTTGTACACAAGGTCAACAGTTCAACCTCACACTGGGTGAGAGCAGTCCATGTACCAGAAACACCTGAATTCCACTAATGTCATGTCATGATTCAGGATTTTAAATTCTGGAAATTGTTGATGGTTTTTGAATTCAGCTGTCCATTCTTCTTGGCTGTGTATATATGGCTTCATCTAAGCATGCCCTTCTCCACATCCCTCTATTAAATGCCAGTCTACTATTGAGAGGCGTGAGCTTTCAGTTGCTGTTCCATTGCACAACAGAAGCCATCGGCCCACTGCCTGTTCAGCTGCCTTCAAAGAAAAGGGCACTGTACCTTTTCCAGATTGTGAAGGCCACTCAGGGATGGTGCCATATTGTCCTGGCCTCAGAAGATGCCTTTTGATAAAGCCATAACCACACTTGTTTTGGCAGGAATCAGTAGTCCTTTGTTTCGTGTTCTGTCTGTCCATTTTGTCCTGTTGATTTGAGGATACTTTGTTGTCCAGTGGCTAACTTTTGCCACAATGAAAATTAACTCCATATGCAGTTTCTTCAATGCCCATATTTTCTCTGAAGTAGATTGGTACTGCCAGGAGCCGACATGTCTCAAAAAAGAAAAATTTCTAAGTTATTAAAATATTTTAAATGCCATATTCGTTAGATCTCTGAAGGGTTTGAAGATGACCTGTCTAAAATATATCTGCTCAATTTTTAAAACATATCTAATATGACTACAATTTCTATTGTAATGTCTAACTACTAACTTTCATTTCTTTATATCCTAATAGTTGGTAATAATGTAAAGTATTTAAAACTAGTAATTGTCTTTTTCTTTTCTTTCTTTCTTTTTTTTTTTTAAACAAGAACCTTAAATCTAATCTCCTTTGCTTAGCCTTTTCCCTAACCCTTGACAACTTGTAACCTACCCCCCTAAATAATGAAAATTATCCCAGACCCAAAACCCATTAAAAGAACCAAAAAACCACCCGCCCCACACCACTTCTTTGGCAATGTGGGTGTCATATTCTTAAAATTGCTTCCTGCTGGGTATGGGTGAAGTAATCTTTATCCTGAAAGAAAAATTTAGGTTAATTGTCAAATTCTAGGAAAGGTAACTATATCCTTCATTATTATCCAGTCTGTGTATAAAGCCAAAGTTCAGGGTTTATCTCAAGTCCTTATTCAAGTAGTCTTTGAGACTGGATCATCTCAGCTAGTCATCTCAAAATTGCTCTGAGCACCTTGTAGTTCAAAGCTGATCTGTAGATGATGTTTGTCAGTTTAGTGATATTATTATTGTCCACGTGGAATTGTTGTTGTTGTTGTTGTTGTGGGGCCCCATCTTCTTTCCGGAGACTTCAGTTGATGTTAGGCCTGGCCGTGATTTCCTGCAGAAAACTGATAAGAGACTCGAACACAAAGACATATATATGCAGCTAATTGAAGCCTTTTTTCTAGAATTAGATAGTACTCTATATGACCATTCATATCGTAACAAAGTTTAAAATGTATATATATTAATCTTGTAAATTTTGATATAAAATTTATACTTTAAGAAAAGTTTAAAGAATCAGAATAGAATCAAAGAGTTGAGATTAGTAATAGAATAGTCCCTTAATTAATTTTGCTTTTGTCCTGTCCCATAGCAGAAAATGGCTCTTTTATTCTGTCATGATACAGGGAGTTTGTATTTTCATTTTAACAACATGCTTGAGTTTAAAGAAGGAGAGAGCCATTCTCCAACTCCAAAGTCAGCTTTAAATTTTAATTGAACTGGGACTATTAGAAAACCAATAGTGTTAAATCTTTAGAGAAAAGCAGAAACAAACATTTAAGAAGACATAAAATTTTTTAGATAATATATACCCATATGCCATATACTCCAATATACTCTGTTTCCTGGGATAGATGATTTGTCCCTTTTCTTCAGTTGTCTCATTTGTCTTGTGTCCTTCAGATTCCTTAACCTTCATTCTCCTAAAAGACAAAAACAAAAACCTTCCCCCAAGACTAATTTTGGGGATGTTCCTTTTTGGCAAGTTATTATCTGATTAAATGAAAAGACATGTGTTACAGGTACAAGTTAGTTTAAATTGGATGTTCATGCTGATTGATGAACTATCATCTCCTCTAATTAAGAGGTTTCTCTTGTTCAAATCGAACCTTTATCAATTTTGATGGTACCCACAGCTTATCTTCTCCTGTAGAAACAAAAGCAAAACCTCGTCCCCAACGTAATACATACCCTGGCTTCCATTCTGAGGTCAGCACATCCTTAAAGTATATAGGCTGATTTAATTCTGTAGTTTTTTCTACTACCCAATGTCTCTCTGCAGCTGTTGTTCCTTTCTCATTGGCATTCAGAAAATTCAAAGTTAATAGAGCATTATGCAGTCTATTTCTGGGGGTTTTTGTTACTCCTTTCTGTTTATTTAGCATATCCTTTAGAGTTCTGTTTGATCTTTCTATAACTGCTTGACCTGTAGGATTATGTGGTATACTTGTAATATGCTTTATATTGTAATAAGCAAAAAACTGTTTCATTTTAACAGAGACATATGATGGAGCATTGTCAGTTTTGATTTGTGCAGGTATACCCATAATGGCCATAACTTCTAGCAAATGAGTGATTACAGAATCAGCTTTTTCAGAACTCAAAGCAGTTGCCCATTGAAATCCTGAATAAGTATCGATAGTGTGGTGTACATATTTCAGTTTTCCAAATTCTGCAAAGTGAAACACGTCCATCTGCCAGATTTCATTCCTCTGAGTACCCTTTGGGTTACATCCTGCTGTTAATGGTGTTTGATTATAGAAGGAACAAGTAGGACATTTCTTTACTATTTCTTTGGCTTGTTGCCAGGTTATGGGAAAATCCTTTTTTAAACCTTTACTATTGACATGATGTTTTTTATGAAATTCTGAGGCCTCCAGCACATTTCCTATCAATAATTTATCAATCTCATCATTGCCTTGTGCTAGAGGGCCTGGCAGACCAGTATGAGATCGGATGTGAGTTATATATAAAGGATGACTCCTTTTCCTGATTGTATCTTGTAATTGAATAAATAGTGAAGTTAATTCTGAAGCATCAGGGATAAATTCTGCAGTCTCAATATGTAATACCACTCTTTCAGCATACTGAGAGTCAGTTACTATGTTGAGAGGTTCTGAAAAATCCATTAATACCAACAGAATAGCATACAATTCTGATTTTTGCACTGAATTATAAGGACTTTGTACCACTTTACTTAAATTTTCTGATTTGTAACCTGCCTTTCCTTGTTTGTTGGCATATGTATAAAATGTACGAACTCCAGATATGGGTTTTTGCCGTACAATTCGAGGCAAGATCCAATCAGCTCTCTTTATAAAATCAATTCTGTTGCTTTTGGGATATTTGCTGTTAATTTCTCCCAAAAAATTACTGCAAGCTCTTTGCCAAGGTTCACTTTCTGTCCATAATTTTTCAATGTCCTCCTTAGTTAAAGGTACGACAATTTCTGCTGGGTCTATTCCTGCTAATTGACGAAGTCTCAATTTTCCTTTCCAAATCAAGTCAGAGATTTTTTCCCCATAAGTTTTTAATTTTTTATTTGGTTTATTTGGTAAAAATATCCATTCCAATATAATATCTTCCCTCTGCATTAATATTCCAGTAGGGGAATGCCTAGAGGGTAAAATAACCAAAATGCAATCCAGCTTTGGATCAATACGATCCACATGCCCTTCATGTACTTTCTTTTCTACCAAGGCCAATTCTTTCTCAGCTTCAGGTGATAATTCTCTTGGACTATTTAAGTCCTTGTCACCTTCTAAGGTTTTGAACAAATTAGTCAGTTCATCATTTTTTACCCCAACAATAGTTCGTAGATGAGAAATATCTCCAAATAATCTTTGAAAGTCATTAAGAGTCTGTAGTCTATCTCTCCTAATTTGCACCTTTTGGGGTCTAATTTTTTGTAGCTCTATTTTATATCCTAAATAATTAATAGAAACTCCTCTTTGTATTTTTTCAGGAGCAATTTGTAATCCCCAGCAAGGCAAAATTTTCTTTACTTCTTCAAACATTCTTTCTAAAGTATCTGCATTTGAGTCAGCTAGTAAAATATCATCCATATAATGATAAATTATAGATTTAGGAAATTTTTTACGTATCACTTCCAATGGCTGTTGTACAAAATATTGGCACAGAGTTGGGCTATTTAACATTCCCTGTGGGAGGACCCTCCATTGAAATCTTTTAACCGGTTGAGAATTATTATAAGTAGGCACTGTGAAAGCAAATCTTTCTCTGTCTTTTTCTTGTAAGGGTATTGAAAAGAAACAGTCTTTTAAATCAATAACTATGAGAGGCCATCCTTTTGGTAACAGAGTAGGCAAAGGAATTCCAGATTGTAAAGAGCCCATCGGCTGAATTACTTTGTTAATTGCTCTAAGGTCTGTTACCATTCTCCATTTACCAGATTTCTTTTTAATAACAAATACAGGAGAATTCCAAGGGCTGGTTGACTGTTCAATATGCTGAGCATTTAACTGTTCTTCTACCAGCTCTTCTAAAGCCTGGAGTTTCTCTGTTGTTAAAGGCCATTGCTGAACCCATACAGGCTTGTCTGTTAACCATTTTAAAGGTAGAGCTGTTGGTATTTTTGGAAGATTATCAGTTGTTGTGCCCTGTTCCTGTATAATATGGATGGCTGGTGACCACTCAAAATAATGCCTTCTAATATTTCTCTCAGAAACATGTGCTAGTTTATGATTTGTTTCTGAGATTGGAGGGATTTTAATCTGAGTATTCCATTGTTGCAACAAGTCTCGACCCCACAGGTTCATAGCTATGTTAGCCACATATGGTTTTAATTTTCCTCTCTGTCCTTCTGGACCTATACATTCCAGCCATCTTGCACTCTGTTTCACTCCAGATAATGTCCCAATTCCTAACAGTTGAACGTTTACCTCCTGAAGAGGCCAAGCTGGATGCCAAAATTCTGGTGCAATTATGGTAATGTCCGCACCTGTGTCTACCAGACCAGACAACAAAACACCATTTATTTTTATCGTTAATTTTGGTCTCTGTTCATTAATAGAAGTTTGCCAAAAAATTTTCTTTATGTTTTCTCCTGAATTTTCTATTCTCTCTTTTTCATCATCCTGACCAGCATGATTTATTCCAATAGTCATTTGGTTATTTAATCGCTCAGAGCAGGGATTTCCTCTACAGCTGCAGGAAAGGTTTGAACTGGTTTTGCTATGGGGGCCTGCATGAGGCCCCTCCGGGAGTTTCCCGAAAACTGAGGCAAAGGATTACCCTGTTTGTCCTTTGTTGATCTACATTCGTTGGTCCAGTGTTTTCCCTTACCACACCTTCTGCATACTCCAGAAGGAAGGGGCATTCTGTTGCCATTGTTCCTTGAAGAAACATTGCTTCTAGGATTGACCTGTTTACAGTCCCTTTTAAAATGTCCTTGCTTTCCACACCCAAAACATCTAACACTCCTCAAACCTTTTGAAATTACTTCTCCTACCCACGTATCATGCTCATCAACCTCAACATTAATTGTTTCTCTAATCCAATCTTCCAAAGGTGCAGATCTTGCCCTTAACGGCCTGATTATTCTTTTGCATGCTGCATTCGCATTCTCAAATGCCAAAGCTTCAATTATTGCCTTACTAGCTTCTGATCCTGAGACCATTCTGTTTACTGCTGAAGCCAGTCTTTCTAAAAAATCTGTGAAAGATTCTTTAGGGCCTTGCATAACCTTTGTGAATGACTCATGTTTTTTTCCTGGTTCATCAACTCTGTCCCATGCATTCAAGGCTGCCATTCGACATAAAATTACGGTTTGAACATCATATAAACATTGTGTTTGTATTGAAGCATATTGGCCTTCTCCAATAAGCTGATCCTGACAAACTTGTATTCCTTTATCCCTCCATTGTGTTTCTACGTTTCTAGCTTCCTCCTTAAACCAAGTCAGAAATTGAATTCTCTGGCTGGGTTCCAGAACAGCTTGTGCAAGGTCCCGCCAGTCCTGTGGTATAATCCTATTATATGTTGACCAAGAGTTTAACATTTGCTTTACATATGGGGAATGCATGCCATAAGATACTATTGCCTCCTTAAACCTTTTAAAATCCATCAGTTCAATTGGAGCCCAGATATTTTGTGTAGCCATTTGATCAGGCATCTGCTGTACGGTTACAGGATAAATTAAGGATGATTGTGTGAAAACAGGCTTTCTTTCTGTAACCTTATGATCCAAACTTGAACCAACTTCACTGTTAAAATTAACAGGTTTTTCTAAAGCTGTTATCCTGGCACTTAAATCGACTATCTTTTTAAATAGTAAAATGAGAATAAGCATGGTGATTAACTGCATAATTCCCATAATACTAATCTTTTCATATAGTTGTTCCATTGTCAGACTGCCTAAAATTTCAAACAAAACCCAATTTTCTTCCAATGTACACAGGAAACCCATTTTTTTAAATGTGGAAAAAATTTGTCTTTTAAATAGTTTCCTTTATGACTTACCAAATCTGCGTAGAACAGTAGAAATCCGAGCGAATTTCAAAACAGCCACCTAGAGTCCTAGGTGTAAATCCAGAGAGAGAGAGAGAGAGAGAGAAACAGAGAGACAGAGAGAAAGCAAGAGAGAAAGCAAAAGCGAAAGCGAAAGTGAAAGTGAAAGTGAAAGTGAAAGCGAAGGGGTAGCCGGCTAAAGCTTAAAGCCAGCCACTTGTTCCCTCTGAGCCGAGTCAAGGCTTGGCTTTACAGCCAGGGGCCCTGTTTAGCAGGGCAGGCCTGAGCTGTTTGTAGCACTGGCTTTAAGCAAGCAGCTCACAGTCCGGCCTAAGCCCAAGCAGACCTGGGCTGGGGCTAGGGAGCCGGCTGCTCCGGCTAGGGAGCCGGCCCCAAGCAGTTTTTAATGGATTCTTGTCACGTTGGGCGCCAGATGTAGATGTAACCAATCGTATTATTAAAATAAGAAACACAGAGCCAAGGTAAAAGAGAAAAGCCGAGAGGTCAGAGCTCAGAGATAAAATCTTACCTCCTGCAGTGCTCCTAGCTTCCCCGAGAGAGGGAGGTACTTCCTGTGTCCCTGTTTAAATAATCTTTCTGTTCTGCCTTCTCATTGGTTGTAAACCCAACCACATGACTGCCTCATCACTGCCTGTAAGTACCGCCCTCCAGGTCTTAAAGGCGTATGTCTCCAATACTGGCTGTATCCCTGAACACACAGAAATCTACCTAGCTCTTCTAACCACCACGCTCTTACTATGGCTCTAATAGCTCTGACCCCAGGGCAACTTTATTTATTAACATAAAATTAAAATAACATTTCAGTACAAATAAAATATCACCACAGGCAACTTTATTTATTAACATACAATTAAAATCACATTTCAGTACAAATAAAATACCACCATATTTCTGCTTTTAGATTTTAATAAAAAGAAAAAAAGCAAAAGGTTATAACTAACAAAAGAAAAACTATGTACAAAAGTACAATAACTATATACAGTATATACAAGTAATAAATACCTAAACAAGGTCTAGTTCGTTTGTATTTGACAAATTCAGAGAAAATAATTTCATTATCTCTCCTATTTTGTTAAGTCCAAAATGTATCTAATTCACTTTCTATCCTAATTAATCTTCAACTGTAACTAACTAATCTTCAACTATACCTAACTAATCTTCAACTCCCTCAGAGACCCAAGAAGGAAATAATATTAGCTAACAAAAATAAAAACAGGAAGTACATGCAAGCAACTTCCAAAAAATTTGTGAGTTGACAGAAACAGTCAGCTCCCTGGACAGTCACCTGAGGTTTCTCCACAGTGTTGGGGCATCATCTTCAGCCTATAGGCTTAGTGTAACTGAAAGACTCATTTGTGAAGTAGGAAGTACACAAGGTCAACAGTTCAACCTCACATTGGCTGAGAGCAGTCCATGTACCAGAAACACCTGAATTCCACTAGTGTCAGGATTTTAAATTCTGGAAATTGTTGACAGTTTTTTAATTCAGCTGTTCATTCTTCTTGATTGTGTATATATGGCTTTTCAGCATTCTGTTCTTCTCCACATCCCTCTATCAAATGCCAGTCTACTATTGAGAGGCGTGAGCTTAGTTACTCTTCAAGAATAACTGTTTCAGCTGCTGCTCCATTGCACATCAGAAGCCATCAGCCCACTGCCTGTTAAGCTGCCTTCGAAGAAAAGGGCACTGTACCTTTTCCAGATTGTGAAGGCCACTTCAGGGAGGTGCCATATTGTCCTGGCTTCAGAAGATGCCTTTTGATAAAGCCATAACCACACTTGTTTTGGCAAGAATCAGTAGTCCTTTGTTTCATGTCCTGTCTGTCCATTTTGTCCTGTTGATCCGAGGATACTTTTTTGTCCAGTGGTTAACTTTTGCCACAATGAAAGTTAACTCCATATGCAGTTTCTTAATGCCCATATTTTCTCTGAAGTAGATTGGTACTGCCAGGAGCCGACATGTCTCAAAGAAAAATTTCTAAGTTATTAAAATATTTTAAATGCCATATTCTGTAGATCTCTGAAGGGTCTGAAGATGACCTGTCTATCTAAAATATATCTGATCAATTTTTAAAACATATCTAATATGACTACGAGTTCTATTGTAATGTCTAACTACTAACTTTCATTTCTTTATATCCTAATAGTTGGTAATAATAACATTCAAGGGTCAGAAAATTGCATTACATTGTTAAATGAATGGTATTTTAAATACAATTAGAAATATACATATAGCATTTTCTAACAATATCAATTTCAAATTTGTATACAATATAAAACAATCCAATCCAATGTAAAGTATTTAAAACTAGTAATTGTCTTTTTCTTTTCTTTCTCTTTCCTCTTTTTTTAAAAACAAGAACATTAAATCTAATCTCCTTTGCTTAGCCTTTTTCCTAACCCTTGACAACAACTTGTAACCAACCCCCCTAAACAATGAAAAGTATCTCAAACTCAAAACCCATTAAAAAGATCAAAAAAACCACCTGCCCCACACCACCTCTTTGGGAATGTGGGTATCATATTCTTAAAATTGCTTCCTGCTGGGTATGGGTGAAGTTATCTTTATCCTGAAAGAAAAAATTTAGGTTAATTGTCAAATTCTAGGAAAGATAACTATATCCTTCATTATTATCCAGTCTGTATATAATGCCAAAGTACAGGATTTATCTCAAGTCCTTATTCAAGTAGTCTTTGAGACTGGATCATCTCTGCTAGTCATCTCAAAATTGCTCTGAGCACTTTGTAGTTCAAAGCTGATCTGTAGATGATGTTTGTCAGCTTA
Source organism: Peromyscus maniculatus bairdii (assembly GCF_049852395.1). NCBI lineage: Eukaryota > Metazoa > Chordata > Mammalia > Rodentia > Cricetidae > Peromyscus > Peromyscus maniculatus. The sequence goes on from NC_134857.1 coordinate 73,017,738, forward strand.
GTGATATTATTATTGTCCACGTGGAATTGTTGTTGTTGTGGGGCCCCATCTTCTTCCTGGAGACTTCAGTTGATGTTAGGCCTGGCCGTGATTTCCTGCAGAAAACCGATAAGAGACTCAAACACAAAGACATATATATGCAGCTAATTGAAGCCTTTTTTCTAGAATTAGTTAGTACTCTATATGACCATTCATATTTTAACAAAGTTTAAAATGTGTATATATATATATATATATATATATATATATATATATATATATATATATATATATTAATCTTGTAAATTTTGATAAAAAAATTTATACTTTAAGAAAAGTTTAAAGAAACAGAATAGAATCAAAGAGTTGAGATTAGTAATAGAATAGTCCCTTAATTAATTTGGCTTTTCTCCTGTCCCATAGCAGAAGATGGCTCTTTTATTCTGGCATGATACAGGGAGTTTGCATTTTCCTTTTAACAACATGCTTGAGTTTAAAGAAGGAGAGAGCCATTCTCCAACTCCAAAGTCAGCTTTTAATTTTATTTGAACTGGGACTCATAGAAGACCAATAATGTTAAATCTTTAGAGAAAAGCATAAACAAACATTTAGAAAGACAAAAAAAAATTTAGATAATATATACCCATACGCTGTTTCTCTCTGTTTCCTGGGATAGATGATTAGTTCTTTTTCTTCAGTTGTCTCATTTGTCCAGTGTTATTCAGATTCCTTAACCTTCATTCTCCTAAAAGACAAAAACGAAAACATTCCCCAAGACTAATTTTGGGGATGTTCCTTTTTGGCAAGTTATTATCTGATTAAATGAAAAGGCATGTGTTACTGGTATAAGTTAGTTTAAATTGGATGTTCATGCTGGTTGATGAACTATCACCTCCTCTACTTAAGAGGTTTCTCTTGTTCAAATCAAACCTTTATCAATTTTGATGGTATCCACAGCTTATCTTCTCCTGTAGAAACAAAAGCAAAACCTTGTCCCAAACGTAACACATACCCTGGTTTCCATTCTGAGGTCAGCACATCCTTAAAGCATATAGGCTGATTTAATTCTGTAGTTTTTTCTATTATCCAATGTCTCTCTGCAGCTGTTGTTCCTTTCTCATTGGCATTCAGAAAATTCAAAGTTAATAGAGCATTATGCAGTCTATTTCTGGGGGTTTTTGTTACCCCTTTCTGTTTATTTAACATATCCTTTAGAGTTCTGTTTGATCTTTCTATAACTGCTTGACCTGTAGGATTATGTGGTATACCTGTAATATGCTTTATATTGTAATAAGTAAAAAAACTGTTTCCTTTTAACAGAGACATATGATAGAGCATTGTCAGTTTTGATTTGTGCAGGTATACCCATGATGTGGCCATTCTAGCAAATGAGTGATTACAGAATCAGCTTTTTCAGAACTCAAAGCAGTTGCCCATTGAAATCCTGAATAAGTATCAATGGTGTGGTGTACATATTTCAATTTTCAAAATTCTGCAAAGTGAAACGCATCCATCTACCAGATTTCATTCCTCTGAGTACCCTTTGGGTTACATCCTGCTGGTAATGACATTTGATTGTAGAAGGAAGAAGTAGGACATTTCTTTACTATTTCTTTGGCTTGTTGCCAGGTTATGGAAAAATCCTTTTTTAAACCTTTACTATTGACGTGATGTTTTTTATGAAATTCTGAGGCCTCTGGCACATTTCCTATCAATAATTTATCAATCTCATCATTGCCTTGTGCTAGAGGGCCTGGCAGAGCAGTATGGGATCAGAAGTGAGTTGTATTTAAAGGATGACTTCTTTTCCTGTTTGTATCTTGTAATTCAATTAATAGTGAAGTTAATTCTGAAGCATCAGGAATAAATTCTGCAGTCTCAATATGTAATACCACTCTTTCAGCATACTGAGAGTCAGTTACTATGTTGAGAGGTTCTGAAAAATCCATTAATACCAACAGAATAGCATACAATTCTGATTTTTGAACTGAATTATAAGGACTTTGAACCACTTTACTTATATTTTCTGATTTGTAACCTGCCTTTCCTTGTTTGTTGGCATCTGTACAAAATGTACAAACTCCAGATATAGTTTTTCCTGTACAATTCAAGGCAAGATCCAATCAGCTCTTTATAAGATCAATTCTACCGCTTTTGGGATATTTGCTGTTAATTTATCCCAAAAAAATTAGTGCAAGCTCTTTGCCAAGGTTCACTTTCTGTCCATAATCTTTCAATGTCCTCCTTAGTTAAAGGTACAACAATTTCTGTTGGGTCTATTCCTGCTAATTGACGAAGTCTCAATTTTCCTTTCCAAATCAAGACAGAGATTTTTTCCACATAAGTTTTGAATTTTTTATTTGGTTGATTTGGTAAAAATATCCATTCCAATATAATATCTTCCCTCTGCATTAATATTCCAGTAGGAGAATGCCTAGCAGGTAAAATAACCAAAATGCAATCCAGCTTTGGATCAATACGATCCACGTGTCCTTCATGTGCCCTTTCTTTTCTACCAAGGCCAATTCTTTCTCAGGTTCAGGTGATAATTCTCTTGGACTATTTAAGTCCTTGTCACCTTCTAAGGTTTTGAACAAATTATTCAATTCATCATTTTTCACCCCAACAATAGTTTGTAGATGAGAAATATCTCCAAATACTCTTTGAAAGTCATCAAGAGTCTGTAGTCTCTCTCTCCCAATTTGCACTGTTTGGGGTCTAATTTTTTGTAGCTCTATTTTATATCCTAAATAATAATAGAATCTCCTCTTTGTATCTTTTCAGGAGGAATTTGTAATCCCCAGCAAGGCAAAATTTTCTTTACTTCTTCAAACATTCTTTCTAAACTATCTGCATTTGAGTCAGCTAGTAAAATATCATCCATATAATGATAAATTATAGATTTAGGAAATTTTTTTATGTATCAATTTCCAATGGCTGTCGTACAAAATATAGGAATAGAGTTGGGCTATTTAACATTCCCTGTGGAAGGACACTCCATTGAAATGTTTTAACCCATTGAGAATTATTATAAGTAGGCACTGTGAAAGCTAATCTTTCTCTGTCTTTTTCTTGTAAGCGTATTGAAAAGAAACAGTCTTTTAAATCAATAACTATGAGAGGCCATCCTTTTGGTAACAGAGTAGGCAAAGGCATCCCAGATTGTAGAGAGCCCATTGGCTGAATTACTTTGTTAATTGCTCTAAGGTCTGTTACCATTCTCCATTTACCAGATTTCTTTTTAATAACAAATACAGGAGAATTCCAAGGGCTGGTTGATTCTTCAATATGCTGAGCATTTAACTGTTCTTCTACCAGCTCTTCTAAAGCCTGGAGTTTCTCTGCTGTTAAGGGCCATTGCTGAACCCATACAGGCTTGTCTGTTAACCACTTTAAAGGTACAGCTGTTGGTATCTTTGGAAGATCATCAATTGTTGTGCCCTGTTCTTGTATAATATGGATGCCTGGTGACCACTCAGAATAATGCCTTCTAATATTTCTCTCAGAAACATGTGCTGGTTTATGATTTGTTTCTGAGATCGGAGGGATGTTAATCTGAGTATCCCATTGTTGCAACAAGTCTCAACCCCACAGGTTCAGAGCTATAATAGCCACTTATGGTTTTAATTTTCCTCTCTGTCCTTCTGGACCTATACATTCGAGCCATCTTGCACTCTGTTTCCCCTGAGATAATGTCCCAATTCCTAACAGTTGAACATTTACCTCCTGAAGAGGCCAAGTTGGATGCCAAAATTCTGGTGCAATTATGGTAATGTCCGCACCTGTGTCTACCAGACCAGGCAACAAAACACCATTTATTTTTATCGTTAATTTTGGTCTTTGATAATTAAGAGAAGTTAGACAAAAATTTTTTTTATGTTTTCTCCTGAATTTTCTATTCTCTCTGTTTCATCATCCTGACCAGCATGATTTATTCCAATAGGCATTTGGTTATTTAATTGCTCTGAGTAGGGGTTTCCTCTATGACTGCAGGAAAGATTTGAACTGGATTTGCTATGGGGGCCTACATGAGACCCCTCTGGGAGTTTCCCAAAGACTGAGGCAAAGGATTAGCCTGTCTGTCCCTTGTTGATCTATATTTGTTGGTCCTGTGTTTTCCCTTACCACACATTCTGCATACTCCAGAAGGAAGGGGCATTCTGTTGCTATTTTTCCTTGAAGAAACATTGTTTCTAGGGATTAGCTGTTTACAGTCCCTTTTCAAATGTCCTTGCTTTCCACATCCAACACATCTAGCATTCCTCAAACCTTTTGAAATTGCTTCTCCTACCCACATATCATCATGGTCATGAGCCTCAACATTAACCATGTCTCTAATCCAATTTTCCAAAGGTGCATTCAGCAGCAGCTGTAATCCAGGTGAGTCTTGATGAGTGGAAGTCGGATGTCGATGTGGTTGATCCCATGGATAATCCTCATCTCACATGGCTACTGTGATCATGGGCCCACTGGGCAATAAAAAGGATGGCTTGGAAAAGAGTCTGACTGTCCACAGAATGGATCTTCTTAGCTATTGATTATTGAACTCCTCCTGTGTTGAAATCACCTTTTGATGGGCATTTATGAGGGACACATTGATCTTCACATTCTTTGCTCTGCACATCTGTCCAAGTGTTTCTTCCACAAATGTCTTTCTCTCCATTTTTTCCTTTCTTCTTTTTATTTTTTCTTCTCATTCAATACACTCTGAACTCAAAACACCCCACTTCTCTCAGATATATTACTGCTCTATTTCTCTTCAGAAATGAGCAGGCCTTCTAGAGATATCAACCAAACTCAGCACAACAACTTTCATAACATGGCTGGAGGAGACAACTAAGAAGGAAGAAAAGTTTCTCAAGAACAGGCAACAGAGTCAGAGGCACACCATGCTCCCACTGTTAGGAATTCCACAAAACCCCTAAAGCTAAACCACTACAGCCTGTATCCAGAGGACATAGTACAGACATCTGCAGGCTCTGTGATTGCCTCTTCAATATCTTGTGGGCTGTGTGCTCCTGGTAATCTTGGGCCCACTGGCCCCTCAATACTTCCTCACCCTCTTCCATGTTGTTCCCCAAGTTCTGCCAAACGTTTGGCAGTGGATTTCAGTATCTGTTCTCATCAGCTCCTGGGGAAGCATAACAGATATCCATTGGGCTAGGCACCAATCACTGAGTAGAACAGAATATAGGGGTCCAAAGAAAATATCATTTCATTGAATTTTTTTGGTCAAATGTCTTATTTGGTTCCATCTAGGTCTCTCTGCCATACAGCTTCTGGTTCCTGACCATCCACACAATGTTGGGCATCAGATCTTTTTCTTGGCTTGGCTCTCAAGATAGACCATCATTGATTCATGACTCCCACTAGCTCTGAGCCAAAATTGTCCCAGGAACTCTTGCATGCAGGTTGCAGGTTCAGGGTTTTATGGATGTGTTTGTGTCCCAGTTCCACCACTGGAAGCCTTTCCTGGCTACCAAAGATGGCTGGTTCAGGCTCTTTATCCTACATTAGTAGGAATCCTTCCTAAGGTCACCCTCACATGTTATAGGAAATTTGTACTGCACTAGGTTTCCAAACTCCATTTACATTTCCTCCATTTCCAGTTGTTTCACCTGTGTTCTCTGCCTCCACCCTTCTCTCCCCATGGGAGGTCTGTGCTAGCAATGTAAAATATATGGTTTGCAAATAAATGGTCTGGCAGAGGTTGCCTACTTCATTTCAAATCACACATTTGAGGGAATCAGTACCTGCCACTCTGACCTCAAACCCCCATAGAGAATAGCCACTGATGGTATTAGTTTTCACCTGCCAAAGGTTCCTAAGAGGAAACAAAATTTAAACATCAAAAACAATTCATTGATTTACCCTGTAGTGAGTGATGGAGCTAGACTTGCAGGAGAGCTAGGTTGAGATTGAATCACTGAAGTTATTTTCCTGTCCTCTAGGCTTACACCCTCTTGATATGATAAACTGGGGAGATATGATAGATGTGGAGAATATTTTACAGATCACGTTCCAAGGGAATGGTCTCAAAACCTCTTCTTCAGTAACTGTTGAATATATTCTATATCCTTTGGAAACCAGAATACTGTCTCCCTTTTAAGGCCTAGCAGAGTAAGCACAGCATTTCTAAGTGTAAAGAGGACAGAACTCACCAGTGGAGGAAGAAAATTACGAGATATTGAGAAGCTGAATCTTGGCACTCACCATGATGGAATTGAGAAGCACTAAGAATCTTCTCATAGCACACTTGAAAGTGGATCTAGAAGAGTGTTTCATAGAAGATTTATCTGAGGATGAGAGGCAAGATCACCAATGTAACTTGATGGAGCCATCCTGGGGAGTGTGAGTCTGATTGGAACAAAAGGCCAGAAATAAGACAGCCAGTTTCAGAGTTCTCTGCCTGGCTCTGCATCCTGCCCACTCTATATGAATATTTAACCATGACCTCCATCTTGTGAACACTGAGACCCCAACAGGATAAGGGAAAAACACCTCTTCCCAGATCCAGGTTATAGGAGGGATTAGTGCAAAACCCCAAGAAGATTAAATAATGGCTCTGTATGAACGGACAGCATCTTTTATTTTATGGAAGATGAACCCTACTAAGCAACATAGAATGTGGTGGTTTTCTTTGATTCTCAACGTGACTACACCTGAAATTAACTAAAATCCTAAAATTCAGGGCACAACAGTGAGAAATGTTGTGCTTAAGGTAAGTAGATAGATCCACTTCAAGTACAGACTTTGGAGATAGAAAGAAACAGGTAAGCAGGATCTCAAGGCCTGAAGACACACACCTTTAATCCACATCTTGAGGCTGGAGGACACACCCAAAATTGGGCCACACCCTCTGCTGAAAGCCTATAAAAGGACATGGAAGACAGAAGCTCTTTATCTTTGCCTGCTTGCCCTCACCTTGCAGCAAGTCCATTCCTTCCCTTGATTTAGAAAACTTTTCTTTGGAATTCCAGCATAAACTGAAGACCAGCCAACATTTTCAACCTCCGGGACTGAGTAAGTACCTGATTTTTGGACTTTTTCTTCAGGGCTAGTCAATGTGAGATTAGTGGGACTGTAGCCTCTAGTCATTCTAATAAATCTGCTTCCTTCATACCCAGAGAGATTCCTTGTACATGTGCTGTTACTTTGGAGAACTGAAGTACATTTTTGATATGAGTATATAAAATGGCCCTTTTTTTAATAGTTATATTTAATGGTCAAAACTAGTTACCTATTGAACTAAGATTCGATCTAGAGAAAAAAAATGGAGTGATATAACAGTCTCTAGTAGCCTAGACTGTCTTCTCTGAATCTACTATTGAAATCTGGATAGAAAATTTCAGAGACTCAAGTTTCTACACTCAAAAGGAAGGAACAGACGAGAAACAGTAACTAAAAATCTAAATATTTGTATTATTGTGTCCCAAAGGGTAGAGAGAAAATAATTGCTAGTTCTTCATTTTGGATCCAGTTTAACCTTCAAACTACCTCCAGGAGAAATGTCTGAGGACAGGATAGTCCAGAGCTAGGATTACATACAGATCATCATCCAGAATTTCTCCTACAGGTGGACCATAAGCAACTTTTGTTTTATTCTGGATGAAATTCGGGAATGCATTAGAAATCCAACTATCTCAATAAGTGCCTAAGACAAATGGTGTTTGAGAGTAAACCCGAAGGGAGTGGATGAAGGAAGTGTAAATTACCTCTCAGGATACCTAGTGTTGCTCAGCTCTCTAAAGAGTCATATTTGGGCAAAGTCTTAAATGTTGAAGGAAAAAAAATCCAAGGTGGGGGGAGCCAGAAGGGTTTAAGTTCTTGCCATGCTATGACTGGGGATTCAAAAAGTTCATCCTTTGAAATTTCCTCTTTTTTTTTTTGGTTTTTGAGACAGGGTTTCTTTGTGTAGCTTTGCGCCTTTCCTGGAGCTCACTTGGTAGCCCAGGCTGGCCTCGAACTTACAGAGATCCACCTGGTTCTGCCTCCCGAGTGCTGGGATTAAAGGCGTGTGCCACCAACGCCCGGCTGAAATTTCCTCTTTTTCCAGGTTTCTTTAGTTTTCCCAGATGATGGGTTCATCCTTCTTTTCAAGGTGAGCGTGGTCAAGGACTCCTTCAGCATCTCTGTCCAGAACACAATGGCAGGGATCCAGGTTACAAGCTGCACATGGGCAGGTGAGCGAGGAGAGCTATGGGAGAATTCCCACATCACAGACTGCTGCCTGGTGGTAGCTGGCCAGGAATTCCAGGCTCACAAAGCCATGTTAGCAGCTCACTCTCCAGTTTTCAGAGCCATGTTTCAACATGACATGAAGGAGAGCAAAAGTAGCCGCATCAAGATCCATGACCTGGAACCACAAGTCATTAAGACAATGATGGACTTCATTGACACTGGAAAGGCGCCAGACCTGGACAGAATGGCAGATGCTGTGCTGGCAGCAGCTGACAAGTATGGCCTGGAACTTTTGAAGGTCATGTGTGAGGATGCCCTCTTCAGGGACCTCTCTGTGGAGAATGCTGCCCACACTCTCTCCCTGGCTGACCTCCACAGCTCATGGCAGCTGAAATCCCAGGCACTTTATTTCATTACAGCATATGCTTCTGAGGTGTGTGAGACCTCAGGCTGGAAGATAATGGAGGGCTCATACCCCCACCTGGTGGCTGAAGTATATGCCTCCCTGTCTTCTGCACAGGATACTTTCCTGGAGCCCCCACTCAAACGGATGAAGCATTCCTAGAACCTTGTCAGCTGTGACCTATCCCTGTCTCCCAGAAGCAGCAGTCACTGTTGTTACCAATGACACCTGGGTAGACAATGGAATTTGTGGAGCATTTTCAGTGAAACTAGGGAAAGAGAGATGGTGGTTCAGGATTTAGTACAGCTGTTAATGTGTTGAATGGCATAGCTGTAACATATTAGTACTCAAGTACTAATTGAGTTAGAATCTTCAACACAGAGCATCTATTGGGTAATCTCTGTGATTTGGCATTTACGCATGTTCTACACATTTAGCATGTCTTTCTTGCTTGATATTATTCTTGTGGGTTGTATTTCCAGTTTTGTTTATATTATTACTCTTTGTTTTTCCTGAACAATAATTAATAATCATTTTTTTGGGGTTTTTTTTTTTGAGACAGGGTTTCTCTTGTGTAGCTTTGCGCCTCTCCTGGGACTCACTTGGTAGCCCAGGCTGGCCTCGAACTCACAGAGATCCACCTGGCTCTGCCTCCCGAGTGCTGGGATTAAAGGCGTGCGCCGCCGCCACCACCACCGCCCGGCTATAATCATTCTTATTGTATATAGTTTGCATTTAAGTTTAGAACCTTTTTATTTAGACTAAATGTGGAAATGTAGTGGTATTTGATCTGCCCATGACCTTGGGCTATATGGCCCCAAAGAGGCGGTGCTTATACAAGACCTCATATAAGGAGTTAGAGAAAGGTCACAGGTTCCATCCCCTGCTCCTGCCCTCGAAGTAGATTGATCTGGATCAGACCAAAGGACAACTTGCTCTATTAACTCCGTTCTGTAATCGTGAATGTAATTCCTCAATTTAGTTCTTAATAAATTCTGTTACCCATTTAATAGACTCACAGTGGATTGATCATAATAGGGGTAGAGGGAGAGGAAGTCAGGATATATTGTAAGAGAAAAGAAAAATATAAAAACAAAAGAAAAAATAATGAAAATTTTGAAAGACAGACATTTGAGGAAAAATATTTGGACTGATCTGCAAAGAAGCAAAGAATGTGAAGATCCTTGTGTCCCATGTAAATGACCATCAAAAGGTGACTTAAGCAGAGGAGGAGTTCAGTAATCAGGTAGAAAGGACAATTCATTCTCTGGACTGTCAGCCTCTTTCCCAAGACTTCCTTGCATTGTCCTATGGGCCATGATCAAAGTAGTTATGGTAGCTGAGATGGAGAATCAGCATGGGATTATCAACATGGACATCCAATCAAGACTGTCTTAGTTACACCTTGTGGGGATATTTTATTTGTGCTTTAATAAACAAAGCTTGGCTGGAGATCAGAAGAAAGAATCAGTCACAACACAGAAGTCATGCAATGTTATCACACACATTTAATTCTATCACTTGGCAGACAAGACCTCTCTGTAAGTTCAAGTCCACACTGGAAACAGCCATGTGTGGTTTCACATGCCTTGATTCCAACACAGGTTAACCATGCAGGTCTGGAGGTCTATACAGATATACAGGAAATGACAGAGCTTGGGGGGAAGAGGAAGTGATGTAAATGAACAGAGAGAACAATTCAGATGGCAGAACAGCAAGGAATATAGGCATGGGTAGACAGGGAGTAACTCACATTTGGAACGTGCAAATTTGATGAGGTAAGGTTGGCTGGTGGCATTCCCTATTTCCCTGATCTCTCTAAGGCTTTTACCCCTATATTTGGCTCTGTGTTTTTTCTTTAATAAGACCATTTAGAAATTAATCTACAATTGGTGCTCAATGTGGCAAGAATTCATTAAAGAGCTGCTTTTGGGATTACAGGGCCCCTGGCCTAGGCATGATTGTATGACTCGGGACCAGAGCAGTTGGCCAGAGTCTCTTTGGCTTTCTTTCTCCTGGTGGTTGGTAGACTATCTCTGGATTCCCACTTAGTCTTCTACTGTTCTACACAGTTGACATACTGGTAAATCAATTAAGATGTCTTAAAGGGTGAAATTAGTTCAAATTTGTGGTCTACTTGTAATAGATATAGCCCTCAGGACTAGAAAGAATTAATTATAGCTGTCCTAGAGGCCAGTCCAAAGTTACAGTGGAGAACCTGGTTTAAAGAAGAGGCTAAAACAATAGAACAATGATGCAGGGCTACAGGTATGGTAATTACCCAAGATCAGCTTCTTGGAGAGGGCAATTATGCTGATATACAAAGACAATCTCTATATGATAACCAAACCCTAATTCTATGCCACATGGCAGCCATAAATGCATGGGGGCAGAAATGAGTAAGCAAAAAAAAAAAAATTGAGTCATTTACCAAAGATGTACAAGACCCCAGAGAATCCTTCACAGATTTCTTACAAAGCTTGTCTTCAGCAGTAATAGAATGATGCCAATTGAGGATCTATACAGATAATAATTGATTGTTTGGTTTTGAGAATATGAATGCAGAATGCAAAAAAAATTGGGAGATTAAAGTCAAGATCAGCACCCTTGGAGGATTAGAACAGGGACACAATTAATATTGAGTCTCATGAACATGATGATACGTGGATAGGAGGGTGATGTCAAAAGCTTTGAGGAAAAGTAATAATGTCAGAAGTTTTAAATGTGGTAAACAAGGTCATTTGAAAAGAGTGTGTAAACAAGGCATTCCTAGAAACAATGTTTTCAAGGAACAATGGCAGGAGAATGTCCATACCTTCTGAATTATGCAGAAGGTGTGATAATGGTGAACATGGGACTAAGGAATGTAGATCAACAAGGGACTGACAAGATAATTCTTTTTCTTCTGCTATTGGGAAACTCCCTGGGAGGCCTTATGAAGACCCCATGGCAAATTCCTTTCAGACCTTTCCTGACATTGTAGAAGAAACCACTTCTCAGAGCAATTAAATAACCAAATGCAATAGATAACACCAAAGCAATAAACCCCAAAGAAGAGAAGTTCACACATACTACCACCAAAAGATAACAGAAATGAACAATCACTGGTCATTAATACCCCTTAATATCAATGGACTTAATTCACCTATAAAAAGACACAGGCTAACAGAATGGATACAAAAGTAGGACCCTACTTTCTGCTGCATACAAGAAACACACCTCAAATTCAAAGACAGACACTACCTAAGAATAAAAGGCTAGGAAAAGACTTTCCAATCAGTCTTAAGAAGCAAGGGGGTGTAGCCATCCTAATATCCAGCAAAATAGACTTCAAACTAAAATCAATCAAAAGACATCAAGAAGGGCATTATATACCCATCACAGGAAAGATCCACCAAGATGAAGTTTCAATTCTGAACATTTATGCCCCAAACACAAGGGCACTCACATATGGAAAAGAAACATTACTAAAGTTTAAATCACATATAAAACCCCACACATTAATAGAGGGCAACTTAATTACCCCACTTTCACCACTGGACACATCTACAAAGTTGAAAATTAACAGAGAAATAAAGGACTTACCTGATGTTATGACACAAATGGACTTAAATGGTAGCTACAGAACATTCTATCCTAACAAAAAAGAATATACCTTCTTCTCAGCACCCCATGGAATGTTCTCTAAAATCGACCACATTCTTGGCCACAAAGCAAAATTCAACAGATACAAAACAATTGGAATAACCTCCTGCTTTCTACAAGACCTCCATGATTTAAAGTTAGATTTCAACAACAACAAAAACTACAGAAAGCCTAAAATCTCATGGAAACTGAATAATGCTCAACTAAATCATCAATGGGTTAAGGAGAAAATAAAGAAATCAGAGACTTCCTAGAGATCAACAAAAATGAATATACCACATACCCAAACTTATGGGACACCATGAAATAGGAAAATTCATAGCACTAAATGCCCACATAAAGAAATTGGAGAAATCTCACACTAGTGACTTAACAGCACACTTGAAAGCTCCAGAACAAGAAGAAGCAACTCAACCAGGAGGAATAGATGCCAGGAAATAATCAAATTGAGAGCTGAAATCAGTATGATAGAACAATACAAAAAAATTAATGAAACAAAGAGGTGGTTCTTTGATAAAATCAACAAGATAGACAAGCCCTTATCCAAATTAACCAAAAGGTAGAGAGAGAGCATCCAAATTAACAAAATCAGAAATGAAAAGGGAGACATGACAAATAACACTGAGGAAATCCAGAAAATCATCAGGTAATATTTCAAAAACCTCTACTCCACAAAACTGGAAAACCTAAAAAATGGATAATTTTCTGAATAAGGACCACATACCTAAGTTATCAAGATGAGATAAACTATTTAAATAGTCCAATAACCCCCTAAGGAAATAGAATCAGTCATTACAAGTCTCCCAACCAAAAAAAAGCTCAGGACCAGATGATTTCAGTACAGAATTCTACCAGATCTTCAAAGAAGAGTTAATGCCAATAATCTTAAAGTGTTCCACACAATAGAAACAGAAGGAACATTACCAAACTCCTTCTATGAGGCTACAATTACCCTGATTCCTAAGCCAAAGATGCAACAAACAAAGAGAATTACAGACCCATCAACGTGTAGAAGGCTGCAAATACATCCATATCTGTCATCGTGAACAAAACTTAAGACCAAGTGGATCAAGGACCTCAACATAAATCCAGCCACTCTGAACCTGCTAGAAGAGAAAGTAGGAAGTAGTCTTGAATGCATTGGCATAGGAGATCACTTCCTAAATATAACACCAGTAGCACAGACACTGAGAGAAACAATCAATCAATGGGACCTCTTGAAACTGAGAAGCTTTTGTAGAGCAAAGGATACAGTCAACAAGGCAAAGCGACAGCCTACAGAATGGGAAAAGATCTTCACCAATCCCACATCTGACAGAGAACTGATATCCAGAATATATAAGGAACTCAAGAAATTAGACATCAAAAGGACCAACAGTCCAATTGAGAAATGGGCTTTAGAACTAAACTGAGAATTCTCAATAGAGGAAACTCAAATGGCTGAAAGACATTTAAGGAATTGCTCAACATCCCTAATCATCAGGAAAATGTAAATCAAAACAAATCTGAGATACCACTTTACGCCTATCAGAATGGCTAAGAACAAAAACACTGAAGACACTTTATGATGAAGAGGATGTGGAACTAGGGGAACTCTCCTCCACTGCTGGTGGGAATGCAAGCTTGTACAACCACTTTGGAAATCAATATGGTGCTTTCTTAGAAAATTGGGAATCAATCTCCCCCAAGATCCAGCTGTACCACTCTTGGGCATATACCCAAGAAATGCTCAATCATACCACAAGAGCACTTGCTCAGCTATGTTCATATCAGCATTGTTTGTAATAGCCAAGACCTGGAAACAACCTAGATGCCCTTCAACTGAAGAATGGATAAATAAATTGTGGCACATATACACAATGGAATACTACTCAGCAGAGAAAAACAATGACATCATGAGTTTTGCAGGCAAATGGATGGATCTAGAAAAAATCATCCTGGGTGAGGTAACCCAGACTCAGAAAGACAAATATGGTATGTACTCACACATAGGAGGATACTAGATGTGGAACAAGGATGACTGGACTGATACTCACATCACCAGGGAGGATAACTGGAAAACAGGACCCCAAGAAAGACACGAGGACCTCCCAATGATGAAGAAATGGCTGAGATCTTCATGAACAACCTGGACAGGAGTGGGAGCAATGAAGGGCAAAAGTTGAGGGAAAGAGAGCATGAGATCCCAGCTGGATCAAGAACAGAGACAGAGAACAAGCAATAGGAGACCATGGTAAATGTAGACCACATGAGAAAAGGAAGAAACAAAGAGCTAAAGAGGCCCACAGAAATCTACAAAGATACCCCCACAAAAGACTGCAGGCAATGGTCAAGAGACAGCCAGGACTGACCTAGTCTGGTGATGGGATGGCCAAACACCCTAATAGTTGGGCCAGAAACCCCATCCAAGGACTGAGGTATCTGGATGCAGACATCTACGGCTAGGCCCCGGGTGGAGCACTGGGAGTCTAATTAGTGAGAAAGAGGAGGGTTTATATGAGCGAGAATTATTGAAACCAAGGTTGGATAAAGCACAGGGACAAATAACCAAATGAATGGAAACACATGAACTATGAACCAAAGGCTGAGGGGCCCCCAACTGGATCAGGACCTCTGAATAGGTGAGATAGTCGATTGGCTTGATCTGTTTGGGAGGCAGTGGTACTAGGTCCTGGGCTCGTTGCATGAGTTAGCTGTTTGAAACTTGGGACTTATGCAGGGACGATTGGCTCAATCTGGGAGGAGGGGACTGGACCTGCCTGGACTGAGTCTATCAGGTCGATCCCAGTCCTTGGGGGAGTCCTTGATCTGGAGGAGGTGGGAATGGGGGGTGTGCTGAGGGGAAGGGCAGAAGGAAGGGAGAGAACAAGGGAATCTGTGGCTATTATGTAGAACTGAATAGTATTGTAAAAAAAATAAAATAAATAACTTGGGGTTACTCTAACTAAGCAAGTGAAGGACCTATATGACAAGAACGTCAATTCTCTGAAAAAAAGAAATTGAAGAAGATGTCAGAAAATTGTAAGATCTCCCATGTTCATGGATAGGCAGGATTAACATAGTAAAAATGGCAATCTCACCAAAAGCAATCTACAAATTCAATGCAATCCCCATCAGGGTCAGGGAAAAGAGAGCTTAGGGGAGAGGGAGGTCCCAGCTGGATCAGGAGCAGTGTGGGAGAATGGAGAGGGAGATACCATGATGAATGAAGATCCCAGGGGAATAGGAAGAAGCAGAGTGCTAGAGAGGTCTCCAGAAATGCACAAAGATACTTCTACTGTAGACTACTGGCAATGGTCAAGAGATTCCTGAGCTGACCTCAGGAATCTGGTGATGGAATGGCCAAACACCATGGTTGTCATCATAGAACTCTCATCTAGTGACTGATGGAAGCAGATGCAGAGACCCACAGCCAAGCCCCAGGTGGAGCTCTGGGAGTCCAATCAGCAAGACAGAGGAGGAATTGTATGAGCAAGAGATGTTGAGACCATGGTTGGAGGAGGCAAAGGGACAAATAGTCAAACTAGTGGAAGTACATGAACTGTGAACCAATGGTAGAGGAACCCCAATGGAACTGGACGAGGCCCTATGGATCAGTGAGACAGTAAATTCGCCTGAAACCTTTGAGAGGCCCCCAGGCAGTGGAGCCAGGACCTGTCCTTGGTGCATGGGCCAACTTTTTGGAGCCTGGAGCCTATGCTGAGACACTTTACTCAGCCTTGGTGTAGGGAGGAGGGGACTGGACCTGCTTGGCTGAGTCTGTTCGGCTGGGCTGACTCTCCAGGGGAGATCTTCACTTGGAGGAGGTAGGAATGGGATGGATTGGGGTAGGGGGCTGGAGGGTGGACAGAGGGAGGACACAGGAATCCATGGCTGATAGGTAAAATCAAGTTAATTATAAAATAAGAATACTATTAAAGCAATCAGTAGCCCTCCTATACACAAATTAAAAATGGGTTGAGAAAGAAATCAGAGAAACATCACCCTGTGCTAGCCACAAATAATATAAAATACTTTGGGGTAACTTTAACAAAACAAGGGAAAGACCTATATGACAAGAACTTGAAGTCCTTGAAGAAAGAAATTGCAGAAGATATCAGAAAATGGAAAGATCTCCCATGTTCATGGATAGGTAGAATCAACATAGTAAAAATGGCAATCTTATCAAAAACAGTCTACAAATTCATGCAATCCTCATCAAAATACCAAGTCAAATCTTCACACACAAAAAATAAAATAGTGAATTTGATATGGAAAAACAATAAACATAGGATATCTAAAACAATCCTTGACAATAAAGAAACCTCTGGAGGCATCATGATCCCTCACCACAAAATCAACTATAGAACTATAGTAATAAAACAGTTTGGTATTTGCATAAAAACCTACATATGGACTAATAGAATCAAAGTGAAGAACCTGACATTAATCTACACATCTATGAACACCTGTTTTTTGACAAAGAAGCCAAAACTGTACAGTGTAAAAGAGAAAGCATCTTCAACAAATGGTGCTGGCATAACTGGATATCAACATGTTGAACATTGCAAATAGATCCATATATATCAACATGAACAAAACTCAAATCCAGGTGGATGGAAGACCTCAACATAAATTCAGCTACACTGAATCTGATAGAGGAAAAAGTAGGAAGTACTCTAGAAAGCTTTGGGCAGGAGACCACTTCCTAAATATAACACCAGTAGCACAGACACTGAGAGCAACAATCAATAAATGGGACATCCTGAAAATGATAAGTTTCTATAAAGCAAAGATAGAGTAAATAAGACAAAATGATAGCCTACAGAATGGGTAAAAACCTTCACTAACCCCACATCTGACAGAGGGCTGATCTCCAAAATATATAAAGAACTCAAGAAACTAGGCAGCAAAATATCAAACAATACAACTAAAATTGAGCTATAGAGCTAAACAATTCTCAATAGACGAATCCCAAATTGCTGATAGACATTTAAGGAATTGCTCAACATCCTTAGTCAACAGGGAAATGCAAAACAAAATGACTCTAAGATACCATCTTACAACTGTCAGAATGGCTAAGATCAAAAACATGGATGACAGCTTATTTTGTAGAAGATGTGGAACAAGGGGAATACTCTTTCACTGCT
This sequence comes from Peromyscus maniculatus bairdii, assembly GCF_049852395.1. Taxonomy (NCBI): domain Eukaryota; kingdom Metazoa; phylum Chordata; class Mammalia; order Rodentia; family Cricetidae; genus Peromyscus; species Peromyscus maniculatus. The sequence continues at coordinate 73,035,075 of NC_134857.1, forward strand.
GGTGAGAGTGCAAACTTGTACAGGCACTTTTGAAATCAGTAGGGCTGTTTCTTAAAAAAATGTGAATCCATCTACCTCAAGATACTGTGATGCCACTCTTAGGCATCAATTATATCACAAGATTGCTTGCTCAACTATGTCCACAACAGCTTTATTTATAATGGCCAGAAGCAACTTAGATCCCCCTCAATCAAAGAAAAGACAAAGAAAATGTGGTACATATAACAATGGAGTACCACTCAGATGTAAAAAACAATGACACCATGAAATTTGCAAGCAAATGGATGGAACTAGAAAATATCATTCTGACTACTCAGGAACTTAGACCAACATCTGTGGGACCTTTATGAGACTGGACTACGCCCTCTGCATATAAGAGCCAGTTGTATAGCTGGATCTGAGGGAACCCTGGCCGTGTGATAAAAATCAAATTCTGGTGCATGAACTGGCTCTCTGGATTCCATTACCTATGGCCGGTGACACCTTGCTCACCCTTGCTGCAGTAGGGATGGCTTTGTCCTGCCTCAACTGAATGTACCAGGCTTAGCTGTCCCCCCTTGGGATAACTTATCCTGTTATAGGTTGGGACAAGGGGAGGGGGTTGAGAAATGGCAGGGGTGGTGGTTGGGGGGGTTGGGAGAAAGAAAGAGAGGGTGATCTGTGATTGGTATGGAAAATGGAAAAATGGTAAATATTAAAAAACAGAAATAATAGGTCCCACTTAGCAAAATGAATTCAAGATCAGGTATGTTTTATAAACAGACAGAAAAACACAAGTTAAATAGCATAATCACTGAAAGTAACCCCACAAAATAAAACCCAGGAACAAATAGTTTTGGCACAGCATGCCAAATGACCTACATTTCAAAGAAGAATTATTGTCTGTCCTCCTCAAATTATTCCAGAAATTAGAAACATAGGATCATTGCTCAATTTATTTTATGAGTCTAAAATTATACTGATAGCTAAATCACAGATCTTAGGAACACTGATGAAAAAATACTCATTAAATAACTGCAGACTGAATCCCAACTTATTCAAAGAAAATTTACCATGATGAATTAGGCTCTGTCCCAAATATGTAGCCATGGCTCAATATACAAAAATCAAAAAAGGTGATTGATCATATAAACCCACAAATGACCAAACCTCAGAATGAAATAAACCATATCATCATATCATTAAATGCAGGAAGGTCATTTTTCAAAACTCAATATTCCTTCATGATAAAATTCAAAGAGAGATTTGCATATAAGTCACACACCTAAATATGATAATGGCAGTTGAAAACCATTCTAGTCAACATGAACTTAATGAAGAGAAACTCAAACAATTCCACTGAAATCTAGAACAAGACAAGGCTTTTCACTGTCTTTGTGTCCGTTCAATGTAATAATTGAAGTCTTAATTAAATCAGTAAGGTAAGTAAAAATAAAAGGGATGCAATTTGAAAAGGAAGAAGAAAGAATCTTTATTTGTAGAAGACACTAAAATACACATAAGTTAGGTCAACGATTCAAAAGGAAATTTCCCATAGCTTTAAACACTTTCAGTAAATTAGCTTGAGAAAAATCTAAGAGAGTGAAAACTCTGGTTAGGATGCATTGTTTAAAATAAGAATCTATTTCAGTAATAAAATACTTTTAAAAATCAGTAACTTTCTATATATTAATGAGAGACAGACTGGGTAAGAAATCAGAGAAAAACACCTTTCACAATAGCCCAAATAATATAAAATACCTTGGGGGTATTTCTGACAAAGCAAGTGAAAGTCCTGTATGATAAAAACTTCAAGTCTTTGAGGACTAAATTGAGGAAGATATCTGAAAATAAAAAGACCTCCCATGCTCATGGATCAGTAGGATTAACATCCAAAAAAGGACATTCTTCAAAAAGCTATGTACTGATTCAAAACAATCTGCTTCAAAATTTCAACACAATTCTTTCCATAACTTTTTTTTTACGTTTTTTTAAATTTTATTTATTTTATTTTACAATACCATTCACTTCTACATATCAGCCACGGGTTCCCCTATTCTCCCCACTCCCACCCCATCCCCTTACCCCCAGCCCACCCCCCATTCCCACCTCCTCCAGGGCAAAGCTTCCCCCGAGGATTGCGATCAACCTGGTAGACTCAGTCCAGGCAGGTCCAGTCCCTTCCTCCCAGATTGAGCCAAGTGTCCCTGCATAAGCTCCAGGTTTCAAACAGCCAACTCATGCAATGAGCACAGGACTTGGTCCCACTGCCTAATTGCCTCCCAAACTGATCAAGCCAATCAATTGTCACACCTATTCAGAGGGCCTGATCCAGCTGGGGGCCCCTCAGCCTTTGGTTCATAGTTCATGTGTTTCCATTCATTTAGCTTTTTTTTCAGTAATTGAGTAAAACTGAAATTTATTATAAGCCACAGTTGTCCTAGGGAATTCCATTATATATATCCTCCATGGTTCTATGGGTTGTGGTCTGATTGTTCTTTATTTTATATCTAGAATCCACTTATGAGTGAGTACATACCATGACTGTCTTTCTGGGTTTGGGTTACCTCACTCAGGATAATTTTTCTTTCCATAACTTTTAAAGAAAATTCTCAGCTTCATATGAAAATACAGAAAGCATTGGAGAGCTAACATTCCTGAACATTAAAAGAACTGCTGTAGGTCTTACCATTCCTGAGACTTCAAAGCTATGGTAATAAAAGAGCATGGTATTGGCATCAATCAAATGGAAGATTCAGACATAAATCTACATCAGGGGCCATGCCATTCTAAGAGGCTTGTGACCAAGGTCCATGGTAACTTCCTGTACCTGACTACTGCTGAAGGCTATGTCTGGGTTTATGGCCCTACTGCAGCCAAGTTCTTTGCCCCAACATGACTCTTTAGACAGCTGAGCAACAAGAAGTAAATTGACAGATAGTCTTTGCTTTCCTCATCGACATATTCAGGCATTCTCTCAAATACTTATTTGTCTTCTTTATTATTTTATTTTATATTTAATTTAATTTTACATATCAGCCACAGATTCCCCTGTCCTCCCTCCTCCCATCCCCCAGCCTTCCCCCACAATCTACCCCACAGTCCCACCTCCTCCAAGTCAAGGTTTCTCCTGGGGATTCATCTCAGCCTGGTAGATTTGGTTTAGGCAGGTCCAGTCCCCTCCTCCCTGCACCAAGGCTGAGCAAAATGTCTCACATAGGCCCTAGGTTCCCAAGAGCCAGGTCATGAACTAAAGACAGGTCCTGGTCCCACTGCCTGGGGGCCTCCTAAATAGTTCAAGGTAATCAACTGTCTCACTTATCCAGAGGGCATGATCGAGTTCCATGGGGGCTCCTCAGCTATTGTTTCATAGTTCATGTATTTCCACCAGTTTGGCTAGTTGTCTCTGTACTTTTTCCAATCAAAGTCTCCTTGTCTTGCTCATATGATCCTTCCTCTCTCATCGATTGGGCTCCTGGAGCTCCACCTAGGGTTTTGCTGTGGATCTCTGCATCTGCTTCATTCAGTCACTGGATGAGAGTTCTATCATGATAGTTAGGGTGTCCAGCCATCTGACCACCAGAATAGGTCAGTTTGGGCTTTCTCTTGACCATTGCCAGTAGTCTATTGTGGAGGTATCTTTGTGGATTTCTGGGGACCTCTTTAGCACTCTGCTTCTTCCTATTCCCATGGAGTCTTCATTTACCATGGTATCTCTTTCCTTGTTCTCCCACACTGTTCCTGATCCAGCTGGGACATCCTGCTCCTCTAAGCTCTCTTTCCCCCAAAATCAGAGATACATCACCCTTTAAAATAGTCACAAATGATATAAAATACCTTGCGGTTAAATCTAACTAAGCAAGTGAAGGAACTATATGACAAGAATTTTAAGTCCCTGAAGAAAGAAATTGAAGAAGATGTCAGAAAATGTAAAGTTCTCCCACGTTGATGAATAGGAAGGATTAACATAGTAAAAAATGACAATCTTATCAAAAAGCAATCTACAGATTCAATGCAATCCCCATCAAAATCCCAACACAATTCTTCACAGACCTAGAAGGAACAATACCAAACTTCATATGGAAAAACAAAAAACCTAGGATAGCCAAAAGAATCCTGAACAATAAAACAACATCTGGAGGCATCATGATCCCTGACTTCAAACTCTACTATAGAGCAACAGTAATAAAAACAGCTTGGTACTGGCATAAAAACCAACATGTAGACCAATGGAAGCAAACTGAAGACCCTGACATCAATCCACACACCTATGAAGATATGATTTTCAACAAAGAAGCCAAAACTGTACAGTGGGGAAAAAAAGAAAGCATCTTCAAGAAATGGTGCTGGCATAACTGGATGTCAATATGTAGAAGACTACAAATAGATCCATATCTGTCACAGTGCACAAAACTTAAGTCAAGTGGATTAAAGACAACAACATAAATCCGGTTACTCTGAACCTGACAGAAGAGAAAATAGGAAGTAGTTTTGAATGCACTGGCATCACAGATCACTTCCTAAATATAACATCAGTAACAGAGACACTGAGAGAAACAATTAATCAATGAGACCTCTTGAAACTAAGAAACTTTTGTAGGGCAAAGGACACAGTCAACAAGACAAAATGAGAGCCTATAGAAAGGGAAAAGATCTTCACCAACCCCACATCTGACAGAGGGCTGATATCCAGAATATAGAAAGAACTCAAGAAATTAGACATCAAAATAACCAACAGTCCAATTATTTCTCTTTTTCATTGGCTCCTGGTAAAAAAATTCAGCCAAGATCCTACATCACCTGAATTTCTCTGGAACACTCTCTCCAACCCTCAGAAATCCCTCAGTCTTGCATTTTTGGAGTTAAAAACTCCCACTTTTGCTATGATCCTGGCTTATCTCTCAGTCCAAGGATTAAGGAGAAAAGCTATTATGGAAGGAAACAAAACATTTAATTTGACTCAAAATGTTTGAGTCAAATTAATTAATATTGAGATGAATAAAAAGACTTGATATTCATTAAATTAATGATAAAAAGCAACCTTTCAATATCATTTGTTTAAGACTAATACTATGGTTACTGTGATTAAATAGAAATTCATACACCAGGCATGATGTGATAGTCTATGGCATTAATGAGAGTAGTCTGAAGGCAGAGACTGACTCAACTCTGCCAGTCTGAAGCTAACTTGGTACACAGTAACTTTCAAGGGAGCCAGACATATAGAGTGGAAAGCTATCAAAAATGAAAGAAAGGTGTAGAAATGAAATCACGATTACCTCTTGAATTCCTGCTAATACATTTCAGATGCCAAAGCTGTAGAGAATGAACTAGTATTTCAGTGCTGTTCTGTCCTCTTTAAGAACGTATCTTGGATGGGATGGAGTAATGGTTCAGCAGTAAAAGTTGCTGGATACCTTTCCAGAATACTGGAATCCAATTTACTGCTTTCATAGGGAACCTGACCACAGTTGGTAACTCCAGTTTACACTTATTCAGAGGATCCAACAGCCTCGTCTGTATTGGTGAAATTATTAAAGCAACTCCACGTAGTTAAAAGAGAGACTTATTTAATGGCGTAACTTACAAATAAAGGGATGTGTAGATGCAGGTTCTGGAAAAGATGCAGCACAGTCTGGCAGTGTTCTCTGGAGAACTCTCCTCGGTCTACCCCTTGCCTTCCAGGGTCGAAGAAGAAAGAGTGCACAGTGCATCCCGATCTCAGGTCTTCAGGGCCCTCCCTTGGCCGACTTGTAGGCATGATACAATGGGGGTTGGAACTTCCAGGCCAGAGATGGAATGGCTACCCACTACACTTCTGACCTCTAAGGGCACCATATGCTCATGGTGCACAGACCCACCTGTGTAACAGGGCCCAGACATTACCTGGGCCTCACACCTAAGTACAGCTGTCTCCATGATAAAAGAACTATGCATGGTGTAAAACCCAGCATTTCTGGAAAAAAAAAAAAAACAGCAATCCCCTGCAACAAAAAAAAGGAAGGCTTAATCCACCTAAGTCCACAGCTCTAGGAATACCTCTAAATGTTCAAACCTTGCTTGAAATACAGTAATATTTTGGCTTCTGTAGAGCCCCTTCTAGCTAATTGTTCTTGTTAACTGAAGTTTGTGAACCCAGAATATGGGTTTTGTGCTTTAAAGTTCATCCCAAGAATGGCTATTTGCTGCACCAGAATCCAGATTATGTCATGTGGTTGCCAGCTGGTGAATAAAGACTTTCTATTGGCTTAAATCGATGTTAAAGAAGTCTCTTCTCTTCTCTCCTCTCCTGTTCTCTCCTCTCCTCTCCTCTCCTGTTCTCTCTCTCTCTCTCTCTCTCTCTCTCTCTCCCTCCCTCCCTCCCTCCCTCCCTCCCTCCCTCCCTCTCCCCCCCCCTCTCTCTCTGAAACTTTCTATGTGTTTTGTTTCTATTTCAGTTTTGTTTTCCTGTATTGACCATTGGCTTTCTCTGTTTTGTGGATGCCCCTGCTGCAAAAGACTTGTGCCTTCTCCTGCTGGGGACCTGAATCCTTTTTTTCTGTGCCAGGTCCTCCAGAGAACTACCTATCTGAAATAAAAGATCCACCTGTAAAATTCCTGGAATGAGAGACTACATGAAAAGATTCTATATTGAGCCCCTGACTGGAGTCTATTCCCTTATGAGAGAATGCTCCTACTCTGAAGTACCTGCTCCCCTTATGCTAAACACATAAAGAAGAGTCACTGAGGCTACTAGTTAGCCACCTACCAAAGATTCTTAAATGAGGAATCAAACTTTCAGAGATCAAAACCAGTTGATTTATTTATCCTGGATTGAGGGATGAACAGCATTAGAGACAGAATTTCAGGAGAGGTAACCTGGGAATTGCTGAGTGGATTGAATCACTGAAGGTATTGTCATGTCCTCTAGGTGTATCCTCTAGGTGATATAGTGTATCCAGTTCACCTAGAGACATGGTGAACTGGAGAGAGATGATAGATATAGTGAATATTTTATTGATCACATACGAAGGGGAACTGTCTCAAAATCCTACCTTTGGTAACTGTTGAATATACTCTGCATCTTTTGGAAACCTGAATTCTGTCTCACTTTTAAGGCCTAGCAGTGTAAGCATGCAAGTTCAAAGTTTAAAGAGGACAGAACTCACCAGTGAAGGATGAAAATTATGAAGTATTGAGAAGCTGAATCTTGGCAGTCAGCATGATGGAAATGAGAATCACTTAGAATCTTCTCATAGCACACTCTTAACTGGATCTTGAAGAGTGTTACCAAGGGGGTTGGGGATGGGCAAGACCTCCAATGTAAGTTGGTGGAGTTATCCTGGGGAATGTGAGTCTGAATTAAAATGACTGCCACATTCAGAAACACCTACCTGCCTGGTTCTACTTCTTGCCCACCATGTGTGAATTCTTCCATCCTGAAATCCAAGTTGTGAACACTGAGTGAGACCCATGACTGAGAAAGGAAGAACCTCTTCCCGGATCATGTTAGTAGGAAGATTTAGTGTAAAACCTAAAAAAGAGGAAATAATAGTTGTGTATGAATGGACACCATCCCTGTTTTATTTAAGATGAACCACAGTAAGCAAAATCCACTTGTGGTTATTCTTGTTCCCAACTTAACAAGACATGGAATTTATTAAACCCTAAAGTGGAGGGCACATAAGAGAGAAGTGTTTTCCTTCAGTTGAAGTAGTCAAGACCCAATTAAAGTACAGACTTTGGAGGTAAAAAGACACAAATATTTAATCTGGATCTCAAGGCCTGAAGACACACACACACACACACACACACACACACACACACACACACACACACACCTTTAATCCAGATCTTGAAACTGGAAGACACACCCTAAATTGGGCCACACCCTCTGTTGGAAGCATGTAAAAGGACTTGGAAGCAGGAAGCTCTTGCTATTTGCCTGCTTGCCCTCACCTTGCAGCAAATCCATCCCTTCCCTGGCATTAGAAAATGTTTAGAACTCTAGCATATACTGAAGACCAGTGGACACATCCAACCTCCTAGACTGAGTAAGTACTGGAATATTGGACTTTTCCTTCACAGCTAGCCAATGGGAGATTAGCAGTTCTGCAGACCTAAGTCATTCTAATAAATCCCCTTCCTTCATACACAGAGAGATTCCTTGTATATGTTCTGTTACTCTAGAGAACCTAGTACAACATTTTTGATATGAGTATATATATGAGTATATAAAATTTTCCAAAATATTCAACAGCTATGTTTAATTGTTAAAACCAGTTAACTATTGACCTAAGATTCAATCTAGACAAAATAAATGGACTGATGTAAGAGTTCCTAGTAGCACACACTGACTTCTCTGAAATTAGTATTGAAATCTGTACAGAAAATATCCAAGATCCAAGTTTCAAGCCCCATCTAACAGAGAATACAGTAAAAACAAAAACTTAACATCTATTTCATGTCTATTATTGTGTCTCACAAGGTGAAGAGAAAACAATTTCTCATTCTTCATTTTGGATCAAGTTTAAACTTCAAACTACCCCCAGGAGAAATGGCAGGAGATGGGACAGTCCAGAGATGGGACCACACTCAAATCAGCCTTCAGAATTTCTCTTACATGTGGACCATCAGCAACTTCCATTCTATTGTGGAGGAAAGGCTAGGAAGCCTTAGAAGCCCAACTTTTTCAATAGAAGCCAATGACAAATGGTGTTTGACAGTAATCCCTAATGGACTCGATGAAGTAAGTGCAGATTACCTGTCAGTTAATCTAGTTTTGCTCAGCTGTCTAAAGAGTCGTGTTTGGGCAAAGTTCCAGTTCTGGATCATAAGCGACAAAGGAGAGAAAAAGCAAACCAGGAGGAGAACAACAGCATTTACGTTTGTGCCAAGGCCTTGGTTACGGATTCAAAAAGTACATCCTACAACATTTCCTCCTGTCCCATGCACCTCGTCTTCTCCCACAAGATCAGCTGAACCTCCTGTGCATGGTGAGCGTGGTCAAAGACTCCTTCAGCATCTCTGTCCAGAACACAATGGCAGGGATTCAAGTTCCAAGATGCACATTGGCAGATGAGCTAGGAGATCTGTGGGAGAATTCCCGATTCACAGACTGCTGCCTGGTGGTATCTGGCCAGGAATTCCAGGCTCCCAAGGCCATCTTAGCAGCTTACTCTCCAGTTTTCAGAGCCATGTTTCAACATGACATGGAGGAGAGCAGAAAGAATCGCATTGAGATCCCTGACCTGGAGCCACAAGTCTTCAAGGCTATGATGGACTTCATTTACACAGGAACAGCACCAGACCTGGACAACATGGCAGCTGCTGTGCTGGCAGCTGCTGACAGGTATGGTCTGGAACATTTGAAGGTCATGTGTGAGGATGACCTCTCCAGGGACTCTCTTCCTGGCTGACCTCCACAGCACATGGCAGCTAAAAACTCAGGCACTGGATTTCATTACAGCTCATGCTTCTGAGGTTTCTGAGACCTCAGGCTGGAAGATAATGGAGGGCTCATACCCCCACCTGGTGGCTGAAGCATATGGCTCCCTGTCTTCTGCACAGGATACTTTCCTGAAGCCCCCACTCAAACACATGCAGTGAAACTAGAACCTGGTTAGCTGTGACCTACACTTGTCTCCAAGAAGCAGTCATTGTTGTTACCAATGACACCTGGGTAGACTGTGGAATTTGTGGAGCATTTTCAGTGAAACTAGGGAAAGACAGATGGTGGTTCAGGATTTCATACACCTGTTAATGTGTTGAATGGCCGGTTAGGGAGGGAGAAACTAGACTGTGGTATACTTTGTATTTTGATAATTTGTCCCATGAGTTGAAAACTGCGATTTGATTTGGTTGCTGTCTCCATGGACATCCCAAGAGGGCTTCTTTGAAGAAACCTGTTTGGATTGGACTGAGAAGAACATATGACCAAGGGCTCAGCAAAGGACCAAACAAAAATGAGTAAAAATCACTTGGAAAAGTGATGACCCTATATGGGTGGAACAGTGACCCTTTACTAAAGAAAAATTGGAGGCTGCGAATGCATTAGTTAAGGAACAGTTAGGTGCTGGACTTACCATTCCTTCCACTTCACTTTGGAACACACCTATATTTGTTATTAAAAACAAGTCAGGAAAATGGAGACTATTACAGGATCTTAGAGCTGTAAATAAAACCATGCTTCCCATGGGAGCAACACAGCCTGGCTTGCCTGCCTCTGTGGCATTTCCTAAACATTGGCTTTTAATTGTGGTTGACTTGAAGGATTTTTCTTCACCATTCCTTTGCATCCCGAGGACAGTCCTCGCTTTGATTTTAGTGTTCCATCAGAAAATCTCAAAGAACCTTATCAGAGATATCAGTGGGTGGTCTTGCCCCAAGGAATGGCCAATAGCCCTACTATATGTCAAATTTATGTGCCTTTGGCCATAGCTCCAGTTCAAAAGCTTTTCCAGGTGTTTATATAATTCACTACATGGATGATATTTTATCGGCTTCTCCAGCAAAAACCATTACACCTTATCCTCAGGATGTTGCTCAGATTATATTTAAGGGAATCAAGATCAGTGTTCAAACTTCTGGTAAGGAGCAGATATTGTGGTGACCCCATACACCCAGTCTCAAATAGGATGGTTGCAAGCTAATGATAATGATTGGGCAATATTGACATGCTCCATGGAGAGTCAGTTTGATACTCACTACCCCTCCAATGATGTGTGTCAGTTTTTTAAATTGCATCCTGTTGTATTTCCCAAGATAGGACAGATGACTCCTATTCCTCAGGCCAGCGTGGTATTTACTGATGGTATATCACATGGTTTTGCTGTGGTAGTTTCTGGTAACATAGTAAAGAGAATGAAAATCCAAGGCACTTCTGTCCTGATGGCAGAGGTACAGGCACTGTTGCTTGCTTTACAGATGTTTTCTGATGAGCTTTTAAACACTTATACTGGTAGCCAATATGTGGCACATGCAGTCATGCCTTTGGAGACAGCAGCCTACATACCATCCATCTCTCCCATTCATCAATTTTTCTATCCTTAATAAGACTGGTATTCCGTATAATCCTCAAGGACAGGCTGAGGCGAATGACCTGCTCTCTTTTGTCTCTGTTTTTTGATCCACAGCCCCTTGCTTGGACATGGTGAATGGGTGGTGGTAGTGCAGACGTTATCACTATAATATTATTTGTGGCTGTAGCAAAGGGTGATGTACCAGAATATACACAATAAATCTTTCTATAGATGAGGAAGGGCTATTTATTAGCATGACTTGGGACTGCAGTCCTGCTAATCCCACAATGGATAGCTATGAAGGGGAAGTACAAGAATCCAGTACTTACTCATTCCAGGAGGTTGGCATTCCAAAGAAGTATTCTCTAAAGTGAGGAAAGGAATGGACTGGCTGCAAGGTGAGGGCAAGCAGGCAAAGAGCAACAAGAGAGGGTGTGGCTGAATTTAGGGTGTGCCTTCCAGAATCAAGATATGGATTAAAGGTGTGTGTCTTCAGGCCGTGAGATCTGGATTAAATGTTTCTCTCTTTCTACCTCCAAATACAGATTGGAAGTGGATCTAACTCTGCTACTTAAGCAGAAAATCTCAGAGATGTGTCCTCCATTTTAGGATTTTAGTTCTTTCCATAGGAAGTCAAAATGGGAACCAAGATTAAAAATCTTAAGTGAATTTTGCTTTGTGTTATGTGTATATTGAGAAATGGTTCTCAATTCAATCATGTAGATTGATTTGATTTAGCCTCCCATACATTACATTTCACATTTGAAACTGTGAGTTCTGTCCTCTTCAAACTTTGAACTTCCATGCTTACTCTGTAAGTCTTTAAAAGTGAGAAACTATTCTGGATTCCAGTAGAACGTATTAAACAGTGATGAGGAAGGCATTTGGAGATGGTTCCTCTTTAAAATGTGATCTGTAAAATGCTCCCCACACCTATCATGCTCATTTCTATGAAATGTAGAATGTGTTCAACAGAAAACATAGAGGGAGGGGTTTTGAATGGACGCACCTCTGTAGTATAATCAGGAATATGTTCCCTTCACCTCATCTCTCTCCAGTTAGTCCTGTCTTAGAGAGGCTGTCTAAGCCTAAGGGACACAGAATAAATTCAGATTCAATCAGCTCAGCCATTCCCAGTCTGGCTCTTCTGTAAGTATTACTCCAACACTACATTCTGTTAATATAGGACAAATCATCATTCTTTTTGACCTCTTGAATTTTTATTCATCCGATAGACTTTGTGCGGATGACTAATTAGTAGCATGGATGACTATTTACCAGGAGAGTTCAGGGTCACTGGAGTACACACCCCTCCATCATATGTGTCATTTGAAGGCTTTGTTGGTGATCGCTATTGGTGAAATTATTAAGGCCACTCCGCATAGTTAAAAGGGAGATTTATTTAATGGCATAACTTACGAATGAAAGGATAGGTAGGTGGTGGGGTTCTGGGAAAGATGCAGCACAGTCTGGCAGTGTTCTTGGGAGAATGTTCCTTGGTTTACCTCTAGCATCCAGGGTCCAAGCAGGAAGATCTTCAGGGCCCTCCCTTGAAGCATCTCAGATCTTCAGGGCCCTCCCTTGGCCCTGCCTTGTAGGCGTGATAGCTAGAAGCATCAATGGGGGATGGAATGTCCAGACCAAAGCTGGAATGGCTACCCACTACAGATCACTTCAAAAACCATTGCTTGTAAGAAAGGTGCTCTAAATTGTGAATCCTATGCTACACTTAGCATACTACTAGAGGGCATGTGTGACTTGTCACAGAGTTACTTAGAAACCTGGGGAATAAGCTTAGGCTTTGCTCATAATGTTTCTCATTTGTGGAGAGGCACAGGTGGAGTTTTTCTGTTTCCCATTGGTAGGGGGTCATCCTTGTTCCACATCTAGCATCCTCCTATGAGTGAGTACATACCATATTTGTCTTTCTGAGTCTGGGTTACCTCACTCAGGATGATTTTTTCTAGAGCCATCCATTTGCCTGCAAACCTCTTTATGTCATTGTTTTTCTCTGCTGAGTAGTATTCCATTGTGTATATGTGCCACAATTTATTCATCCATTCTTCAGTTGAAGGGCATCTAGGTTGTTTCCAGGTTTTGGCTATTACAAACAATGCTGATATGAACATAGCTGAGCAAGTGCTCTTGTGGTATGATTGAGCATTTCTTGGGTATATGCCCAAGAGTGGTATAGCTGGATCTTGGGGGAGATTGATTCCCAATTTTCTAAGAAAGCACCATATTGATTTCCAAAGTGGTTGTACAAGCTTGCATTCCCACCAGCAGTGGAGGAGAGTTCCCCTAGTTCCACATCCTCTCCAGCATAAAGTGTCTTCAGTGTTTTTGTTCTTATCCATTCTGACAGGCGTAAGGTGGTATCTCAGAGTTGTTTTGATTTGCATTTCCCTGATGATTAGGGATGTTGAGCAATTCCTTAAATGTCTTTCAGCCATTTGAGTTTCCTCTGTTGAGAATTCTCTGTTTAGTTCTAAAGCCCATTTCTCAATTGGACTGTTGGTCCTTTTGATGTCTAATTTCTTGAGTTCCTTATATATTCTGGATATCAGTCCTCTGTCAGATGTGGGGTTGGTAAAGACCTTTTCCCATTCTGTAGGCTGTCGCTTTGCCTTGTTGACCATATCCATTGCTCTACAAAAGCTTCTCAGTTTCAAGAGGTCCCATTGATTGATTGTTTCTCTCAGTGTCAGTGCTACTGGTGTTATATTTAGGAAATGATCTCCTAGGCCAATGTGTTCAAGACTACTTCCTACTTTCTCTTCTAGCAGGTTCAGAGTAGCTGGATTTATGTTGAGGTCCTTGATCCACTTGGACTTAAGTTTTGTGCATGGTGACAGATATGGATCTAATCCATATCTGCCCAGTGGAATCTTAAATCCTATTGGCTTCCTGTGTGCTGTCACGGTCATTACTTTGAGGACACAAGAGAACAGCTGGAAGTCTGTGGGATGTGTTTCTTCCTGTATTGTTTCCTCAGCGAGCTCTACTGTAATAACTGTTTGAAAGCTTTATATGGATCATTCTTGTTTATCTTCCTGTAAGAAAAGGAAACATATGATGCTGGGTTTTAAAGGTTTTTGAAGGTTCCTTTTGTTATTGTGTCTTTAAACATTTAATTTTATGGATTATTAGTATATAGTTAAAGTAACTATATCACAAACTTAATCATATTTAAAAAATGAGAACTTGGTCCCATTAGTTTGTGGATGAATATCACAAACTAGAGTCAAGTAAGATAAAACTGAATTCTTAAAGTTTTTTGATAGCAGAGAAATTGTATTCACATAAATAAATCTTAAAGAATTTTTGTTAGAGCCATACTACTCAGTAGTTAAGAACTCCTGAGTGTTACAAATCATATGATGAAAATTACTTTGAATGATTTATGAAGTGATAGCTAGCTCAGTAAGGTTTTTTATGTTACATTTGTTAACCATCAAGTACACCAAGAAAAGTTTTTCTGAATTGTATCAAAGTACTGTTTTTATACATGGTAGTCTTGTATACAGAAGTATAAGTACCTCAACTCTTATATTTAGCAGTGGTGTAGAAAACTGAAATATTAACTTGATAAATTGTTGCCACTGAAGTGTTTGAATGTCAGGAATGGTTTGTTTGCTTGTTTGTTTTTTTACATTTTGGCGGTTTAAGACAGGGTTTCTCTGTGTGGTTCTAGCTGTCCTCGAACTCAGAGATGAGCAGGCCTCTGTCTCCACCTCCCCACCCACTGTTGGGATCAAAGATGTTCACCACCATTGTACTGCTTAGAAAGGTTTAAAAAAGAAACCAAAGGAAAAGTGAAGGAGGGAGGAAAGGCAGGCGTAACAAACACCATCGGGGCTGCTCCCGTCGAAGACGGTGGCTTGCCAAGGTGCTCCAAGGTGCTCCCTACCCGAGCCCTCGCGTGTGCTGGTCCAGCTATCTGCAGCCAAGTGTGCATAGTGTTACATGGAAGGAACGCTCCTGGGAAACAGTTCACAAGTTTGTACCACACACTGACCCTAGTGTGGTGAAATCCCTCTCACCCCTCCCTGGACACACATGATCCTTGTCCAGTGGGGACCAAGTCTATGCTCTCCCCTTATTCAGTAGTCGCCTTGAGCTTCCGACCTTCCGGTGTGGTAACACAGCTTTTCTGAAACTGTTGTTACACTTGACTGCTGGCCCCAGAGCACAAGGTAGTGACGCAGAGGAGACGTGAGCACAGGAACCGAAAGCACAGACTGTGTTGTGGGATGGTGCTTCTGAGGTCTGGGCCTCCAGAAGACAGTGTAATGGGGTTTCTTAGACGTGTCTGGGTCTTCGGGAACTCACTGTAATTGAAGCTGTTGTAGCTGAGGAGAAAAGAAGAATTAATTTTTTAAAAAAGTTTTATTTATTTATTATGTATACAGAAGAGGGCACCAGATCTCACAGATAATTGTGAGCCACCATGTGGTTGCTGGGAATTGAACTCAGGACCTCTGGAAGAGCTGTCAGTGCTCTTAACCTCTGAGCCATCTCTCCAGCCCAAGAAGAATAATTTATGTTTGGGAGATTTCAAAGGGTTTCCCATGTTTTTTTTTTCTTTCTCTTTTCTTTTTTTTGTTTTTTGTTTTTTGTTTTTTTGAGACAAGGTTTCTCTGTGTAGCTTTGTGCCTTTCCTGGAACTCACTTGGTAGCACAGGCTGGCCTCAAACTCACAGAGATCCGCCTGCCTCTGCCTCCCAAGTGCTGGGATTAAAGGTGTGCACCACCACCGCCCGGCTGGTTTCCCATGTTTTATTTCAACATTTACTATTTTTTTTTTTTTTACGGAAATAGTTTTTCTTTTTCTATCTTGTATGTGTGTGCTTGTGTAAGTGTGGATATCTACATAGTGTGTGTGTGGAGGTAAGGGAACAGTCTAGGGTGGTGTTGGTCCTCACCTTCTGTCTTGACAGGGTCTCATGTTTATAGCTGTGTATGAACCCATGAGCTTCTGGAGATTCTCCTGCTTCTGACTCGCATTCCTCCTTGCCCCATGTGAGCACTAACATCCAGATATGTGCTGCTGTGTCCAGTGGTATGTGGTTCCCCAGACTCGAACTCAGGTCCTCATGCTTGCACAGTAAACACTTTACTTAGGGAGCCACCCCCCCCCCAGATTGTTCTTGAAGTGATGTTAAATGTGTAAAGCTGCATGAATAAGAGGGCATAATGAATACTGATGTGCCTTTCTTGCTCAGAAGCACCTACTGTTAATATCTTACCCTGTTGCTTTAGCATTTGTGTCCAGTCTATTCTGAGTATGTTTGGATACGTTCTGTGTCTGTAGGCAAATAATGTGTATTTATTTACACACACTACACACACGAGTACTTTTTTTTTTTACTTTTCTTGATTCCTTGTGGATTTCACATCATGCATTCTGAACCCACTTACCTCCCTGTTCCCTCTACCTTTGCAACCTCCCCCCAAAAACCAAATTTAAAAGTAACCACTTATGAGTGAGTACATATCAAGTTTGTCTATTTGAGTCTGGATTGCCTAACTCAGGATAATTTTTTCTAGTTCCATCCATTTGCCTGCATACCTCATGATATCATTGTTTTTCTCTACTCAGTAGTACTCCATTGTGTATATTTACCACATTCTGTTTATCCATTCTTCAGTTAAAGGGCATGATTTTTTAAAATTTATCCTGCCACATTACTGAAGGTGATTGCCCAGTGTAGGCGTACCCTAATAGAATTTTTGGGGCCACTTATATATACTATCATATCATCTGTAAAGACCAAATGTTTGCCATCTTCCTTTCCAATTTGTATCCCCTTGATCTTCTTTTGTTGTCTTATTACTCTAGCTAGAACTTCAAGTAGTATATTGAATAGATATGGGGAGAGTGCACAGGCTTGTCTTGTTCCTGATTTTAGTGGAATCGCTTTGAGTTTCTCTCCTTTGAATTAGATTGTAGCTGCTAGCTTGCTGTAAATTGCCTTTATTATGTTTAGGTATGTTCCCTGTATTCCTGTTCTCTCCAAGACCTTTATCATGAAGGGGTGTTGGATTTTGTCAAATGCCTTTTCAGCATCTAGTGAGATGATCATGTAGGTTTTGTTTTTTCTTTCAGTTTGTTTGTATGGTGTATTATATTGATGGAGTTTTATATGTTCAACCACCCTTGCATCCCTGGGATGAAGCCTACTTGATCATGGTGGATAATTGTTTTGAAGTGTTCTTGGAATCTGTTTGCTTGTATTTTACTGAATATTTTTGCATGAATGTTCATGAGGGAGATTGGTCTGTAATTCTCTTCCTTTGTTGCATCTTGTTTGGCTTAGGAATCAGGGTAATTGTAGCCTCATTGAAGGAGTTTGGTAATGTTCCTTCTGTTTCTATTGTGTGAAACACTTTAAAGATTATTGATATTAACTCTTCTTTGAAAATCTGGTAGAATTCTGTGCTGAAATCATCTGGTCCTGAGCTTTTTTTGGTTGGGAGACTTTTAATGACAGGAATAGTTGACATGAGAGTTGACAAGGCATTCTGTTAGTCCCTGTGTGGTAGTTTTGGTAAAATCATTACAGGCAGAAAATGCAAATATATAATTAGAATAAGTATCTACTCCAAGAAGGACAGAGTGTTGCCCATTCCACAGAGGAAGTGGCCCAATGTAGTCATCGTTTCATGACCTCGTTGGCTGGTCAGACCGGGGGATGGTGACATATCTGGGGCTCTGTGTTGGTCTCTGCTGTTGGCAGATCTGGCATTCAGCAGCAGCTGTATCTAGGTCAATCTTGATGAGTGGATATCCATGTTGGGATTCCATGCACAACCCCTCTCTCAGCTACCACAGCTACTATGATCATGGGCCCATTGTGTAATAATGAGGATAGCTTGTTAAAGAGTCTGACTGTATTGCTAGTGGGTCATCCTATCTACTTGATTATTGACTCCTCCTCTGATGAAGGCATCATTCATGGGCATTTACAGGGGACAAAAGATCTTCACATTCTCTGCTCCTTTGCAGATCTGTCTAAACACTAGTACCCCAAATGTCTTTCAACTTTTTCCTTTTCAATTTTATTTTTTCTTCTCTCATATAGTCCCATCTGATCACAGTCTCCCCACCCTCCACTCCACATATATGTACTACTCCTCTGCTTACCTTCAGAAAAGCAAAGGTCTTCTGGGGATATGAAATGAACACAAGATAACAAAATGTAATAATAGTAGGCACAAACCCTCATATCAAGGCTAGAGGAACCAACTCAGAAGGAAGGAAATTTTCCAATATCAGACACACAGTTCAGAGACTCTCCATACTCCTGTGTTAGGACTCCCACAAACCCCCTTAGCTAACAAGCACAGTAAGTACAAAGAGGACTTAGTACAGACCCATGCATGCTTTGTGATGGTCTCTTCAGTCTCTGTGAGCCCCTATGAAGCCTGTTAGTGGACTCTGTGTGTAGATGTAACCAATCGTCTTATTAAAATAAGAAACACAGAGCCAATGTAAAAGAGAAAGCCGAGAGGTCAGAGCTCAGAGATAAAATCTTACCTCCTGCAGTGCTCCTAACTTCCCTGCGAGAGCTACTTCCTGTTTGTCTGTGTTTAAATAGTCTTTTTGTTCTGCCTTCTCATTGGTTGTAAACCCAACCACATGACTGCCTCATCACTGCCTGTAAGTACCGCCCTCCAGGTCTTAAAGGCGTATGTCTCCAATACTGGCTGTATCCCTGAACACACAGAAATCTACCTAGCTCTTCTAACCACCATGCTCTTGCTATGGCTCTAATAGCTCTGACCCCAGGGCAACTTTATTTATTAACATAAAATTAAAATAACATTTCAGTACAAATAAAATATCACCATATTTCCCCTTTTCTATTTTAATAAAAAGAAAAAAGGCAAAAGGTTATAACTAACAAAAGAAAAACTATATACAAAAGTACAATAACCATATACAATATATACAAGTAACAAATACCTAAACAATGTCTAGTCCATTTGTATTTGACAAATCAGAGAAAATAATTCCCTTATCTATCCTATTTTAGTAAGTCCAAAATGTATCTAATTCACTTTCTATCCTAATTAATCTTCAACTATAACTAAATAATCTTCAACTCCCTCAGAGACCCAAGAAGGAAATAATATTAGCTAACAAAAATAAAAACAAGAAGTGCACAAAAGCAACTTCCAAAATTTTTTTGAGTTGACAGAAACAGCCAGCTGCCTGGAAAGTCACCTGAGGTTTCTCCGCAGTGTTGGGGCATCTTCTTCAGCCTATAGGCTTATCGTATCTGACAGACTCATTTGTGAAGTAGGTTGTACACAAGGTCAACAGTTCAACCTCACATTGGGTGAGAGCAGTCCACGTACCAGAAACACCTGAATTCCACTAGTGTCATGTCATGATTCAGGATTTTAAATTCTGGAAATTGTTGATGGTTTTTGAATTCAGCTGTCCATTCTTCTTGGCTGTGTATATATGGCTTCATCTCAGCATCCCCTTCTTCTCCACATCCCTCTATTAAATGCCAGTCTACTATTGAGAGGCGTGAGCTTTCAGTTGCTGTTCCATTGCACAACAGAAGCCATCGGCCCACTGCCTGTTCAGCTGCCTTCAAAGAAAAGGACACTGTACCTTTTCCGGATTGTGAAGTCCACTTCAGGGATGGTGCCATATTGTCCTGGCCTCAGAAGATGCCTTTTGATAAAGCCATAACCACACTTGTTTTGGCAGGAATCGGTAGTCCTTTGTTTCGTGTTCTGTCTGTCCATTTTGTCCTGTTGATTTGAGGATACTTTGTTGTCCAGTGGCTAACTTTTGCCACAATGAAAGTTAACTCCATATGCAGTTTCTTCAATGCCCATATTTTCTCTGAAGTAGATTGGTACTGCCAGGAGCCGACAATTTTTCAAAAAAGAAAAATTTCTAAGTTATTAAAACATTTTAAATGCCATATTCGGTAGATCTCTGAAGGGTTT
The DNA here is from genome assembly GCF_049852395.1 of Peromyscus maniculatus bairdii. NCBI lineage: Eukaryota > Metazoa > Chordata > Mammalia > Rodentia > Cricetidae > Peromyscus > Peromyscus maniculatus. The sequence continues at coordinate 73,055,027 of NC_134857.1, forward strand.
GAAAATGACCTGTCTAAAACATATCTGCTCAATTTTTAAAACGTATCTAATATGACTACAATTTCTATTGTAATGTCTATAACTACTAACTTTCATTTCTTTATATCCTAATAGTTGGTAATAATGTAAAGTATTTAAAACTAGTAATTATCTTTTTCTTTACTTTTCTTTTCTTTCTTTCTTTCTTTCTTTCTTTCTTTCTTTCTTTCTTTCTTTCTTTCTTTCTTTCTTTCTTTCTTTTTTTTAAACAAGAACCTTTAATCTAATCTCCTTTGCTTAGCCTTTTTCCTAACCCTTGACAACAACTTGTAACCAACCCCCCTAAACAATGAAAATTATCCCAGACCCAAAACCCATTAAAAGAACCAAAAAACCACCTGCCCTACACCACTTCTTTGGCAATGTGGGTGTCATATTCTTAAAATGGCTTCCTGCTGGGTATGGGCGAAGTTATCTTTATCCTGAAAGAAAAATTTAGGTTAATTGTCAAATTCTAGGAAAGGTAACTATATCCTTCATTATTATCCAGTCTGTGTATAAAGCCAAAGTTCAGGGTTTATCTCAAGTCCTTATTCAAGTAGTCTGTGAGACTGGATCATCTCAGCTAGTCATCTCAAAATTTCCCTGAGCACCTTGTAGTTCAAAGCTGATCTGTAGATGATGTTTGTCAGTTTAGCGATATTATTATTGTCCACGTGGAATTGTTGTTATTGTTGTTGTGGGGCCCCATCTTCTTCCTGGAGACTTCAGTTGATGTTAGGCCTGGCTGTGATTTCCTGCAGAAAACTGATAAGAGACTCGAACACAAAGACATATATATGCAGCTAATTGAAGCCTTTTTTCTAGAATTAGTTAGTACTCTATATGACCATTCCTATCTTAACAAAGTTTAAAATGTATATGTATATATTAATCTTATAAATTTTGATATAAAATTTATAATTTAAGAAAAGTTTAAAGAATCAGAATAGAATCAAAGAGTTGAGATTAGTAATAGAATAGTCCCTTAATTAATTTGGCTTTTGACCTGTCCCACAACAGAAAATGGCTCTTTTATTCTGGCATGATACAGGGAGTTTGTATTTTCCTTTTAACAACATGCTTGAGTTTAAAGAAGGAGAGAGCCATTCTCCAACTCCAAAGTCAGCTTTAAATTTTAATTGAACTGGGACTATTAGAAGACCAATAGTGTTAAATCTTTAGAGAAAAGCAGAAACAAACATTTAAGAAGACATAAAATTTTTTTTTTTTAGATAATATATACCCATACGCCATTTCACTCTGTTTCCTGGGATAGATGATTTGTCCCTTTTCTTCAGTTGTCTCATTTGTCTTGTGTTCTTCAGATTCCTTAACCTTCATCCTCCTAAAAGACAAAAAACAAAAACCTTTCCCCAAGACTAATTTTGGGGATGTTCCTTTTTGGCAAGTTATTATCTGATTAAATGAAAAGGCATGTGTTACTGGTACAAGTTAGTTTAAATTGGATGTTCATGCTGGTTGATGAACTATCACCTCCTCTAATTAAGAGGTTTCTCTTGTTCAAATCGAACCTTTATCAATTTTGATGGTATCCACAGCTTATCTTCTCCTGTAGAAACAAAAGCAAAACCTCGTCCCCAACGTAATACATACCCTGGTTTCCATTCTGAGGTCAGCACATCCTTAAAGTATATAGGTTGATTTAATTCTGTAGCTTTTTCTATTACCCAATGTCTCTCTGCAGCTGTTGTTCCTTTCTCATTGGCATTCAGAAAATTCAAAGTTAATAGAGCATTATGCAGTCTATTTCTGGGGGTTTTTGTTACTCCTTTCTGTTTATTTAGCATATCCTTTAGAGTTCTGTTTGCTCTTTCTATAACTGCTTGACCTGTAGGATTATGTGGTATACCTGTAATATGCTTTCTTTTGTAATAATCAAAAAACTGTTTCATTTTAACAGAGACATATGATGGAGCATTGTCAGTTTTGATTTGTGCAGGTATACCCATGATGGCCATAACTTCTAGCAAATGAGTGATTACAGAATCAGCTTTTTCAGAACTCAGAGCAGTTGCCCATTGAAATCCTGAATAAGTATCAATGGTGTGGTGTACATATTTCAATTTTCCAAATTCTGCAAAGTGAAACACATCCATCTGCCAGATTTCATTCCTCTGAGTACCCTTTGGGTTACATCCTGCTGGTAATGGCGTTTGATTATAGAAGGAACAAGTAGGACATTTCTTTACTATTTCTTTGGCTTGTTGCCAGGTTATGGAAAAATCTTTTTTTAAACCTTTACTATTGACATGATGTTTTTTATGAAATTCTGAGGCCTCCAGCACATTTCCTATCAATAATTTATCAATCTCATCATTGCCTTGTGCTAAAGGGCCTGGCAGACCAGTATGAGATTGGATGTGAGTTATATATAAAGGATGACTCCTTTTCCTGATTGTATCTTGTAATTGAATAAATAGTGAAGTTAATTCTGAAGCATCAGGGATAAATTCTGCAGTCTCAATATGTAATACCACTCTTTCAGCATACTGAGAGTCAGTTACTATGTTGAGAGGTTCTGAAAAATCCATTAATACCAACAGAATAGCATACAATTCTGATTTTTGCACTGAATTATAAGGACTTTGTACCACTTTACTTAAATTTTCTGATTTGTAACCTGCCTTTCCTTGTTTGTTGGCATCTGTATAAAATGTACGAACTCCAGATATGGGTTTTTGCCGTACAATTCGAGGCAAGATCCAATCAGCTCTCTTTATAAATTCAATTCTGTTGTTTTGGGATATTTGCTGTTAATTTCTCCCAAAAAATTACTGCAAGCTCTTTGCCAAGGTTCACTTTCTGTCCATAATTTTTCAATGTCCTCCTTAGTTAAAGGTACAACAATTTCTGCTGGGTCTATTCCTGCTAATTGACGAAGTCTCAATTTTCCTTTCCAAATCAAGTCAGAGATTTTTTCCCCATAAGTTTTTAATTTTTTATTTGGTTTATTTGGTAAGAATATCCATTCCAATATAATATCTTCCCTCTGCATTAATATTCCAGTAGGGGAATGCCTAGAAGGTAAAATAACCAAAATGCAATCCAGCTTTGGATCAATACGATCCACATGCCCTTCATGTACTTTCTTTTCTACCAAGGCCAATTCTTTCTCAGCTTCAGGTGATAATTCTCTTGGACTATTTAAGTCCTTGTCACCTTCTAAGGTTTTGAACAAATTAGTCAGTTCATCATTTTTTACCCCAACAATAGTTCGTAGATGAGAAATATCTCCAAATAATCTTTGAAAGTCATTAAGAGTCTGTAGTCTATCTCTCCTAATTTGCACCTTTTGGGGTCTAATTTTTTGTAGCTCTATTTTATATCCTAAATAATTAATAGAATCTCCTCTTTGTATCTTTTCGGGAGCAATTTGTAATCCCCAGCAAGGCAAAATTTTCTTTACTTCTTCAAACATTCTTTCTAAAGTATCTGCATTTGAGTCAGCTAGTAAAATATCCATATAATGATAAATTATAGATTTAGGAAATTTTTTACGTATCACTTCCAATGGCTGTTGTACAAAATATTGGCACAGTGTTGGGCTATTTAACATTCCCTGTGGGAGGACCCTCCATTGAAATCTTTTAACCGGTTGAGAATTATTATAAGTAGGCACTGTGAAAGCAAATCTTTCTTTGTCTTTTTCTTGTAAGGGTATTGAAAAGAAACAGTCTTTTAAATCAATAACTATGAGAGGCCATCCTTTTGGTAACAGAGTAGGCAAAGGAATTCCAGATTGTAGAGAGCCCATTGGCTGAATTACTTTGTTAATTGCTCTAAGGTCTGTTACCATTCTCCATTTACCAGATTTCTTTTTAATAACAAATACAGGAGAATTCCAAGGGCTGGTTGACTGTTCAATATGCTGAGCATTTAACTGTTCTTCTACCAGCTCTTCTAAAGCCTGGAGTTTCTCTGTTATTAAAGGCCATTGCTGAACCCATACAGGCTTGTCTGTTAACCATTTTAAAGGTAGAGCTGTTGGTATTTTTGGAAGATTATCAGTTGTTGTGCCCTGTTCTTGTATAATATGGATGGCTGGTGACCACTCAAAATAATGCCTTCTAATATTTCTCTCAGAAACATGTACTAGTTTATGATTTGTTTCTGAGATTGGAGGGATTTTAATCTGAGTATTCCATTGTTGCAACAAGTCTCGACCCCACAGGTTCATAGCTATGTTAGCCACATATGGTTTTAATTTTCCTCTCTGTCCTTCTGGACCTATACATTCCAGCCATCTTGCACTCTGTTTCACCTGAGATAATGTCCCAATTCCTAACAGTTGAACGTTTACCTCCTGAAGAGGCCAAGCTGGATGCCAAAATTCTGGTGCAATTATGGTAACGTCCGCACCTGTGTCTACCAGACCAGACAACCAAACACCATTTATTTTTATCATTAATTTTGGTCTCTGTTCATTAATAGAAGTTTGCCAAAAAATTTTCTTTATGTTTTCTCCTGAATTTTCTATTCTCTCTGTTTCATCATCCTGACCAGCATGATTTATTCCAATAGTCATTTGGTTATTTAATCTCTCAGAGCAGGGATTTCCTCTACAGCTGCAGGAAAGGTTTGAACTGGTTTTGCAATGGGGGCCTGCATGAGGCCCCTCTGGGAGTTTCCCGAAAACTGAGGCAAAGGATTACCCTGTCTGTCCTTTGTTGATCTACATTCATTGGTCCAGTGTTTTCCCTTACCACACCTTCTGCATACTCCAGAAGGAAGGGGCATTCTGTTGCCATTGTTCCTTGAAGAAACATTGCTTCTAGGAATGACCTGTTTACAGTCCCTTTTAAAATGTCCTTGCTTTCCACACCCAAAACATCTAACACTCCTCAAACCTTTTGAAATTACTTCTCCTACCCACGTATCATCATGCTCATCAACCTCAACATTAATTGTTTCTCTAATCCAATCTTCCAAAGGTACAGATCTTGCCTTTAACGGCCTGATTATTCTTTTGCATGCTGCATTCGCATTCTCAAATGCCAAAGCTTCAATTATTGCCTTACTAGCTTCTGATCCTGAGACCATTTTGTTTACTGCTGAAGCCAGTCTTTCTAAAAAATCTGTGAAAGATTCTTTTGGGCCTTGCATAACCTTTGTGAATGACTCAGGTTTTTTTCCTGGTTCCTCAACTCTGTCCCATGCATTCAAGGCTGCCATTCGACATAAAATTAGGGTTTGAACATCATATAAACATTGTGTTTGTATTGAAGCATATTGGCCTTCTCCAATAAGCTGATCCTGACAAACTTGTATTCCTTTATCCGTCCATTGTTTTTCTACGTTTCTAGCTTCCTCCTTAAACCACGTTAGAAATTGAAGTCTCTGGCTGGGTTCCAGAACAGCTTGTGCAAGGTCCTGCCAGTCCTGTGGTATAATCCTATTATATGTTGACCAAGAGTTTAACATTTGCTTTACATATGGGGAATGCATGCCATAAGATACTATTGCCTCCTTAAACCTTTTTAAATCCATCAGTTCAATTGGAGCCCAAATATTTTGTGTAGCCATTTGATCAGGCATCTGCTGTACGGTTACAGGATAAATTAAGGGTGACTGTGTGAAAACAGGCTTTCTTTCTGTAACCTTATGATCCAAACATGAACCAACTTCACGGTTAATTTCTCCTGTCTGAATTTTTACAGGTTTAACAGGTTTTTCTAAAGCTGTTATCCTGGCACTTAAATCGACTATCTTTTTAAATAGTAAAATGAGAATAAGCATGGTGATAAACTGCATAATTCCCATAATACTAATCTTTTCATATAGTTGTTCCATTGTCAGACTGCCTAAAATTTCAAACAAAACCCATTCTTCCAATGTACACAGGAAACCCATTCTTTTTAAATGTGGAAAAAAAATTTTTCTTTTAAATAGTTTCCTTTATGACTTACCAAATCTGCGTAGAACAGTAGAAATCCCAGCGAATTTCAAAAGAGCCACCTAGTGTCCTAAGTGTGAATCCAGAGAGAGAGAGAGAGAGAGAGAGAGAGAGAGAGAGAGAGAGAGAAACAGAGAGACAGAGAGAAAGCAAAAGCGAAAGTGAAAGCGAAAGTGAAAGTGAAAGCATAGCTGGCTAAAGCTTAAATCCAGCCACTTGTTTTCTCTTGAGCTGAGTCAAGGCTTGGCTTTACAGGCAGGGGCCCTGTTTAGCAGGGCAGGCCTGAGTTGTTTGTAGCACTGGCTTTAAGCAAGCAGCTCACAGTCCGGCCTGAGCCCAAGCAGACCTGGGCCGGGGCTAGGGAGCCGGCTGCTCCGGCTCCAAGCAGTTTTTAATGGATTTGCCCCACATTGGGCGCCAGATGTAGATGTAACCAATCGTCTTATTAAAATAAGAAACACAGAGCCAATGTAAAAGAGAAAGCCGAGAGGTCAGAGCTCAGAGATAAAATCTTACCTCCTGCAGTGCTCCTAACTTCCCTGCAAGAGCTACTTCCTGTTTGTCTGTGTTTAAATAGTCTTTCTGTTCTGCCTTCTCATTGGTTGTAAACCCAACCACATGACTGCCTCATCACTGCCTGTAAGTACCGCCCTCCAGGTCTTAAAGGCGTATGTCTCCAATACTGGCTGTATCCCTGAACACACAGAAATCTACCTAGCTCTTCTAACCACCACGCTCTTGCTATGGCTCTAATAGCTCTGACCCCAGGGCAACTTTATTTATTAACATAAAATTAAAATAACATTTCAGTACAACTAAAATAACACCATACTCTGTGAATTCTGTACCCTTGTGTCTTTGATGCCTCCTACAACCCTGCATTCCTCTCTTCCTTGAGGTTCATTGAGTTCTGCTTAATGTTTGGCTGTAAATATCAGTATCTGCTCCCAAGTGATGTATACTGGACTAGGCACCAATCTCTAAGTGTAACAGAATTCATTAAATATTGTCTCATTGATTGTTTGTGTGTGTGTGTGTGTGAAGACAGTGCACCAACTTCTATAGCTGAGCACAGTTGGATGGATTAAATGGCCATTTTAAACAGAAACACCACTGGAATCCATAAGTTGATTTTACAATTTTTATTCATTTGATATTTTATTTGGGTATTTTATTTATTTGGGATGGATGTGTCCATGGAGAAAAGAGGAGAACTGAAAAAAAGGTTCTCTGAAAGAGCAGCAATTGCTTTTGCCAACTGAGTCCTCTCTCCTGTCCCAAACACTGAGTTTGGAAAAAACCTTCTTCATTATCTTTGCTTCCCTTGTAATCAAACACTCATGTTTGTTTTCTCCTTTCTGTGTCCTTGATCATAACTTCTGCTCAGTCCAATCCAGAGAGGTTTCTCCAAAGAAACCCTGTTGTAATGTACTCGATGCCAACAGTTAAAATGAATTTCAGATTCTAACTCCTTAGATAAAAATCAAAGCAGTATAACAACAGGGTAGAGGCTGTGCAGACTGTACCAGAGTCCAAGGCTCCCCCCTCCCTCAACCTGACATTGACTCCTTTACATCTCTGTATTACGACTCAGCCACCATGTAGTTTTTCCCTAGTTTCACTGGAAACTTTCCACACATGCCATAGTCTATCATTGTATCATTGGTAACACCATGACTGCTGTTTCTGGGAGACAAGTATAGGAAAAGGTTTGCCAGGTCCTAGGATCGCTTCAAGCATTTAATAGGGTGCTCCAGGAAAGGGCAGTGAGCAGGCCTGGAACCATAAGTTTCAACTACTAAGTGGGGATATAAGCCCACCATTGTCTTCCAGTCTGAGGTCTCAGAGACCTCAGAAGCATGAGCTGTAATGAAATCCAGTGTCTGGGTTTTCAGCTGCCCTGAGCTGTGGAGGTCAGCCAGGAAGAGAGTGTGGGCAGCATTCTCCACAGAGAGGTCCCTGAAGAGGGCATCCTCACACATGACCTTCAAACGCTCCAAGCCATACTTGTCAGCAGCTGCCAGCAAGGCAGCTGCCATGCTATTGAGGTCTGGGGCTGTTCCTGTGTAAATGAAGTCCATCATTGCCTTGAAGACTTGTGGCTCCAGGTCAGGGATCTCAACGCGATTCTTTCTGCTCTCCTCCATATCATGTTGAAACATGGCTCTGAAAACTGGAGAGCGAGCTGCTAAGATGGCCTTGTGAGCCCGAAATTCCTGGCCAGCTACTACTAGGCAGCAGTCTGTGAATTGGGAATTCTTCCACAGCTCTCCTAGCTCATCTGCCAATGTGCATCTGGGGACCAGAATTCCTGGCTTCTTTTTCTGGTCAGAGAGGCTCAAAGAGACCGGAGCCACACTCACCTTGCATACAAGGGTGAGCTGGTCATCTGGGAGAAGCCAAAATGCATGGGACAAGAGAAAATCTCGAAGAATATACTTTTTGTAACCCCAGTCTTGGCCTGGCACTAACCTAAAGGCTCTTGGGCTCTTCTTGACTTTCATTTTCTCTCCTTCTGCACTTATGATCCAGAACTGGAACTTTGCCCAAACATGACTCTTTAGGCAGTTGAGCAACACTAGGTAAACTGACAGGTAATCTGCACTTTGTTCATCGACTCCGTTCGGGTGTACTCTCAAACACCATTTGTCATTGGCTCCTATTGAGAAAGTGGGGCTTCTAATGTTTTGCCGCATTTCCTCAGCAATGAAAGGGAAGTTGCTGATGGTCCACCTGTAAGAAAAGTCCTGATCGCTGATTTTTGTGTGGTCCGATCTCTGAGCGATCTCATTTCCTGCCATTTCTCCTGCAGGTAGTTTGAATGTTCAACTGGATTGACAATGAAGAACTAGCAATTGTTTTCTCTTTACCCTGTGAGACGCAATAACAGACAGGATTTTGATTTTAGTTTTTATTTCTCATCTGTTCCCTCTTCTACAAGGCTGAAAAGTTTGGTCTCTGATATTTTCTATCCAGATATCAATGCTAATTTCAGAGAACACTGTCTAGGCTACTTGATACCCTTATATCACTCCATTATTTCCTAGATTGAATCTTAGGTCAATAGGTAACTTGTTTTGACAATTATACATAGCTTTTGGATAGTTTGGATCACTCATTCTATTAATTCATATAAAAAATGTTGCACTAGGGTTCTCTAGAGGAACAAAATATATACAAGGAATATATTTGTATATATATATATATATTGATATATACATATATATATATCATCAAAGGTGATTTATTAGAATGAATTTGGGCTGCAGTCCTGCTAATCCCACACTACCTATGAAGGGAAAGACCAAGATTCCAGTACTTACTCAGTCCAGGACTTTGGATGTGTCCACTGGTCTTCAGTATATGCTGGAGTTCCAAAAATTCTCTATTGCCAGGGAAGGGATGGACTTGCTGCAAGGTGAGGGCAAGCAGGCAAATAGCAAAAGCTTCCTGCTTCCCTGTCCTTTTATAGGTATCCAGCACAGGGTGTGGCCACATTTAGGGTGTGTCTTCCAACCTCAAGATCTGGATTAAAGGGGTGTGTCTTCAGGCTCTGAGATCCGGATTAAAAATTTGAGTCATTTTACCTCAAAATCTGTCCTTAAAGTGGATCTATCTACTTCAAATGAAGCAAAACTCTTCTCTCTGTTGTGACCTCCATTTTAGGGTTTTAGTTAATTCCATATCTTGTTAAGTTGGGAACCCACAAAAACCAGCACAAGTGTATTTTGCTTATTTTTTCATCTTAAATAAAATAGGGATGGTGTCCATTCCTACACAGCTGTTATTTCCTCTTCTCAGGGTTTTACACTAAATCCTCCCACTATCATGATGGGAAAGAGGTGGTTCCTTACCCTGTCAGGGGTCTCAGTGTTCACAACATGGAGGTCAGGGTGGAAGAATTCATATATGGTGATCAACAAGCTGAGCCAGGCAGCAACTCTGAAAGTGGCAGGCTTCTTTCATCCAGACTCACATTCCCGGGAAGGTTCCACAAACTTTCATTGGTGATCTTGCCCTTCCCCCTCACATAATTCTTGGAAAAACTGTACTCGATCCACTTAGTGTGTGCTATGAGAAGATCCCAAGTTCTCAGTTCCATGAAACAGACTGCCATGATTCAGTTTCTCAGTACCTCATAATTTTCATCCCCCACTGGTGAGTTCTGTCCTCTTTAAACTTTGAACTTCTATGCTTACTCTGATGGGCCTTCGAAGTGAGACGGTATTCTGGTTTTCAAAGGGTACAGAATGTATTCAACAGTTACTGAAGAAGGGGTTTTGAAACAGTTCTTCTTAGAATGTGATCTGTAAAATGCTCCCCACATCTATCACTTTCTCTCTAGTTCATCATGTCTAGAGGGACTCACTATGCCTAGAGGACAGGAAAATTCATTCAGTGATTCAATCAATTCAGCAATTCCCATCCTAGCTCTCCTGAAAGTCTAGCTCTAAAGCTGCTAATCCCTCAATCCAGGATAAATCAATCCATTGGTTTTGATCTCTGAATTTTTGGTTCCTCATTTGGGAACCTTTGGCAGGAGGCTAGCTAGTCGCCTCTGTGACTTTTCTGTAGGTGTATAGGGCCAGGGTGGCAGAAACCCCTTCCCTCAAATATCTCATTAGTAATGAAGGTAGACAATTCCTGCAAGACCCTTCATTTGTAAGTAAAGTGCTGCACCTGTAAGAACTGAGCTACCATGAGCATGCTCCTCCAGAGTGGGAGCAATTCTCTCAATGGAGAACTGACTCGTGCCTGGATCTCAAGTACAAGATCTTTTCATATAGTTTGTCATTCCAGGAATGGAACAAGTTTAGCTTTTATTTCAGGTAGGTGGTTCTCTGGGGAATATGGCACAGCCAATGTGATTTAGATTCCCAAAAGGAGAAGGCAAAGTCTTAAACAGCAGTGCTGTCCCCACCAGAGAAATCCAACAGTCAATACAGCAAACAATACTAAAAGTAACATGTAGAAAGACTTGCAGAAAAACACAAAGACACACACAGAGAAACACACAGAGAGACATATAGACAGAGACAAAAAGATAGAAAGAGAGAGAGAGAGAGAGAGAGAGAGAGAGAGAGAGAGAGAGAGAGAGAGAGAAGAGATTGCTTGAAAATGGATTTGGGAAAACAGAAAGTCTTTCTTTGTCAGCTGGCAAACACATGAGATATTTGGGATTCTAGTGAAGCAACTAGGCCTTTCTCAGTGTGGGCTTTTAAGCAAAATTCCCATATTCTGGGTTGACAAATTTCAGTTAATAAGAAGATAGCCCAAAGTGGCATTACAGAAGCCAAAAATGTTACTATATTTGAAGCAAGGTTTGAACATTTAGAGATATTCCTAGAACTATGGACTTTGGTGGATTAAGCCTTTGTTTTAGCTGTGGCAGGGGTTACTGTTTTTTTTTTACAAAAGTGCTGGGTTTTACACCTAGAATGGGACTTCCTTCATGGAGACAGTTGTGCTTACCCATGGGGTCCTGCTAATGTCTGGGCCCTCTTACACACAGGCGGGTCAGTGCACCATGAGCATATGGTACCTCAGCAGCCTTCAATAATACAACCGATAAAAATCACTTGGAAAAGTGATTACCTTGTATGGGCAGAGCAATGGCCCCTTACTAAGGAAAAATTGGAGGCTGCATACACATTAGTTAAGGAACGGTTAGATGCTGGAAATATCATTGTTTCCACTTCACCTTGGAACTCACATATATTTGTTATTAAAAAGAAGTCAGGAAAATGGAGGCTATTACAAGATCTTAAAGCTGTAAATAAAACCATGCTTCTCATGGCAACAACACAGCCTGGCTTGCTTGCCCCTGTGGCATTTCCTAAATATTGGCATTTAATTGTGGTTGACTTGAGGGATTGTTTCTTCACCATTCCTTTGCATCCCGAGGACAGTCCTCTCTTTGCTATCAGTGTTCTTTCAGAAAATCTTAAGGAGCCTTATCAGATATATCAGTGGGTGGTATTGCCTCAAGGAATGGCCAATAGCCCTACTATATGTCAAATTTATGTGTCTTTGGCCCTAGCTCCAGTTCCAAAAGCTTTTCCAGGTGTTTATATAATTCACTACATGGATGATATATTAATGGCTGCTAAAGATAAAAAACTTGTTTTTGATGCCTTTTCTAAATTACAAGAGGTTCTTAACCTGACTAATTTACAGATAGCCCCAGAAAAGGTACAGGTATCTTTTCCCTATCATTATTTAGGTCATGAATTGTTATACACAGGCATATGCCCACAAAAGATTACACTGCATACGGATCAGCTACGCACGCTTAATGATTTCCAAACCTTTCTGGGGAATATTCAGTGGCTTCGGTCCACTTTAAAAATTCCAACAGGTCAGCTTCACCCTTTGTATGATGTCTTAAAGGGCGACCCTGACCCTTTATCTCCCCATAAATTAACAGCTGAAGGACTTGTAGCCCTACAATGTCTGCAAGAGGCCCTGGAGCAGGCTCACATGCAGTATATAGATCTTTCTTCTCCCTTATTGTATTTGATATTTTGTTTTTCCCATTCACCTACTGGAGTGTTTTGGCAAACAGGTCCTATACTATGGGTACATTCTCCAGCTTCTGCAGCAAAAATCATCACTCCTTATCCACAGGCTGTTGCTCAGATTATATTTAAGGGAATCAAGATCAGTGTGCAAACTTTTAGTAAGGAGCCAGATATTGTGGTGATCCCATACACCCAGTCTCAATTAGCATGGTTGCAAGCTAATGATAATGATTGGACCATATTGACATGCTCCATGCAGGGTCGGTTTGATACTCACTACCTCTCCAATGATGTGTGTCAATTTTTTAAATTGCATCCTGTTATATTTCCCAAGATAGTACAGATGACTCCTATTCCTCAGGCCCGTGTGGTATTTACTGATGGCACTTCATGTGATTTTGCTTTGGTGGTTTCTGGTAACATAGTAAAGAGAATGAAAGTCCAGGGCACTTATGTCCAGATGGCAGAGGTACAGGCACTGTTGCTTGCTTTACAGATGTTTTCTGATGAGAGTGTAAATATTTATACTGAGAGTCAATATGTGGCACATGCCATTATGCCTTTGGAGACAACAGCCTACATACCATCCATTTCTCCCGTTCATGAAAATTTATTGCAAGAACAAGGACTTATATGGTCCCGCTCACATAACCTTTATGTGGGCCATATTAGAGCTCATACTCAATTGCCTGGACCTCTAAGTGAAGGTAATCAGAGGGCTGGTGCCATTACTCATATGGCTGTCACATTAGTTTGTTCTGCCTTTGATAAGGCTAATCAGTTGCATCAATGTTATCATCTTAATGCTGGATCTCTTCGTCATCATATAGGCATAACCCGGGAACAAGCCATCCAGATGGTTAAATCATGTCCTATTTGTGTTGAATTTTTACCTGTTCCTCATTTGGGAGTTAATCCCCAAGGACTTTTACCTAATCATGGGTGGCAGATAGACGCCAAACACATGCCTTCCTTTAAAAAATTACAATATGTCCATGTGTCTATTGATACATATTTTCTAATTTTTGCTTCTGCCCATTCAGGGGAAAAGATTAAAGATGTAAAGAATCATTGTCTTCATGCTTTTGCCTATATGGGAGTGCCAAAATGCATAAAGACTGATAATGATCCCGCCTACAGCAGTACGGGATTTTCAAAATTCTGCAAGACTTTTCTATTGTTAATAAGACTGGTATTCCTTATAATGTTCAAGGACAGGCTATAGTAGAATACTGCCATCGTCACTTAAAAACATATATTGCTAAAGTAAAAAGGGGGGAGCTAGGGGCTCATTTCTCCTCTCCACATTATATTCTTACCCTTTTTTTTTAATTAAAAATTTTTTATTGGTGGATTCTGCTGGAGTATCCGCTGCAGATAAGCACTGGAGGGCTCCTGCTGCAAATCATCCTCTGGTGCGATGGAAGGATCTTTCTACTGGCACTTGGAGGGGACCCAAGTTTGTGTCCTTCTGCAGGACAATGAAGTTCCTCTTTGGGTTCCTGAATGCTGTGTGTGCCCTGTGGCTGCAGCTGAATCCCAACATGGCAGAGACCTATTGGGCCTTCATGAAAAACTCTCCCATTCTGATGCCAATGGGCATTGAGAGCGCAATACGGCCAGCCTTGGCAAACATTAATGTAAGCCTAGGAACTCTAGCCATGTGGTTGGATTCTTCAGAAGGTAATGTATGGTAACTTTTTTCAAAAATGTTGAGAATGTGTCACACCTTGGAGATTAAGGATAACTCTGAAGGTCAATGACCTTCATTTGTTAACAGTAGCATGCCAGCTAAGCCTTTTCACATTTTGCAAACCTCTTCAAGCTGGTGTAGTACCTACTTTTCAGGAATGGATCTGTGAAACATTTATTGGCCTCCTGACATTCATCTAGCCTTTTTGAAGTTACCTTAAAATTTGTGAGCCTGAATGTAGCCATTATTGAGACCATTAGTTCTGCTCCTTGTTTGCTGTTTTTGGTTTGTTTTCTTTATGGTTCTTAGTTGTTCTTTTGCAGAGCTGCCAGCCTAAGTAGTGCTGGGATCAAGAAAAAATGGGCCTTGGTGGTTCGTGTTCCTGGAGCTGCATCCATGCCAGTGGACCTTGGCAGTTAGACACAGATGATGCTCACACGCTCCAGAGACTCTGACATCGCTGTTGCCATTTTTGTTATAGCGGTGGTGGCCACTGCTGCTATTGCTTCTGGAATTGCTATTTCATAATTGGTTACTACAGCTAGCACAATGGAGACCCTGGCAGCAAACGTAGCTACCACAGTTAGTTAATCTTTCATCTTATTGGGCACGATAAATTTAATTCTACTATTATACATTTAAATTGGCTTTGAAAGTTGTAAAAATTATTAAAACTCAAGTACCATTTGCTTATGGGATATCACCCTACAAGGACTCCAATTTGCAGTAAGGCTCGTTAAGAAAGGGAATGCTTCAATTGCCTTTAGCCTCCTGGCTATGGGTGGGTTAGGACTTCTGTTGGTCTTTTCTGTCGCACAGATTGCAAGCCCAGTGCCACTTTGAGATCTTTGGCAGCAATTACTCTACAGCTCACCTGGTTGAGTCTATATGATAATGAGTATTCAGAGATGGGCAATGCCTGGGGGGGGCGCTCATCAACCTAAGACAGAGCATTTGTGTGACCTGCGCAGGTGTCTCCACGACGGCTAAGGTAACCTGCTGACGTCCCATGCAACCTAAGTGAGAAGCTCGTTTTTAGTAAAAAAGGGGGACCCTGTGGGCCCTGTGGGCCCTGTGGGCCCTGGCCCCCAACTGTGAGTGGCTGCCTCCTTGCTTGCCGAACTTGACCAGAAGTCCTCCCTATTCAGATTCCCTGCCAGTTTCCTTCTCACCTAAGGATCACCAGAGGTTCTTTGTTCCTGTATCCTGCATTTGGTGTAAACAGCTTAGGTGCAAGAATGTAGAACATTCCCTAGCAAAAATCCGGGGATCCTCCATTGTGCTGTAAGCCTGTATTTAAGGTTTTCTCCCTCTTTCAATAAACGGCATTTGGCATTCGGCATTCAGCCGTGGCGAATGACTTGCAGTCTCTTGTCTCTATTTTGAATCCGCAGCCCCTGGTGAACGGGTATCCGTAACCTCGGCGATACCGAAACACATGGCCAGCTGCTTCAGTGTCCAGAATAAGTGTGAGATGTCACCATATTCCATGGAGGAAGTACCACTCAGGCTGCAAAATCCTTTACCTACACAGCACCACCTGCCAAAACAGAAACAAGGGCCTAATCCATCAACATCCATACTGATGAGGAAACTATAAATATTCTGCCCCTACTGTTTGGCCTCCATAACTGTTCTTTTTAACAGAATTATGTCAATTTAGAATATAGACTCTGTGCTTGAGAGCTTACCCCAGAAAATCTCTAAGGTACAGTAGGTTCCTGAATAACCAGTGTAATTGTCAGCCTGTAAATACAGACTGTAGATGTAACTAACCGTCTTGTTAAATAAGAAACACAGAAACAATGTAAAAGAGAAAGCCGAGAGGTCAGAGCTCAGAGCTAAAATCTCACCCTTCCACCTGCGGTGTCCCAGCTTCCCGAAAAGAGAGCTACTTCCTGTCTGTAAGTCAATTTTCCAGTCATTCTGCCTTCTCATTGGTTGTAAACCCAAACATGTGACTGCCTCGTCACTGTCTGAATGTACAGCCCCCTAGGTCTTAAAGGCATATGTCTCCAATGCTGGCTGTATCCCTGAACACACAGAGATCTATGGGATTAAAGGCGTGTGCCACCACCACCACCACCACCACCACCACCACCACCACCACCACCACCACACTCTTGCTATGGCTTTAATAGCTCTGACCCCTGGGCAACTTTATTTATTAACATACATTCAAAATCACATTTCAGTACAATTAGATTACCACCACATTTCCCCTTTTCTATTTTAATAAAAAGAAAAAAAGCAAAAGGTTATAACTAACAAAAGAAAAACTATATACAAAAGTACAATAACTATATACAATATATACAAGTAATACCTAACCAGGTATTTGACAAATCAGAGAAATAATTCCATTATCTATCCTATTTTGGTAAATCTAAGATGTATCTAATGCACTTTCTATCCTAATTAATTTTCAACTATAACTAACTAATCTTCAACCATAACTAACTAATCTTCAACTCCCTCAGAGACCCAAGAAGGAAATAATATTAGCTAACAAAAATAAAAACAGGAAGTGCATGCAAGCAACTTCCAAAAAATTTGTGAGGTGACAGAAACAGCCAGCTGCCTGGGCAGTCACCTGAGGTTTCTCCCCAGTGTTGGGGCATCATCTTCAGCCTATAGGCTTAGTGTATCTGACAGACTCATTTGTGATGTAGGATGTACACAAGGTCAACAGTTCAACCTCACATTGGGTGAGAGCAGTCCACGTACCAGAAACACCTGAATTCTACTAGTGTCCTGTCATGATTCAGGATTTTAAATTCTGGAAATTGTTGACAGTTTTTAAATTCAGCTGTCCATTCTTCTTGGCTGTGTATATATGGCTTCATCTCAGCATCCCCTTCTTCTCCACATCCCTCTATTAAATGCCAGACTACTTTCGAGAGGCATGAGCTTTCAGCTGCTGTTCCATTGTACAACAGAAGTCATCGGCCCTCTGCCTGTTAAGCTGCCTTCGAAGAAAAGGGCACCGTACCTTTTCCGGATGCGAAGGCCACTTCAGGGATGGGGCCATATTGTCCTGGCCTCAGAAGATGCCTTTTGATAAAGCCATAACCACACTTGTTTTGGCAAGAATCAGTAGTCCCTCGTTTCGTGTCCTGTCTGTCCATTTTGTCCTGTTGATTCGAGGATACTTTGTTGTCCAGTGGCTAACTTTGGCCACAATGAAAGTTGTCTCCGTATACAGTTTCTTCAATGCCCATATTTTCTCTGAAGTAGATTGGTACTGCCAGGAGCCGACATGTCTCAAAAAAGAAAATTTTCTAAGTTATTAAAACATTTTAAATGCCATATTCTGTAGATCTCTGAAGGGTTTGAAAATGACCTGTCTAAAACATCTCTGCTCAATTTTTAAAACATATCTAATATGACTACAAGTTCTATTGTAATGTCTAACTACTAACTTTCATTTCTTTATATCCTAGTAGTTGGTAATAATAACATTCAAGGATCAGAAATTTGTATTACATTGTTAAATGAATGGTATAAATACAATTAGAAATATACATATAGCATTTTCTAACAATATCAGTTTCAAATTTGTATACAATATAAAACAATTCAATCCAATGTAAAGTATTAGTAATTGTCTTTTTCTTTCTTTCTTTCTTTTTTTCTTTTTTTTTAAACAAGAACCTTAAATCTAATCTCCTTTGCTTAGCCTTTTTCTTAACCCTTGACAATAACTTGTAACCAACTCCCCTAAATACTGAAAATTATCCCAGACCCAAAACCCATTAAAAAGAACAAAAAACCACCTCTTTGGGAATGTGGGCATCGTATTCTTAAAATTGCTTCCTGCTGGGTATGGGCGAAGTTTTGTTTATCCTGAAAGAAAAATTTTAGGTTAATTGTCAAATTCTAGGAAAGGTAACTCTATCCTTCATTATCCAGTCTGTGTATAATGCCAAAGTTCAGGGTTTATCTCAAGTCCTTATTCAAGTAGTCTTTGAGACTGGATTTGAGACTGGTACAGTAGGTTCCTGAATAACCAGTGTAATTGTCAGCCTGTAAATACAGACTTTCTATTGGAGTAGATCCATGTCCCAGAGGTCTTCTCTGGTGGCTATCCTAAATTTCTGAAGATACTACTGAGATTCCATAGACCGGAAGTGGACACAGTGGTGGACTGAGGGCCCCTGGGAGTGGGCATGGGTATGGAGTACAAGAGCTCCAGGTTGTGCCCATTCTAATCTAGGCATCCAATCCTCCCTTTAATCAATTGCTGCATAAAACTTCCACACAAAAAGGAAATAGATTAGAAAGTTATTTGGACTCTCAAGTCTGGAGGAATGTCTTGTTAAAGCACATTCTGTGTGGACACATAAGAGAGGTATGTCATGGGGCTATTCCCCATGGTTTAGAATTTGTTTGATACTTCGCCTTTGTTCCTCATATCTGTTCACATGTATGAATATGTGCTAGAAAGTCCTATGGTGTGTGTGTGTGTGTGTGTGTGTGTGTGTGTGTGTGTGTGTGTGTGTGTTTGTGTGAGTTTCATTGTGGTTCTCTCAGTTTTGTTTTCCTTTAATGAACAGTGGCTCTCTCAGCTAGGAGGACATCTCCCGGCAGGCTTAATACATGCACCTCTTACTGTTGAGAATCTGAGTATTTTTGACTAAATCAGTTTGCCCTGTGGAACCCCTACCATTGGGAAAAAGAAAAGCTCCACCTGTGCCTCTCCATAAATGAGTTGTGAATAATGGTCAAATGATGCTTTATCCTATATTAACAGAAAGTAAGACTTACAGAAGAGCCAGACTGAGAATGACTGAGCTGATTGAATCTGAATTTATTTCTGTGTACATTAGGCTTAGAGAGTCTCTCTAAGACAGGACTAACTGGAGAGAGATGAGGTGAAGGGAACATATTCCTAATCACACTACAGAGTGGGAACCATTCAAAGCCCCTACCTCTATGGTTTCTGTTGATCACATTCTGTACTTCATAGAAATGAGCATGATAATTGTTGGGAGCATTTACAGATCACATTTTGAAAAGGAACCATCTCAAAATGCATCCTCATAACTGTTTAATATCTTCTGCTGCAAACCAGAATACTTTCTTACTTTTAAGACACTACAGAGTAAGCATGGAAGTTGAAAGTTTGAAGAGGAGAGAACTCACAACTGTGAGTGAAATATAAGGTATCAGGAGGCTGAATCTAATCAATCAAAATGATTAAATTGAGAAGCATTTAAGACTATACATAACACAAAGCAAAATTCACTTATGATTTTTATTCTTGGTTTCCAACTTGACTTCTTATGGAAAGAACTAAAATCCTAAAATGGAGGACACATCTCTGAGATTTTCTGCTTAAGTAGCAGAGTTAGATCCACTTACAATCTGTATTTGGAGGTAGGAAGAGATAAATATTTAATCCGGATCTCAGGGCCTGAAGACACACACACACCTTTAATACATATCTTGATTTTGGAAGGCACATCCTAAATTTAGCCATACCCTCTGTTGTTGCTCTTTGCCTCCTTGCCCTCACCTTGCAGCAAGTCCATTCCTTTCCTCTCTTTAGAGAATACTTCTCTGGAATGCCAAAATATATTGAATACAGCTCAGCTGTCCAACCTCCTAGACTGAATAACTATGGGATTCTTGTACTTCCCCTTCATAAATATCTATTGTGGAATTACAGGACTGTAGTCCCAAGTCATGCTAATAAATACCCCTCCCTCATCTATAGAAAGATTTATTATGTAAATTCTGGTACTTTTGTGTACACTACTACAACACTTTTTTATATGTATGAATAAAATGTCCCAAATTATTCAACAGTTGTGAATAATGGCCAAAACTAGTTACCTATTGACCTTAGATGAAACCTAGAGAAAAATGGAGTGATGTAACAGTCCCTAGTAGTCTAGACTGTCTTCTCTGAAACTAATATTGAAATCTGGATAGCAAATTTGAGAGAGAACCAGGTAAGCAATTTTAATAGACCTATAACCCCTAAAGAAACAGAAGCAGTCATTAAAATTCTCCCAAGCAAAAAAAAAAAAAAGCCACTTGTCAGATGGTTTCAGTGCAGAATTCTACCAGAATGTCAAAGAAGAGCTAGTGTCAATACTTCTCAAATTGTTCCACACAATAAAAACAGAAGGAACATTGTCAAACTCTTTCTGTGAGGCTACAGTTACCCTGATATCCAAAACACACAAAGATGCCACAAAGAAAAAAAATTACAGACCAATCTCACTCATGAACATTGATGCAAAAATATTCAATAAAATGCTGGCAAACTGAATCCAAGAACACATTAAAAAAATCATCCATTATGATCAAGTAGGTTTCATCTAAGAGATACAGGGGTGGTTCAACATACAAAAATCTGACAATGTAATCCATCATATAAACAATCTGAAAGAAAAAAATCCCACATGATCATCTCATTAGATGCTGAAAAAGCCTTTAACAAAATCCAACACCCCTTCATGATAAAGTTCCTGGAGAAATCAGGAATACAAGGAACATACCTAACCATAATAAAAGTAATTTATACCAAGCCATCAACCAACATCAAATAAATGGAAAGAAACTCAAAGTGATTCCACTAAAATCAGGAACAATACAAGCCTGTGCACTCTCCCCATATCTATTCAAAATAGCACTTGAAGTTCTAGCTAGAGTAATAAGACAACAAAAGAAGATCAAGGGGAAACAAGTTGGAAAGGAAGATAGCAAACATTTGCTCTTTACAGATAATATGATTGTATATATACGTAGCCCCAAAAATTCTACCAGGGAACACCTACAACTGGTAAACACCCTCAGTAATGTGGCAGGAGACACAATTAATTTAAAAAGATCAGTAGCCCTCCTATGACAAATGGGTTGAGAAAAAATCAGAGAAACATCACCCTTTGATACAGCCACAAATAATATTGTAGTGATAAAGCCAGCCCTACCACCACCTGTTTACATTGTCCGAATGAGGGGCTGTGGATCAAAAAACAGAGACAAAAGACAGCTGGTCATTCACTTCAGCAGAATGCCAAATGCTGTTTATTGAAAGAAGTAGGAAACCTTAAACACAGGCTTACAGCACAATGGGAGAACCCCAGAGGCAGAAGTTAGCTACTGATGTTTACAATCTTGCATCTAAGCTGTTAAAGCACAATATGCAGGATACACAAACAAGGACCTTCCCTTAAGCATTCAGAAGAGTGGAAACTGGCAGGGAATTAGCATAGGGAGGACATCAAGGTCAAGGTCAGCAAGCAAAGCAAGTGCTACCCAAACAGGGGGCCAGGGCCCTACAAAATACCTTGGGGTAACTTTAACCAAACAAGTAAAATACCTGTATGACAAGGACTAAAAGTCATTGAAGAAGATATCAGAAAATGGAAAGATCTGCCATGTTCATGGATAGGTAGAATCAACATAGTAAAAATGGCAACCTTTTCAAAATCAGTCTACAAATTCATGCAGTCCTCATCAAAATGCCAAGTCAAATCTTCACAGACCCCAAAAGAACAATACTGAGCTTAATATGGAAAAACAGTAAAACTAGGATATCTGAACCAATCCTTGACAATAAAGCAACCTCTGGAGGCATCATGATCCCTGACCACAAGCTCTACTATAGAACTAGAGTAATAAAAACAAATTGGCATTCACATAAAAACCCACATGTGAACTAAAAGAATCAAAGTGAAGACCCTTAAATCAATCCACACACTTGTGAACACCTTTTTTTTTTTTTTTGACGAAGAACTCAAAATTGTACAATGTAAAAGAGAAAGTATCTTCAAAAAATAGTGCTGGCATAACTGGATATCAACATGTTGAACATTGCAAATAGATCCATAAATATCAACACGAACAAAACTCAAATCCAAATGGATGGAAGACCTCAACATAAATTCAGCTACACTGAACCTGATAGAGGAGAAAGTAGGAAGTATTCTAGAAAGCATTGGGACAGGAGACCACTTCCTAAATTTAACCCCAGTAGCACAGACACTGAGAGCAACAATTAATAAATGGGACCTCTTGAAACTGAGAAGCTTCTGTAAGGCAAAGGACACAGTAATAAGAAACAATGACAGCCTAAAGAATTGGAACCCCCCCATCTAACAAAGGGCTGATCTCTAAAATATATAAAGAACTCAAAAAACTAGATAGAAAATATCAAACAATCCAATTTAAAAATGAGCTACAGAGCTAAACAGAGTATTCTCAACAGAAGAATCCCAAATGGCTGAAAGATATTTAAGGAATTGCTCAGCATCTTTAGTCATCGGGGAAATGCAAATCAAAATGACTCTGAGATACCATTTTACACTTGTCAGAATGGCTAAGATAAAAAACAGATGACAACTTATTTTGTAGAGGATGTGGAACAAAGGAAACACTCCTCCACTGATGGTGAGAGTGTAATCTTGCACAGGCATTTTGGAAATCAGTAATGATTTTTCTTAGAAAAATAGGAACCCATCTACCTCAAGACCCAATGATACCACTCTTGGACATCAATTACATCACAAGAACATTTGCTCAACTATGTTTAAAGCAGCATTATTCATAACAGCCAGAACCTGGAAGCAACCAAGATCCCCCTCAACTAAAGAACAGATGAAGAAAATGTGGTATATATACAAAATAGAGTATTACTCAGCTTTAAAAAAAAATGACATTATAAAATTTGCAGGCAAATGGATGGGAATAGAAAATGTCATTGTGAGTGAGATGACCCAGACTCAGGAAGACAAGCTTGGTAAACATTCACTCATAATTGTATACTAGAGTTAAAGCAAAGGATAATCAGAATACAATCTACAGCTCCAGAGAAACTAGGAAACAAGGAGAACCCTAAGAGGGTTACAGATCATCTTGGGAAGGGGAAACAGAGGAGATCCCATAGAGTAGACTGGGGATGACTACAAGCAATAATGGTGAGGCTGCATGAACTGGCCTATCCTTGTAATCAGTTTGGTGAATACCCCAACTGTCATCATAGAGCCTTTATCCAGTAACTGATTAATGCAGATGCAGAGACCCACAACCAAGCACCAAGCCGAACTCCAGGAGTCCAGTCAAAGAGAAGGAAGAGTGATTATATTAGCAAGGGAAATCAAGATCATGATGGGGAAATGTGGTGGTATTGTGTTCCCCAAAATATTGTGTACCTTAATAAATTTATCTGGGGTCAGAGAACAGACAGCCACTAGATACAAAGGCTAGAAAATGGTGGCACTCACACCTTTAATCCTAGCATTCCAGAGATAGAAATCCCTCTGGATCTCTGTGAGTTCACGGCCACATTGGAAACAGCCAAGCATGGTGACACGCCTTTAATCCCAGAAAGCCAGCCTTTAATCCCAGGGAGTGGTGGTAGAAAGTAGAAAGATATATAAGGCGTGAGGACCAGAAACTAGAGGCTTTTGGCTGGTTAAGCATTTGGCCTGGTTAAGCTTTCAGGCTTTGGAGCAACACAGTTCAGCTGAGATTCATTCTGGATGAGGACTCAGAGGCTTCCAGTCTGAGGAAACAAAACCAGCTGAGGATCCGGCGAGGTGAGATAGCTGTGGCTTGCTTTGTCTCTCTGATCTACCAGCATGGACCCCAATAACTTGCCTTGAGTTTGATTTTATTAATAAGAACTTTTAAGATTCCTGCTACAGGGAAATCTACAAAGACTAGTGAACCAAGCTATTAGAAACTCAGGATCTTTAGACCAACAGCTATAGAACATGCATGGGATCAGATTAGGCCCTCTGTGTACCAAAGCCAGTTGTATAGTTGGGTCTGTTTGAGGGTCCCCTGGCAGTGTGATCAAAATCTATCCCTGGTACATGAGCTGCCTCTCTGGATTCCATTCACTGTGATGGCAGAGACTGACTCAACTCTGCCAGTGTTAGGCTAACTTGGTCGATAGAATAGCTTCTGAGAGTGCCAGACATGCAGAGTAGAAAGCCATCAAAAATGAAAGAAAGATGTATAAATGAAATCATGGTTACCTCTTGAGTTCCTGCTAAAATTCTTCAGATGCCAAAGCTTTAGAATATACCCTAGTCTTTCAGAGCGGTTCCATCCTCTTTAAGAAAGTAACTGTGGTGGGATAGAGTAATGGTTCTGCAGTAAAGTTGCTGGATAACTTTCCAGAAGACTGGCATCCAATTTACTGCTTTCAAGGGTACCTGACAATAGTCAGTAACTCCAGTTATCAGTTATCCAGGAGATCCAACAGCCTCTTCTGACCTCTGAGGGCACCATATTCTCATGGTGCACAGAACCACCTGTGTAACAAGGCCCAGGCATTAGCAGGCCCCCATGCCTAAGTACAACTGTCTCTGTGACAGAAGTGCTATTCCAGGTGTAAAACCCAGCATTTCTATAAAACACAGCAAACCCCTGCCACAACTAAAATGAAGGCTTAATCCACCAAAGTCCATAGTTCTGGGAATATCTCTAAATGTTCAAACCTTGCTTGAAATACAGTAACATTATGGCTCTCATAGTGGCTAACACTTCTTGTTAACTGAAGATTATCAACCCATAATATGGGTTTTGTGCTTAAAAGCTCATCCTGAGAAAAGCTACTTGCTGCGACAGAAACCAGAATACCTCATGTGGTTTCCAGCTGGCTAAAAAAGATTTTGTGTTGGCTTCAATCCATGTTCAAACACTCTGTCTCTGTCTCTGTCTCTGTCTCTCTCTGTCTCTCTCTCTGTCTTTCTCTGTCTCTCTCACTATTTGTCTCTGTCTCTCTCTATGTCTCTCTCTTTTTCTCTCACTATTTGTCTCTGTCTCTGTCGCTGTCTCTGTCTCTCTCTCTCTCTGGGTTTGTCTGAAAGTCTTTCTATGTGTTACTGTCAGTTTTCTTGTGCTGTATTGACCGCTGGCTTTCTCTGGTGTGTGGACACGCCTGCTGCATAAGACCTGTGCCTTCTCCTGTTGGGGACCTGAATCCTTTGTCTGTGACAGGTCCCCCAGACAACCACCTACGTGAAATAAAAGATCCACCTGGCCCATTCCTGGAATGAGACACTGTATGAAAAGGTCCTATACTGAGCCCCTGACAGGAGTCTGTTCCCTCATGAGAGACTTCTCCTACCCTGCAGTACCTGCTCCCTTGATCCTAAACACATAAAGAAGAGTCACCATGGCTACTAGATAGCAACCTAACAAAGATTCCTAAATGAGGAACCAAACTTTCAGAGATCAAAACCAGTTGATTGATTTATCCTGGAATGAGGGAAGAACAGCATCAGAGCCAGACCTTTCAGGAGAGGTAAGCTGGGAATTGCTGAGTTGATTGAATCATTGAAGGTATTGTCACAACCTATAGGTTTAGTGAGACCCTAAAGACATGATGAACTAAAGAGAGATGATAAATATGGTGAGCATTTTACTGATCACATACTAAGGTGAACAGCCTCAAAAGCCTATTGTTGGTAACAGTTGAATACATTCTGCACCTTTTGGAAACCTGAATACTGTCTCACACTCAAGGCCCAGCAATCTAAGCCTAGAAGTTCAAAGTTTAAAGAGGTCAGAACTCACCAGTGAAGGATGAAAATTATGAGATATTGAGAAGCTGAATCTTGGCAGTCAGAGGGTGGAATTGAGAAGCACTTAGAATCTTCTCATAGCACACACTTAATTGGATCTGGCCAAGTGTTACCAAGGAGGATTATCTGGGGATTTGGGAGTGGCAAGACCACCAATGAGAGTTGTTGCAGACATCCCAGAGACTGTGAGTCTGGATGGAATGAAGACTGCCAAGTTCAGAGGATTGTGCTTGGCCTTTCTTCTTGACCACCATATATGAATTCTTCAATCTTGATCTCCAAGTTGTGACTGGAAAAGGAAAACGCATCTTCCCAGGTCATGTTAGTGGAAGGATTTAGTATAAAACCCCCAAAAGAGGAAATAAAAGCTGTGTAGGAATGACACCATCCCTATTTTATTTAACATGAACCACAATAAGCAAAATACACTTTTGTTGTTTTTTGTTGGTTCCCAACTTAACAAGACATGGAATTAACTAAAACCCTAAAGTGGAGGCCGCTACAGTGAGAAGTGTTTTGCTTCAGTTGAAGTAGGTAGATCCACTTCAGGAACAGACTTTGGAGAAAAAAGACACAAACATTTAATCCTGATCTCAAGGCCTGAAGACACAAACCTTTAATCCAGATCTTGAGGTTAGAAGACACACCCAAACTGGGCCACACCCTCTGCTTGAAGCCTATAAAAGGACATGGAAGCTAGAAGCACTTGCTATTTGCCTGCTTGCCCTCACCTTGCAGCAAGTCCATTTCTTCACTGGCAATAGAGAATATTTGGAACTCTAGGATACACAGAAGGCCAGTAGACACCACCCAAATTCCTGGACTGAGTAAGTACTGGAATCTTTTACTATCTCTTCTACAGCTAGCCAATGTGGGATTAGCAGAGCCTCAGCCCTAAGTCATTCTAATAGATCACCTTCCTTATACTCAGAAAGACTCTTTTTGTATGTTCTGTTACTCTAGAGAACCTAGTACAACATTTTTTGATATGAGTGTATCAAATGTTACAAAATTTTCAACACCTGTGTATAATTGTCAAAACCAGTTAACTACAGAACCAAGATTCAATCTAGACAAACAATGGAGTGATGTAAGAGTCCCTAGTAGCCTACACTATCTTCTCTGAAACAAGTATTGAAATCCACATAGAAAATATCAGAGATCCAAGTTTCCAGCCCCATCAAAGAGGGACTAGAGGAAAAACAAAAACTTAAAATCTAATTCATGCCGGGCAGTGGTGGCGCATGACTTTAATCCCAGCACTCAGGAGGCAGAGGCAGGTGGATGTCTTTGAGTTCCAGGCCAGCCTTATCTCTAACGCAAGTTCCAGGAAAGGCACAAAGCTACACAGAGAAACCTTGTCTCGAAAAGCCAAAAAAAAAAAAAAAAAGAAAACCAACAATCTAATTCATGTCTATTATTGTGTCTCACAAGGTGAAGAGAAAACAATTGCTAGTTCTTCATTTTGGATCCAATTTAACATTCAAACTATCTCCAGGAGAAATGGCAGGAAACAGGACAGTCCAGAGATGGGACCACACTGAAATCAGGCTTCAGAATTTCTCCTACATGTGGACCATCAGCAACTTCCATTCTATTGTGGAGGAAAGGCTAGGAAGCCTTAGAAGCCCAACTTTTTCAATAGAAGCCCATGACAAATGGTGTTTGACAGTACACCCTAATGGACTCGATGAAGTAAGTGCAGATTACCTGTCAGTTAATCTAATTTTGCTCAGCTATTTAAAGAGTCATGTTTGGACAAAGTTCCAATTCTGGATCATAAATGATGAAGGAGACAAAACAGAAACCATGAGGAGCCTAAAAGCCTTTAAATTCATGCCAGGCCATGGCTGTGGATTCAAAAAGTACATCCTTCGAGATTTCCTCCTGTCTCATGCACCTCGTCTTCTTCCACATGACCAGCTCACCCTTCTCTGCATTGTGAGCAAGGTCCAGGACTCAGTCAGCATCTCTGACTGGAACAGAAAGCCATGGATTCAAGTTCTAAGCTGCACATTGGCAGATGAGCTAGGAGAGCTGTGGGAGAATTCCCAATTCACAAACTGTTGCCTGGTGGTAGCTGGCCAGGAATTTCGGGCTCACAAGGCCATCTTAGCAGCTCGCTCTCCAGTTTTCAGAGCCATGTTTCAACAGGACATGGAGGAGAGCAGAAAGAATCGCATTGAGATCCCTGACCTGGAACCACAAGTCTTCAAGGCAATGATGGACTTCATTTACACAGGAAAAGCACCAGACCTGGACAGCATGACAGATGCTTTGCTGGCAGCTGCTGACAAGTATGGCCTAGAGAGTTTGAAGGTTATGTGTGAGGTTGCCCTCTTCAGGGACCTCTCTGTGGAGAATGCTGCCCACACTCTCTTCCTGGCTGACCTCCACAGCTCAGGGCAGCTGAAAACACAGACACTGGATTTCATTACAGCTCATGTTTCTGAGGTCTGTGAGACCTCAGGCTGGAAGGCAATGGTGGGCTCATGTCCCCATTTAGTGGCTGAAGCACAACGTTATCTGGCTTCTGCTCATCTGCCTTTCTTGGAGCCCCCTTTCAAACGCTTGAAGCGATCCTAGGACCTGGTCAGCCTTGTCTGATACTTATAACCCAGAAGCAGCAGCCAATGTTGTTACCAAAGACACTAGGCTAGACTATGGGATGTGTGGAACATTTCTAGTGAAGCTAGCCAGAAACAGCATGGTGGCTGAGGCTTAATAGAGATGTAAAGGAGTCAATGTCTGGATTGGACTGAGAAGATCATATGACCAGGGGCTCAGCAAAGGAACAAACAAAAATGAATATTTCCTTTCAAGAGAAGTAGAAATGAATGAAGACTTTTTCTCTAAACTTGGTGGCGGGGGTGGGGGGGAATGTAGAGAACACTCAGTTGCAAAAGCAATTGTTGCTCTTGCAGAGGACCCTTGTACAGTCTTCCTCTCATCTCCATGGTCACATCAATCTCTGTAGACCCTACCTACCCAAAATAAAATATCAAACAAATAAAAATTTAAACTCTGTTAGTAGATTCCAATATTGTTTGTGTTTGAAAAATCCTATTTTAGTCTATCCAGCTCTGCTTAGCTGTGGAAGTTTGTGCAGGGCACTTACTCCTACACACACACACAGTATTCAGTGAAATTATCCCTAATGAAATTCTCTTATAATCATACATTTGTACATAGCCCAATCGACATCAGTTAGGCTTTCTCCAGCATCTGAGAGCAGATACTGAGGTCCAAACATTAGATATAGTGCAGGGAACCTCAAGTAAGAGAAGACAGGATTGTAGCGTGATACCTCAGTAAAACCCCCCACTCTATCCCCTACAGACAAAGAGAAGTTTAAACCAGGATTCCTAAGTGTAGATAAGAACTTGGACCCCTTTTCCCCAGGTGGCTGTATCTGCTACAGGGACTTTGGAAAACACAGTCAGGACATTCGACCAAAAGACTAAAAAGGGAGGCGGGTTAAAATAAATTATATGGTCTGTGCCTTTAAGAACTAGCCTCACAAAGAAAGGGGAGTGCTCCTTCCAACCTCCCTGCTGTGAGTGAGAGATTTAGAAGAGCCTCCCTGGAGGCTTGTATACTTAGACAACACCTTACTTTTGCATTCTGTACCTAAAGTCTCCAGTGGCAGCTTTGGGGACACAATCTAGGCACAACAAGACCCTCACTCTATTGTCTCAAAAAGGGGGCCTTAGACAAAGATATCTCAATATAGATAGACCCAGGTCAGTTTCAAGTCCCCAGAAATGATGGCGCCAGCCCCAGGAACAAAAGAACAGAGTCAGGATGTCTGATCGTAACCAATTAACCACAAGATGCCCCTCTCCAGAGATAACATGACCTGACCCTGGAGAGGAGTTGTAAAACTCCTGACAGGGCAAACAGAAAAGCTAGAATAAGATAAAGTCCAGGCCCGGAGAAAAAACTGGACCAATCAAGGATGGACCCGTACTAACTGCCTCCCCTCTAAGAAATTTTATGGGTTTTGCCTATAAAAACTAACTTCCCCAAGAAAGAGGTATTTTTCCCTGCCTCACTGTATTAGGTATAGGAATGAGTCCCTGTCTAGACTTGTATCTGCAGAATAAACCTTGCTGTTGCATTCTGGACATCCAAGGTCTTCGGTGGTCTCTTTGGGCGGTCACAATCTGGGCATGACAGTACAATGGATCAAAGGTATCAGGTAAAAGGAACACACAGATTTATCTAAACAGGATCCATGGGGGTTCACAGAAACTGAACAGGCAATCACAGAGCATGCATGGGTCTGTACTAAGTCCTCTATGTATGTACTGTGCTTGTTTAGCTCAGGGGTTGTGTGGGAGTCCTAGCAACAGGAGTGTGTGGAGTCTCTGAACTGTTTGTCTGATATTGGAAACTTTTCTTCTGAGTTCCTCCTCCAGCCTTGATATGAGGGTTTGTGCCTACTATTATTACATTTTGTTATCTTGTGTTCATTTGATATCCCCTGGAGATCTTTTCTTTTCTGAAGGGAAACTGAGGAGTAGTACAAATATGTGGAGTGGAGAGAGGGAAGACTATGGTCAGATGGGATTTTGTGAGAGAAGAAAAAATAAAAACAACAACAAAAAAAGAAATTAACAAATATTTGAAAGACATTTGGGGAAGAAGTATTTGGACAGATCTACAAAGGAGCAAAGAATGTGAAGATCATTTTGTCCCCTGTAAATGCCCACAAAAGGTGTCTTCAATTAGAGATAGATATCAATAATCAAGTAGATAGGATGACCCATTAGATGGGTAGTCAGTCACTTTGTCAAGCCATCCTTGATATTGCCTCATGGGCCCATGGACAAAGCAGCCATGGCAGGTGAATAGAGGTTATCTGTGACATCAACAAACTGGACATCCATTCATGACTGACCTAGTTACAGTTGCTGCAGGATGCCAGATCTGCCAACAGCAGAGACCAATACAGAGCCCCAGAGGTGTCACCATTTTTCCAGGCTGACTAGCCAACTAATTCTTGAGAGGATGACTACATTGTGCTGCTTCCTCTGTGGAATGGACCACATGGGATAGTATTTACCAGGAAGCATTTTTCTCCATAGCCCAGACATGGATGTAGGAACCAGGTATTAGAAAAGAAAATAGAAAAGAAACCAATCAATCATTATCACCCCTAGTGACATCTAGGAAAAAAACTTGCTCTCTGTTTCCATGACTTGAGTCACATGAACATAATGATATGTGGATAGGAGAGTGATGTCAAAAGCTTTGAGGAAAAATAATAATGTGAGAAGTTTTAATTGTGGTAAACAAGGTCATTTGAAAAGAGTATAAACAAGGCATTCTTAGAAACCAAGTGTTTGAGGAACAATGGCAAGAGAATGCCCCTACCTTGTGGATTATGCACAAGGTGTAGGAAGAGTAAACACAGGACTAAGGAATGTAGATCAACAAGTGACAGACAAGGTAATCCTTTGCCTCTGCTTTTAGGAAACTCCCTAAGGGCCTCATGCAGGCCTCATGCGGAATTCAGTTCAGACCTTTCCTGCCATTGTACAAGAAATCACTTCTCAGAGCAATTAAATAACCAAATGCCTATTGTAATAATCCAGGCTGATAGGTGATAGAACAGTTGAAGTAGAAAAAACAGAAAATTCAGGAGAAACCATAAAGAAAGATTTTTTGGCAAACATCTTTAAATGAACAAAGACCAAAATTAAAAACAGGAATAAATGATGCTATCTTGGAAGGTTTAGTAGTTTAGATGTGGATGTTACAATAATTGCACCAGAATTTTGGCATCCACATTGACGTCTTCAGGATGTAAATGTTCAGCTGTTAGGGATTAGAACATTATCTCAAGTGAACCAGAGCACAAGATGGCTTGAATATATAGGGCAAGAAGGACAGAGAGGAAAATTAAAGCCATATATGATGAGTAATATAGCTATGAATTTATTGGGCCATGATCTATTACAACAATGAAATATCAGATTAACATTTCTCTAACCTCAGAAACAAACTATAAACTAACACATGTTTCTGAGAGAAATATTAGGAGATATTATAAAGAGCAGTCCCAGGCAATGCAGATTGTACAAGAACAGGGCACAACAACTGCTGAACTTTCAAAGACACCAACAGCTCCACCTTTAAAATGGTTAACAGACAAGCCTGCATGGGTTCAGCAATGGCCTTTAACAACAGAAAATGCAGGCTTTAAAAGAGCTGGAATGAGAGCAGTTAAATGCTCATCATATTGAAAAATCAACCAGCCCTTGGAATTCTCCTGTATTTGTTATTAAAAAGAAATCTGGTTATTGGAGAATGATAACAGACCTAAGAGCAATTCAGAAAGTAATTCAGTCAATGGGCTCTCTGCAATCTGCTTTTCCGTTGCCTACTTTATTATTTAAAGGATGGTCTCTTATAGTTATCAATTTAAAAGACTGTTTCTTTTCATTACCCTTACAAGAAAAAGACAGAAAAAGATTTGCCTTCACGGTGCCTACAGCCAGTTAGGTATGTCAATGGAAGGTTCTCCCACAGGGAATGTTGAATAGCCCAACCCTGTGCCAATATTTTGTATGAGAGCCATTGAAAGTTTGGAAATTTGATTTAGGAACAATTTCCTAAATCTATAATTTGTCATTACATAGATGATATTTTACTAGCTGATTCAAATGCAGAGAGAAGGAATGTTGGAAGAATTAAAGAAAATTTTGCCTTGTTGGAGATTACAAATCGCTCCTGAAAAGATACAAAAGGGAGATTCTATTAATTATTTGGGATCTAAAATAGCTCCTTAAAAAATTAGACCCCCAAAGGTACATATTAGGAGAAATTACGTACTCTTAATGACTTCTAAAGGTTATTTGGAGACATTTTCCATCCATGAACTGTTGTTGGGGTAAAAAAAGAGGAACTGAGCAATTTGTTCAAAACTTTTGAGAGTGAAAAGGGCTTAAATAGTCCAAGAGAATTGTTAGCTAAAGCCGAGAGAGAATTGGCCTTGGTGGAAAAGAAAGTACAGGAAGAACATGTGGATCACGTAGATCTAAATCTTGATTGTATTTTGGTTATTTTCCCCTCTAAGCATTCTCCTACAGGAATTTTAATGCAGGGAAAGATATTATATTGGAATGGATATTTCTATCAAACAAACAGAGTAAATTATTAAAAACGTATATGGACATATCTCTGACTTGATTTTAAAAAGAAAATTGTGACTTTTCAATTAGCAGGAATAGAGTGAGCTGAAATTGTAGTACCTTTAACTAAGGAGGAAATTGATCAATTATGAGCAGAAAGTGATCCTTGCAAAGAGCTGGCAGTAATTTTTTTGGAGAGATTAACAGCAAATATCCCAAAAGTGAGAGAATTCAACTTATTCAGAGATCTGATTGGATTCTGGCTCCCTTTGTTCAGGAAACACTCATATCTGGAGCCCATACATTTTATACCAAAGCAAACCAACAAGGAAAGGCAGATTATAAGTCAGAAAATTTAAGTAAAGTGGTTCAAAGTACTTATAATTTGGTTCAAAAATTGGAATTATATGCTAATCTGTTGGTATTAGTAGTTTTTCAGAATGTCTCAACATAGTTACTGACTCTCAGTATGCTAAAACCGTGGTCTTACATATTGAGACTGCAACATTTATCCCTGATGTGTCAGAATTAACTTTGTTACTTATTTAGTTACAAGATATAATCAGGAATATGAAGCATCCTTTATACCAACTTACATCTGATCCCATATGACTCTGCCATGCCTTCTAGCACAAGTTATTGATGAGATTGATAAACTATTGATAGGAAATGTGCTGGATGCCTCAGAATTTCATAAAAACATCAGGGCAATAGCAAACATTTAAAAAGTTTTTTTTTTCCATAACCTGGCAACAAGTCAAAGAAATTGTAAGGAAATGTACTACTTGTTCTTTTTACAGTCAGACTCTGCTACCAGCAGAATGTAACACGAAGGGTACTCAGAGGTATGAAATCTGGCAGATGGATGTGTTTCACTATGCAGAATTTTGAAAATTGAAATATGTATACCACACCATTGATACCTATTCAGGATTTCAGTGGGCAACTGCTCTGAGTTCTGAAAAAGCTGATTTGGTAATCATGAATTTGCTAGAAATTATGGCCATCAGGAGCATACCTGCACAAATTTAAACTGCCAATGCTCCCGCATATGTCTCTAGTATAATGAAAGATTATTTTGCTTATTACAATATAAAGCATATTACAGGTATACCACATAATTCTACAGGCTAAGAAATCATGGAAAGATCAAACTGAACTCGAAAGGATATGCTAAATAAACAAAAAGGGGTAACAACGCCCCCAAAATAGATTGCATAATGCTCTATTAACTTTGAATTTTCTTAGTGCTAATGAGAAAGGAACAACAGCTGTGGAGAGACATTAGATAATAGAAAAAACTAGAAAATTAAATGAGCCTGTATATTTTAATG
Source organism: Peromyscus maniculatus bairdii (assembly GCF_049852395.1). Classification (NCBI taxonomy): domain Eukaryota; kingdom Metazoa; phylum Chordata; class Mammalia; order Rodentia; family Cricetidae; genus Peromyscus; species Peromyscus maniculatus. The sequence continues at coordinate 73,089,198 of NC_134857.1, forward strand.
GTGTACAGACCTCAGAATGGAAACCAGTGTATGTGTTACATTGGGAGGAGGTTTTGCTTTTGTTTCTGTAGGAGAAAAGCTGTGGATACCGTCAAAATTGATAAAAGTTCAATTTGAACAAGAGGGCCGTCTTAATTAGAAGAGGTGATAGTTCATTAACCAGCATGACCATCCATTTTAAACTAACTTATACCACTATAAATCCCTTTTCATTTAATCAGATATAATTTGAAAAAAGGGAACCTCCCAAAAGTTAGGTTTGGGGAATGTTTTTTTTTTTTTCCTCTTTTGTCATTCAGGAGAATGAAGGCTAAGGAATTTGAAGAACATTGGACAAATAAGACATCTGAGAAAAGAGACAGACCATCCAGACAAAAACTGTCCTAAGAAAGAGAGTAAATTGGACTATTGGTATATCACATATACAGTTTCATAAATTTTCCTAAATGTTTCTGCTGTGTTCTACAAACTCTTAACACACATGATCTTTATGCAGTCCCTGTTCAATTAAAAATTAAAACTGTTTTTGGAGTTGGAGAATGGCTCTGTCCTTCTCTAAACATAAGCATGTTTGTGAAAAGGAAAATGCAAAATCTCTGTATTGTGTCAGTAGAGCAATCTCATATGGGACAGAAGAAAACCAAAATTAAGGGACTATTCTACTGCTACTATTCTCAATTCTTTGGTTCTATTTTGATTCTTTAAACTTTTCTTAAGGTATGAATTTATATCAAAATTTCTAAGATTCATATGTATATACATAATATTTTTAACTTTTGTAATGATATTAATGGTCATTTAGAGTACTAACTAATTCTAGGGAAAAAAGGCTTCATTTAAGTGCCTATACATGTTTTTGTGTTGGAGTCTCTATCAGTTTTCTGCAGGGAATCATGACCAAGCCGAACAGCAATTTGAAGTCTCCAGAAAGATGATGGGGCCCCACAATGACGATTCCATCTGGACAATAATAAAACCACTAAGCTGGCACACATCACCCAAAGATCTGCTTTGGTTTACAAACTGCTCAGGACAATTTCAAGATGGCTAGCTGAGATGATCCAGCCTCACAGACTACTCAAACAAGGACTTGAGATAAGCCCTGCACTTTTGCAGTATGCAGAGACTACACAACAAATGATCCAGCTTCCTCTCCCAGCACTTGACAGTTAGCCCAAAATCTGTCTTTTCAGGATCCCCTGAAGATTCTTGCCCACATTCCCAAGAGTTGAGGCAGGTGTTTTTTTTTTCTTTCAAAAGGTTTTGGGATTGGGATAAGTGTCAGTGTTTAGGATGGTTGGTTACAAGTTGTTATTGTTAATGGTCAGAAAGAGGCTAAACAAAGGAGATAAGATTAGAGGTTCTTGTTTGAAAACAAAAAGAAAAGAAAAAAGAGGATATAGAGAAGATGAAGATTATTGAATCAACTCTGAAAATAAAGTTATAGAAATGATAGAATAAAGGTTAGATTATTGAATCTACTCAGAAAAGAAAATGTAGATTATATCTGCTTCTAGAAAGCAACTACTAGTTTTAAATACTTTATTGGATTGGATTTTTTTATATTGTATACAAATTATGTATATGGATACAAATTTGAGATTGATTTTGTTAGAAAATACTGTATGTATATTTCTAATCTTGTTCAGGATATTGTACTTATACAGTTCATTTAACAATGTAATAAATTTGCTAATCCTTGAATGTTATTATTGCCAACTATTAAGATGTAAAGGAATGAAAGTTAGTAGTTAGACATTACAATAGATCTTATAGTCATATTAGCTATGATTTCAAGGTCAAGTAGAGATATATTTTAGATAGACAGGTCATCTTCAAACCCTTCAGAGAATTACAGAATATGCCATCTAAAGATGTTTTAATAACATAATTTTTTTTCTTTTATAATGACTATGAGACATGTCTGTTCCTGGCAGCACTAATCTACTTCAGAGAAGATATGGGCATTGAAGAACCTGCACTTGGAGCTAACTTTCATTGTGGCAAATGTTAGTCACTGGGCAACAAAGTGCCCTGGCATTGACTTATGACAGTATGCTGTCCAAAATGGATAAGCAAGACATAATAAAGGTGGGGGGACTGCCCATCCTTGCCAAGACAAGTGTGGTTGCAACTTGGCAACAGGATTCCTCTAAGGCCAGGACAGTATGGCACCATCGCTGAAGTGGCTTTGCAATCTGGAAAAGGTACAGTGCTCAAAGGTAGCTGAGTAAGCAGTAGGTCAATGGCTCCTGGAGTGCAGTGGAACAGTGGCTGGAACAGTTATTCTTGGAGGAGTAACTAGGCTGATGGAGTCTGGCTGCTCAATGGTAGACTGGCATTTAATAAAGCAGATGAATCCACCCATAAGCTGAGAAGAATGGGAAGCTGAATTCTAAAAATAGCAACAATTTCCAGAATTTAAAATCCTGAATCATGACAGTATACTGGCTGAATTTAAGTGTTTTGTTTACTTGTTTGTTTGTTGAGACAGGGTTTCTCTGTGTAGTTTAGGTGCCTGTCCTGGGGAATTTAAGTTTATCTGGTACATGGAATACTCACACCAAATGTGAGGTTGAGTTGTAGGCCTTGTGTATATCCTGCTTCAAAAATGAGTCTGTCAGATAAGCTAAGCCTATAGGCCAAAGACGATGCCCCAGTGTTGCAGAGAAATCTCTGGTGACTGTCTAGGAAGCCTGCTGTTTCTGTCATAACTCATATTTTTAAAAAGTCACTTGTTGGTACTTGCTGTTTTACTAGGTAATGTTACTTCCTTCTCAGGTCTCTGAGGGACTTGAAGATTAGATAGTTATAGTTTTCGTTGTTAATAAATTCAGAAAAGGAACTCACTAAGAGGTGTAATGTGTATAAGTCTAAAAGACATGATAAGAAAGTTTTCTGTTGGTAATACGAGATAGGATAGAAAGTGAATTAGGTACATTTTAGACTCACCAAAATAGGATAGAAAATGAAATATTTTTTCTGAATTTATCAATTGCAAATTGACGGACATAATGATGTATTTATTGCTTGTATACATAGTATATAGTTATTGTACTTATTGTATATAGTTTTTCTTATATAAGTCATAACTTTATTTTATTATTTTTTATTAGACAAATAATATTTTTTGTGCTTTAATAAATAAAACATGTCTGGAGATCAAAGGAAAAAGCAAGCCACAATGCAGAAGTAATGCAATGTTAGCACACACCTTTAATCCTATCACTTGGCGAGCAGGATCTCTGTGAGTTCAAGGCCACACTGGAAACACAGCCATGTGCAGTGGTGCATGCCTTAATTCCAAAACTAGTTAACCATGGAGGGCTGTACCAATTGACAGGAAGTGACAGAATTGGGCATGAAGAGGAAGTGATGAAGCTGAACAGAGAGCAAATCAGATGGCAGAACAGCAAGGCATATAGGCTTGGGTAGACAGGAAGCAACTTGCATTTGGAAAAAGCAGTGTTGGTGAGGTAAGGTTGGCTGGTGGCTTTCTCTTTCCCTGATCTCTCTAAGGCTTTCACCCCTGTATTGTATCTGTGTTTTTTTTTTTTTTTTTTTTTTTGGTTTTTCGAGACAGGGTTTCTCTGTATAGCTTTGCGCCTTTCCTGGAACTCACTTGGTAGCCCAGGCTGGCCTCGAACTCACAGAGATCCGCCTGCCTCTGCCTCCCGAGTGCTGGGATTAAAGGTGTGCGCCACCACCGCCCGGCGTATCTGTGTTTTTTATTTAATAAGACCATTTAGAATTTATCTACAACAGCTGCTGCTGAATACCAGATCTGCCAACAGCAGAGACCAACACAGAGCCCCAGATGTGTCCCCATTCTCCAGGCTGACCAGCCAACAGCTTGGTGAAAGGATGACTATATTGTCCACTTCCTCTGTGGAATGGACACTTTGTCCTTCCTGGAGAGGATGCTTATTCTAGTTAATGGACTCCCAGGGTTCCTCCCTTACATACATGAACAGCCCTGCCCCTCTAGTGACAATGATTGGGATAACTTGTGCTGATGATGGTCCACAGATTACCTGCCCTCAGGGATGCCCAGAATGGGGGTCTTGGATCCTGATTGGTATTTTAATTTTTTATTTATTTCTCTTGGCTGCAGTCATGGGACATGGAGACTTCCTCCTCTTTTTCCCATTCCTCCTCTGAGAAATATACCCAGATACCAGTAAATTGGGACACGTAACAGCTGATTGAACCCCAATATTTCAAGGGAATTATCTGACTTCTGCCAGTGAACAATCAAATGAAAAGAGTTACCTTATTCCCACACTTTTACCTAAGCACTGAACCCTCCCTTTCTGAGTCTTTTTCTCCTGCCCACTTGCATTCCTGAGTAAGGAATCTCTGACTCTAAAGATCCTTCACCTACTGACTTCTGATCTGTTCTCTGATACCAGGCAGACCACTAAGCATGGACAGGTATGGAAGCAGGCTAGGGTACATGCTAATAAGTTTACAATTTGAACCCACATTGGATCATAAAACTCCAGATGGCTTTCTAGAGTCTGACTGTCCATCTAATGGGTCATCCTATCTACTTGATTACTGACCTCCTTCTCTATTGAAGACACCTTTCCTGGGCAATTACAGGGAACAAAAGGATCTTCACATTCTTTGCTCCTTTGTAGATCTGTGCAAATATTTCCCCAAATGTCTTTCCATTATTTCATTATTTCCTTTTTGGTTTTTATTTTTCCTTCTCTCATACAATCCCATCTGGCCACAGAATCCTCTCCCTCCACTCCACACACACGTACTACTCCTCTGTTTCCCTACAGAAAAGCACAGGTCTCTGTGGGTTATCAACTGGACACAACATACTAAGGTGTAATAATAGTAGGCACAACACTCATATCAAGGCTAGAGGAGCCAACCCAGAAGGAAGAAAATGTTCCCAAGATCAGACAAATATGTCAGAGACTCCTCATACTCACCTTCTTAGGAGTTCCACAAACCACTGAACTAAAAAACCACAGCATGTAGTCAGAGGATTTAGTACAGACCACTGCAGGCTCTCTGACTGCCTCTTAGCCTAGGTGTCTGGGAGATGGAATGAGCTCTATTTACATGAATCAGTGGGCTCTGTTCCCCTCATGGCTTTAATTCCTCCTACAATCCTGCCTTCCTCTGTTCCTTGATGTTTCCTGAGTTCTGCCTATGTTTGGCTGTGGATCTCAGTATCTGCTTCCATCAGCTGCTGGAGAAAGCCTAACTGATATTGATTGGGCTAAGCACCATGCTATGAGTGTAACAGAGTTTCATTAGGTATTTTCACATTGATGTGTGTGTGTGTGTGTGTGTGTGTGTGTGTGTGTGTGTGTGTGTGTTTGAAGTCTGCACAAACTTCCAAAGCTGAGCAGAGCTGGATGGACTAAAATGGCATTCTTCAAACAGAAACACTACTGGAATCAACAAACTGATTTTAAATTTTTATTCATTTTATTTTTTATTTGGTTAGGTACTGTCTACAGAGATGGATGTGCCCATGGAGACAAGAGGAGGACTGAACAAGGGTCCTCCGCAAGAGCAAGAATTGCTTTAACCAACTGAGTCATCTCTCTAGTCCCACAAACTCACTTTAGAGAAACATGTCTTCATTCTCTTCCCCTTCTCTTATAACCAAATATTGACCTTTATTTTCTTCATTATGAGTGCTCTACAATATTTTCTGCTCAGTCCAATACAGACAAGTTTCTACAAAGAAATCCTGTTGTAATATTCTTCGGGTGAGCAACTAAAATGTATTCCAGTTCATAACTCATAGGAGAGAAAAAAATCAAACCAGTACAGTAACATGGTAGTGTATACAACATAGCTCAGGGCTTTCCCTCCCTTAACCTGATGATCACTTCATTTATAGCTGTATTAAAGCCTGAGCCACCATGCTGACTTTTCCTAGTTTCACTGGAAATGCTACACACACCCATAGGCTAGCCAGGTGTCATTGGTAACAACACTGGCTGCTGCTTCAGGGAGACAATTGTAGGTCACAGCTGACCAGGTCCTAAGATTGCTTCAAGGATTTGAGAGGGGGCTCCAAGAAAGGGAGATGAGCAAAAGCCAGATAACTTTGGGCTTCAGCCACTAAATGGGGACTTGAGCCCACCAATGCCTTCCAGGCTGAGGTATCAGATGCCTCAAAAGCATGAGCTGTAATGAAATCCAGTGCCTTGGTATTCAGCTGCCATGAGCTGTGGAGTTCAGCCAGGAAGAGAGTGTGGGCAGCATTCTTCACAGAGAGGTCCCTGAAGAGGGCATCCTCACACATGACCTTCAAACATTCCAGACCATACTTGTCAGCATCTGCCAGCAGAACATCTGCCATGCTGTCCAGGTCTGGTGCTGTTCCTGTGTAAATGAAGTCCATCATTGCCTTGAAGACTTGTGGCTCCAGGTCAAGGATCTCAATGCGATTCTTTCTGCTCTCCTCCATGTCATGTTGAAACATGGCTCTGAAAACTGAAGAGCAAGCTGCTAAGATGGACTTGTGAGCCTGGAATTCCTGGCCAGATACCACCAGGCAACAGTCTGTGAACTGGGAATTCTCCTAGAGCTCTCCTGGTTCATCTGCCAATGTGCAGCTTGGAACTTTAATCCCTGGCTTTCTGTTCTGGTCAGAGGCACTGAAGGAGTCCTGGATCATGCTCACCATGCAGAGAAGGGTGAGCTGGTTGTCTGGAAGAATACAAGGCCCATGATAACAGGAGGAAATCTCAAAGGATGTACTTTTTGAATCCACTAGATTAACTGACAGGTAATCTGCACTTACTTCATCGAGTCCATTAGGGATTACTGCCAAACACCATTTGTCATTGGCTTCTATTGAAAAAGTTGGGCTTCTAAGGCTTCCTAGCCTTTCCTCCACAATAGAATGGAAGTTGCTGATGGTCCACATGTAGGAAAAAGCTATTCAGAAGCTATTCAATCGACTAAGTTAGCCTAACACTGGCAGAGTTGAGTCAGCCTCTGCCATCACAGTGAATGGAATCCAGAGAGGCAGCACATGTACCAGGGATAGATTTTGATCACACTGCCAGGGGACCCTCAAACAGACCCAACTATACAACTGGCTTTGTTACACAGAGGGCCTAATCTGATCCCATGCATGTTCTATAGCTGTTGGTCTAAAGTTCCTGAGTTTCTATTAGCTTGGTTCACTTGTCTGTAGATTTCCCCATCATGATCTTGATCTCCCTTGCTAATATAATCACTCTTCCTTCTCTTTGACTGGACTCCTGGTGCTCGGCTTGGTGCTTGGTTGTGGGTCTCTGCATCTGCATTAATTAGTTACTGGATAAAGGCTCTATGATGACTGTTGGGGTATTCACCAACCTGATTACAAGGGTAGGCCTGTTCAGGCACCCTCACCATTATTGCTTGTAGTCTAATCTGGGGTCATCCTTGTGGGTTCCTGGTAATTTCCCTAGCACCAGGATTCTCCCCAAGCCATAACGTCTCCTGCTATCAAAATATCTCTGTCATTTTTGTCTCACTTGGTCCCTCCCCTAGCTCAACAATCCTGTTCTCACATGTTCTCATTTCCCATCACCTATACTCCATTGACCTCACCTCATCCCCAGTCTACTCCAGGGGATCTCCTCTGTTTCACCTGCCCAAGGTGATCCATACATCCTTCTTAGGGTTCTCATTGTTTCCTTGTTTCTCTGGAGCTGTAGATTGTATTCTGATTATCCTTTGCTTTAATTCTAGTATCCAATTATGAGTGAATGCTTACCAAGCTTGTCTTCCTGAGTCTGGGTCACCTCACTCAGAATGAGATTTTCTAGTCCCATCCATTTGCCTGCAAATTTCATAATGTCATTTTTTTTAAAAGCTGAGTAATACTCCATTTTGTATATATACCACATTTTCTTCATCTGTTCTTTAGTTGAGGGGGATCTAGGTTGCTTCTAGGTTCTGGCTGTTATGAATAATGCTGCTCTAAGCATAGTTGAGCAAATGTTCTTGTGATGTAATTGATGTCCAAGAGTGGTATCATTGGGTCTTGAGGTAGATGGATTCCTATTTTTCTAAGAAAAATCATTACTGATTTCCAAAATGCCTGTGCAAGATTACACTCTCACCAGCAGTGGAGGAGTGTTTCCTTTGTTCCACATCCTCTACAAAATAAGTTGTCATCTGTTTTTTATCTTAGCCATTCTGACAAGTGTTAAATGGTATCTCAGAGTCATTTTGATTTGCATTTCCCTGATGACTAAAGATGCTGAGCAATTCCTTAAATATCTTTCAGCCATTTGGGATTCTTCTGTTGAGAATACTCTGTTTAGCTCTGTAGCTCAGTTTTTAATTGGATTGTTTGATATTTTGCTATCTAGTTTTTTGAGTTCTTTATATATTTTAGAGATCAGCCCTCTGTTAGATGGGGGGGGCTCCAATTCTTTAGGCTGTCATTGTTTCTTATTTACTGTGTCCTTTGCCTTACAGAAGCTTCTCAGTTTCAAGAGGTCCCATTTATTAATTGTTGCTCTCAGTGTCTCTGCTACTGGGGTTAAATTTAGGAAGTGGTCTCCTGTCCCAATGCTTTCTAGAATACTTCCTACTTTCTCCTCTATCAGGTTCAGTGTAGCTGAATTTATGTTAAGGTCTTCCATCCATTTGGATTTGAGTTTTGTTCATGTTGATATATATGGATCTATTTGCAATGTTCAACATGTTGTTATCAAGTTATGCCAGCACTATTTTTTGAAGATGCTTTCTCTTTTACATTGTACAGTTTTGACCTCTTTGTCAAAAAACAGGTGTTCATAAGTGTGTGGATTGATTTAAGTGTCTTCACTTCGATTCTATTAGTCCACATGTGGGTTTTTATGTGAATACCAAACTGTTTTTATTACTCTAGTTCTATAATAGTAGAGCTTGTGGTCAGGGATCATAATGCCTCCAGAGGTTGCTTTATTGTCAAGGATTGTTTTAGATATCCTAGGTTTACTGTTTTTCCATATCAAATGCAGTATTGTTTTTTGGGTGTGTGTGTGTGAAGATTTGACTTGGTATTTTGATGAGGACTGCATGAATTTGTAGACTGATTTTGAAAAGATTGCCATTTTTACTATGTTGATTCTACCTATCCATGAACATGGCAGATCTTTCCATTTTCTGATATCTTCTTCAATGACTTTAAGTTCTTGTCATACAGGTATTTTACTTGTTTGGTTAAAGTTACCCCAAGGTATTTTGTATGGCCCTGGCCCCGTGTTTGGGTAGCTCTTGCTCTGCTTGCTGACCTTGACCTTAATGTCCTCCCTATGCTAATTCCCTGCCAGTTTCTACCCTCCTGAATGCTTAAGGGAAGTTCCTTGTTTGTGTATCCTGCATATTGTGCTTTAACAGCTTAGATACAAGATTGTAAACATCAGTAGCTAACTTCTGCCTCTGTGGTTCTCCCATTGTGCTGTAAGCATTCAGAATTCTGCTGAGGTGAATGACCAGCTGTTTTTTGTCTCTGTTTTTTGATCCACAGCCCCTCATTCGGACAATGTAAACAGGTGGTGGTAGGTCTGGATTTATCACTACAATATTATTTGTGGCTGTATCAAAGGGTGATGTTTCTCTGGTTTTTTTCTCAACCCATTTGTCATAGGAGGGCTACTGATCTTTTTAAATTAATTGTGTCTCCTGCCACATTACTGAGGGTGTTTACCAGTTGTAGGTGTTCCCAGGTAGAATTTTTGGGGCTACGTATATATACAATCATATTATTTGTAAAGAGCAAATGTTTGCTATCTTCCTTTCCAGCTTGTTTCCCCTTGATCTTCTTTTGTTGTCTTATTACTCTAGCCAGAACTTCAAGTGCTATATTGAATAGATATGGGGAGAGTGCACAGGCTTGTATTGTTCCTGATTTTAGTGGAATCACTTTGAGTTTCTTTCCATTTATTTTGATGTTGGTTGATGGCTTGGTATAAATTACTTTTATTATGGTTAGGTATGTTCCTTGTATTCCTGATTTCTCCAGGAACTTTATCATGAAGGGGTGTTGGATTTTGTTAAAGGCTTTTTCAGCATCTAATGAGATGATCATGTGGGATTTTTTTCTTTCAGATTGTTTATATGATGGATTACATTGTCAGATTTTTGTATGTTGAACCATCCCTGTATCTCTTAGATGAAATCTACTTGATCATGATGGATGATTTTTTAATGTGTTCTTGGATTCAGTTTGCCAGTGTTTTATTGAATATTTTTGCATCAATGTTCATGAGTGAGATTGGTCTGTAATTTTCTTTCTTTGTGGTATCTTTGTGTGTTTTGGAAATCAGGGTAACTATAGCCTCACAGAAAGATTTTGACAATGTTCCTTCTGTTTTTATTGTGTGGAACAATTTGAGGAGTATTGATACTAGCTCTTCTTTGACATTCTGGTAGAATTCTGCACTGAAACCATCTGACACGTGGCTTTTTTTTTTCCCCCTTGGGAGAATTTTAATGACTGCTTCTGTTTCTTTAGGGGTTATAGGTCTAATAAAATTGCTTACTTAGTTCTCTCTCAAATTTGCTATCCAGATTTCAATATTAGTTTCAGAGAAGACAGTCTAGACTACTAGGGACTGTTACATCACTCCATTTTCTCTCTAGGTTTCATCTAAGGTCAATAGGTAACTAGTTTTGGCCATTATTCACAACTGTTGAACATTTTGGGACATTTTATTCACACATATAAAAAAGTGTTGTGCTAGTGTACACAAAAGTACCAGAATATACATAATAAATCTTTCTATAGATGAGGAAGGGGTATTTATTAGCATGACTTGGGACTACAGTCCTGCAAATTCCACAATGGATATCCATGAATGGGAAGTACAAGAATCCCATAGTTATTCAGTCTAGGAGGTTGGACAGCTGAGCTGTATTCAATATATGTTGGCATTCCAGAGAAGTATTCTCTAAAGAGAGGAAAGGAATGGACTTGCTGCAAGGTGAGGGCAAGGAGGCAAAGAGCAACAACAGAGGGTGTGGCTGAATTTAGGGTGTGCCTTCCAGAATCAAGATATGGATTAAAGGTGTGTGTGTGTGTCTTCAGGCCCTGAGATCCGGATTAAATGTTTATCTCTTCCTACCTCCAAATACAGATTGTAAGTGGATCTAACTCTGCTACTTAAGCAGAAAATCTCAGAGATGTGTCCTCCATTTTAGGATTTTAGTTCTTTCCATAAGAAGTCAAGTTGGAAACCAAGAATAAAAATCATAAGTGAATTTTGCTTTGTGTTATGTGTAGTCTTAAATGCTTCTCAATTTAATCATGTTGATTGATTAGATTCAACCTCCTGATACATTAATATGTCACATTTTAAACTGTGAGTTCTCTCCTCTTCAAACTTTCAACTTCCATGCTTACTCTGTAGTGCCTTAAAAGTAAGAAAGTATTCTGGTTTGCAGCAGAAGATATTAAACAGTTATGAGGAAGGCATTTTGAGATGATTCCTTTTCAAAATGTGATCTGTAAATGCTCCCAACAACTATCATGCTCATTTCTATGAAGTACAGAATGTGATCAACAGAAACCATAGAGGTAGGTGTTGCAGGAATCTTAAAAGTTCTTATTAATAAAATCAAACCCGAGGCAAGTTATTGGGGTTCATGCTGGTAGATCAGAGAGACAGAACAAGCCACAGCTATCTCACCTCGCCGGATCCTCAGCTAGTCCTATTTCCTCAGACTGGAAGCCTCTGAGTCCTCGTCCGGAATGAGTCTCAGCTGAAATACTGCTCAAAAGCCTGAATGCTTAACCAGCCAAAAGCTTAACCAGCCACATGTTTAACCCACCAAATGCCTCTAGTTTCTGCCTTATATATCTTCCTACTTTCTACCACCACTCCCTGGGATTAAAAGCTGGCTTTCTGGGATTAAAGGCGTGTCACCATGCTTGGCTGTTTCCAATGTGGCCTTGAACTCACAGAGATCCAGAGGGATTTCTATCTCTGGAATTCTAGGATTAAAGGTGTGAGTGCCACCATTTTCTAGCCTTTGTATCTAGTGGCTGTCTGTTCTCTGAACCCAGATAAATTTATTAGAGTACACAATATTTTGGTGAACACAATACCACCACAGGTAGGGGCTTTGAATGGTTCCCACTCTGTAGTGTGATCAGGAATATGTTCCCTTCACCTCATCTCTCTCCAGTTAGTCCTGTCTTAGAGAGGCTCTCTAAGCCTAAAGGACACAGAATAAATTCAGATTCAATCAGCTCAGCCATTCCCAGTCTGGCTCTTCTGTAAGTATTACTCCAACACTACTTTCTGTTAATATAGGATAAACATCATTTGACCATTATTCACAACTCATTTGTGGAGAGGCACAGGTGGAGCTTTTTTTTTTCCCATTGGTAGGGAGTTTCACAGGGCAAACTGATTTAGTCAAAAATACTCAGATTCCCAACAGTAAGAGGTGCATATATTAAGCCTGCAGGGTGATGTCCTCCTAGCTAAGAGAGCCACTGTTCACTAAAGGAAAACAAAGATGAGAGAACCACAATAAAACACACACACACACACACACACACACACACACACACACACAAACCCCACAGGACTTTCTAGCACATATTCATACACGTGAACAGATATGAGGAACAAGGTGAAGTATCAAACAAATTCTAAACCATGGGGAATAGCCCCATGACATACCTCTCTTATGTGTCCACACAGAATGTGCTTTAACAAGACATTCCTCCAGACTTGAGAGTCCAAATAACTTTCTAATCTATTTCCTTTTTGTGTGGAAGTTTTATGCAGTAATTGATTAAAGGGAGTCTTGGATGCCTAGATTAGAATGGGCACACCCTGGAGCTCTTGTACTCCATACCCATGCCCACTCCAAGGGGCCCTCAGTCCACCACTGTGTCCACTTCCGGTCTATGGAATCTCAGTAGTATCTTCAGAAATGTAGGATAGCCACCAGAGAAGAACTCTGGGACATGGATCTACTCCAATAGAAAGTCTGTATTTACAGGCTGACAATTACACTGGTTATTCAGGAACCTACTGTACCTTAGAGACTTTCTGGGGTAAGCTCTCAAGAACAGAGTCTGTATTCTAAATTGACATAATTCTGTTAAAAAGAACAGTTATGGAGGCCAAACAGTAGGGGCAGAATATTTATAGTTTCCTCATCAGTATGGATGTTGATGGATTAGGCCCTTGTTTCTGTTTTGGCAGGTGGTGCTGTGTATGTAAAGGATTTTGCAGCCTGAGTGGTACTTCCTCCATGGAATATGGTGACATCTCACACTTATTCTGGACACTGAAGCAGCTGGCCATGTGTTGCGGTATCGCCTGAGTTACGGATACCTGTTCACCAGGGGCTGCGGATTCAAAATAGAGACAAGAGACTGCAAGTCATTCGCCACGGCTGAATGCCAAATGCCAAATGCCGTTTATTGAAGAGGGAGAAAACCTTAAATACAGGCTTACAGCACAATGGAGGATCCCCGGAGGGCAGAAGTTTGCTAGGGAATGTTCTACATTCTTGCAATCTAAGCTGTTTACACCAAATGCAGGATACAGGAACAAAGAACCTCTGGTGATCTCCCTGGTGATTGTTAGGTGAGAAGGAAACCGGCAGGGAATCTGAATAGGGAGGACATCTGGTTAATGTCCGCAAGCAAGGCAGCAGCCACTCACAGTTGGGGGCCAGGGCCCACAGGGCCCCCCTTATTTACTAAAAATGAGCTTCTGACTTAGGTTGCATGGGACATCAGCAGGTTACCTTAGTCGTCATTGAGACACCTGCCCAGGCCACACAAGTGCTCTGTCTTAGGTTGATGACTGCCCCCCCCAAGTATTACCCATCTCTGAATACTCATTATCATATAGACTCAGCCATGTGAGCTATAGAGTAACTGCTGCCAATGATTTCAAAGTGGCACTGGGCTTGCAATCTGTGTGACACAGAAAAGACCAACAGAAGTCCTAACCCACCCATAGCCAGGAGGCTAAAGGCAATTGAACCATTCCCTTTCTTAATGAGCCTTACTGCAAATTGGAGTCCTTGTAGGATGATATCCCATAAGCAAATGGTACTTGAGTTTTAATAATTTTTACAACTTTCAAAGCCAATTTAAATGTATAATAGTAGAATTAAATTTATCATGCCCAATAAGATGAAAGATTAACTAATTGTGGTAGCTACGTTTGCTGCCAGGGTCTCCATTGTGCTAGCTGTAGTAACCAATTATGAAATAGCAATTCCAGAAGCAATAGCAGCAGTGGCCACCACCGCTATAACAACAATGGCAACAGCGATGTCAGAGTCTCTGGAGTGTGTGAGCATCATCTGTGTCTAACTGCCACCGTCCACTTGCATGGATGCAGCTCCAGGAACACGAACCACCAAGGCCCATTTTTCTTGATCCCAGCACTACTTAGGCTGGCAGCTCTGCAAAAGAACAACTAAGAACCATAAAGAAAACAAACCAAAAACAGCAAACAAGGAGCAGAACTAATGGTCTCAATAATGGCTACATTCAGGCTCACAAATTTTAAGGTATCTTCAAAAAGGCTAGATGAATGTCAGGAGGCAAATAAATGTTGCACAGAGCCAATCCTGAAAAGTAGGTACTACACCAGCTTGAAGAGGGTTGCAAAATGTGAAAAGGCTTAGCTGGCATACTACTGTTAACAAATGAAGGTCATTGACCTTCAGAGTTATCCTTAATCTCCAAGGTGTGACACATTCTCAACATTTTTGAAAAAAGTTACCATACCTTACCTTCTGAAGAATCCAACCACATGGCTAGAGTTCCTAGGCTTACATTAATGTTTGCCAAGGCTGGCCGTATTGGGCTCTCAATCCCCATTGGCATCAGAAGGGGAGAGTTTTTCATGAAGGTCCATGTTGGGATTCAGCTGCAGCCACAGGGCACACACAGCATTCAGGAACCGAAAGAGGAACTTCATTGTCCTGCAGAAAGACACAAACTTGGGTCCCCTCCAAGTGCCAGTAGAAAGATCCTTCCATCGCACCAGAGGATGATTTGCAGCAGGAGCCCTCCAGTGCTTATCTGCAGCGGATACTCCAGCAGAATCCACCAATAAAAAATTTTAAATATATAAAACAAGGGAAAGAATAGAATGTGGAAGGAGAGATGAGCCCCTAGCTCCCCCCTTTTTACTTTAGCAATATATGTTTTTAAGTTACGATGGCAGTATTCTACTATAGCCTGTCCTTGAGCATTATAAGGAATACCAGTCTTATTAACAATAGAAAAGTCTTGCAGAATTTTGAAAATCCCGTACTGCTGTAGGCGCAACCATTATCAGTCTTTATGCATTTTGGCACTCCCATATAGGCAAAAGCATGAAGACAATGATTCTTTACATCCTTAATGTTTTCCCCTGAATGGGCACAAGTAAAAATTAGAGAATATGTATCAATAGACACATGGACATATTGTAATTTTTTAAAGGAAGGCATGTGTGTGATGTCCATCTGCCACACATGATTAGGTAAAAGCCCTTGGGGATTAACTCCCAAATGAGGAACAGGTAAAAATTCAACACAAATAGGACATGATTTAACTATCTGGATGGCTTGTTCCGGGGTTATGCCTATATGATGACGAAGAGATCCAGCATTAAGACGATAACATTGATGCAACTGATTAACCTTATCAAAGGCAGAACAAACTAATGTGACAGCCATATGAGTAATGGCGTCAACCCTCTGATTACCTTCACTTAGAGGTCCAGGCAATTGAGTATGAGCTCTAATATGGCCCACATAAAGGTTATGTGAGCGGGACCATATAAGTCCTTGTTCTTGCAATAAATATTCATGAATGGGAGAAATGGATGGTATGTAGGCTGTTGTCTCCAAAGGCATAATGGCATGTGCCACACATTGACTATCAGTATAAATATTTACACTCTTATCAGAAAACATCTATAAAGCAAGCAACAGTGCCTGTACCTCTGCCATCTGGACATAAGTGCCCTGGACTTTCATTCTCTTTACTATGTTACCAGAAACCACCAAAGCAAAATCACATGAAGTGTCATCAGTAAATACCACATGGGCCTGAGGAATAGGAGTCATCTGTACTATCTTAGGAAATATAACAGGATGCAATTTAAAACATTGACACACATCATTGGAGAGGTAGTGAGTATCAAACCGACCCTGCATGGAGCATGTGAATATGGTCCAATCATTATCATTAGCTTGCAACCATGCTAATTGAGACTGGGTGTATGGTAACACCACAATATCTGACTCCTTACCAAAAGTTTGCACACTGATCTTGATTCCCTTAAATATAATCTTAGCAACAGCCTGTGGATTAGGAGTGATGATTTTTGCTGGAGAAACTGGGGAATGTACCCATAGTATAGGACCTGTTTGCCAAAACACACCAGTAGGTGAATGGGAAAAACAAAATATCAAATACAATAAGGGAGAAGAAAGATCTATATACTGCACGTGAGCCTGCTCCAGGGCCTCTTGCAGACATTGTAGGGCTACACGTCCTTCAGCTGTTAATTTATGGGGAGATAAAGGGTCATGGTTGCCCTTTAAGACATCATAGAAAGGGTGAAGCTGACCTATTGGAATTTTTAAAGTGGACCGAAGCCACTGAATATCCCCCAGAAAGGTTTCGAAATCATTAAGTGTGCATAGCTGATCCGTATTGCAGTGTAATCTTTTGTGGGCTTATGCCTGTGTATAACAATTCATGACCTAAATAATGATAGGGAAAAGATACCTGTACCTTTTCTGGGGCTATCTGTAAATTAGCCAGGTTAAGAACCTCTTGTAATTTAGAAAAGGCATCAAAAACAAGTTTTTTATCTTTAGCAGCCATTAATATATCATCCATGGAGTGAATTATATAAACACCTGGAAAAGCTTTTGGAACTGGAGCTAGGGCCAAAGACACATAAATTTGACATATAGTAGGGCTATTGGCCATTCCTTGAGGCAATACCACCCACTGATATCTCTGATAAGGCTCCTTAAGATTTTCTGAAAGAACACTGAAAGCAAAGTGAGGACTGTCCTCGGGATGCAAAGGAATGGTGAAGAAACAATCCCTCAAGTCAACCACAATTAAATGCCAATATTTAGGAAATGCCACAGGGGCAAGCAAGCCAGGCTGTGTTGTTGCCATGAGAAGCATGGTTTTATTTACAGCTTTAAGATCTTGTAATAGCCTCCATTTTCCTGACTTCTTTTTAATAACAAATATATTTGAGTTCCAAGGTGAAGTGGAAGCAATGATATTTCCAGCATCTAACTGTTCCTTAACTAATGTGTATGCAGCCTCCAATTTTTCCTTAGTAAGGGGCCATTGCTCCGCCCATACAGGATAATCACTTTTCCAAGTGATTTTTATCGGTTGTATTATTGAAGGCTGCTGAGGTACCATATGCTCATGGTGCACTGACCCACATGTGTAACAGGGCCCAGACATTAGCAGGCCCACATGGGTAAGCACAACTGTCTCCATGAAGGAAGTACCATTCTAGGTGTAAAACCCAGCACTTTTGTAAAAAAGCAGTAACCCCTGACACAGATAGAACAAAGGCTTAATCCACCAAAGTCCATAGTTCTAGGAATATCTCTAAATGTTCAAACCTTGCTTCAAATATAGTAACACTTTTGGCTTCTGTAGTGCCACTTTGGGCTATCTTCTTATTAACTGAAGTTTGTCAACCCAGAATATGGGAATTTTGCTTAAAATCCCACACTGAGAAAGTCCTAGTTGCTTCGCTAGCATCCCAAATATCTCATGTGTTTGCCAGCTGGAGAAGAAAGACTTTCTGTTTTCCCAAATCCATTTTCAAACAATCATCTCTCTCTCTCTCTCTCTCTCTCTCTCTCTCTCTCTCTCTCTCTCTCCTCTCCCTCTCTTTTTGTCTCTGTCTATATGTCTCTGTGTGTGTTTCTATGTGTGTGTCTTTGTGTTTTTCTGCAAGTCTTTCTACATGTTACTTTTAGTATTGTTTGCTGTATTGACTGTTGGATTTCTCTGGTGGGGACAGCACTGCTGTTTAAGACTTTGCCTTCTCCTTTTGGGAATCTAAATCACATTGGCTGTGCCATGTTCCCCAGAGAACCACCTACCTGAAATAAAAGCTAAACTTGTTCCATTCCTGGAATGAGAAACTATATGAAAAGATCTTATACTTGAGATCCAGGCACGAGCCAGTTCTCCATTGAGAGAATTGCTCCCACTCTGGAGGAGCATGCTCATGGGAGCTCAGTTTTTACAGGTGCAGCACTTTACTTACAAATGAAGGGTCTTGAAGTAATTGTCTACTTCAAGTTATTTGAGGGAATGTGTTTCTGCCACCCTGGTCCTAAACACCTACAGAAAAGTCACAGAGGCGACTAGCTAGCCTCCTGCCAAAGGTTACCAAATGAGGAACCAAAACTTCAGAGATCAAAACCAATGGATTGATTTATCCTGGATTGAGGGATGAGCAGCTTTAGAGCTAGACTTTCAGGAGAGCTAGGATGGGAATTGCTGAGTTGATTGAATCACTGAATGTATTTTCCTGTCCTCTAGGCTTAGTGAGTCCCTCTAGACACAATGAACTAGAGACAAGTGATAGATGTGGGGAGCATTTTACAGATCACATTCTAAGAAGAACTGTTTCAAAACCCCTTCTTCAGTAACTGTTGAATACATTCTGCACCCTTTGAAAACCAGAATACCGTCTCACTTCGAAGGCCCATCAGAGTAAGCATAGAAGTTCAAAGTTTAAAGAGGACAGAACTCACCAGTGGGGGATGAAAATTATGAGGTACTGAGAAACTGAATCATGGCAGTCTGTTTCATGGAACTGAGAACTTGGGATCTTCTCATAGCACACACTTAGTGGATTGAGTACAGTTTTTCCAAGAATTATCTGAGGGTAAGGGCAAGATCACCAATGAAAGTTTGTGGAACCATCCCAGGGAATGTGAGTCTGGATGAAAGAAGCCTGCCACTTTCAGAGTTGCTGCCTGGCTCAGCTCGTTGATCACCATATATGAATTCTTCCACCCTGAACTCCATGTTGTGAACACTGAGACCCCTGACAGGGTAAGGAACCACCTCTTTCCCATCATGATAGTGGGAGGATTGAATGTAAAACCGTGGGAAGAGGAAATAACAGCTGTGTAGGAATGGACACCATCCCTATTTTATTTAAGATGAACAAAAATAAGCAAAATACACTTGTGCTGGTTTTTGTGGGTTCCCAACTTAACAAGATATGGAATTAACTAAAACCCTAAAATGGAGGTCACAACGGAGAGAAGGATTTTGCTTCATTTGAAGGAGGTAGATCCACTTCAAGGACAGATTTTGGAGGTAAAATGACTCAAATATTTAATCCGGATCTCAGAGCCTGAAGACACACCCCTTTAATCCAGATCTTCAGGTTGGAAGACACACCCTAAATGTGGCCACACCCTGTGCTGGATACCTATAAAAGGACAGGGAAGCAGGAAGCTTTTGCTATTTGCCTGCTTGCCCTCACCTTGCAGCAAGTCCATCCCTTCCCCGGCAATAGAGAATTTTTGGAACTCCAGCATATACTGAAGACCAGCGAACACATCCAAAGTCTTGGACTGAGTAAGTACTGAAATCTTGGTCTTTCCCTTCATAGGTAATGTGGGATTAGCAGGACTGCAGCCCAAAGTCATTCTAATAAATCACCTTTGATGATATATATATATATATATATATATATATATATATATATATATATATATATATATATATATACACATATATTCCTTGTATATATTCTGTTCCTCTACAGAACCCTAGTGGAACATTTTTGATATGAATTAATAGAATGAGTGATCCAAACTATCCAAAAGCTGTGTATAATTGTCAAAACAAGTTACCTATTGACCTAAGATTCAATCTAGGAAATAATGGAGTGATATAAGGGTATCAAGTAGCCTAGACTGTGTTCTCTGAAATTAGCATTGATATCTGGATAGAAAATATCAGAGACCCAAGATTTCAGCCTTGTAGAAGAGGGAACAGATGAGAAACAAAAACTAAAAATCAAAATCCTGTCTGTTATTGCATCTCACAGGGTGAAGAGAAATCAATTGCTAGTTCTTCAATTTCAATCCAGTTGAACCTTCAAACTACCTGAAGGAGAAATGGCAGGAGATGAGATCGCCCAGAGATGGGACCACACACAAATCAGCATTCAGGATTTCTCCTACAGGTGGACCATCAGCAACTTCCCCTTTGTTGCTGAGGAAATGCGGCAAAGCATTAGAAGCCCCACTTTCTCAATAGGAGCCAATGACAAATGGTGTTTGAGAGTACACCCGAATGGAGTCGATGAAGAAAGTGCAGATTACCTGTCAGTTTACCTAGTGTTGCTCAGTTCTCTAAAGAGTCCTGTTTGGGCAAAGTTCCAGTTCTGGATCATAAGCAATGAAGGAGAGAAAACGAGTGTCAAAAAGAGCCCAAGAGCTTTTAGATTCCTTCCAGGCCAGGACTGGGGTTACAAAAAGTTTGTTCTTCGAGATTTTCTCTTGTCCCATGCATTTTGGCTTCTCCCAGATGACCAGCTCACCCTTGTCTGCAAGGTGAGCATGGTCCAGGTCTCCTTGACCCTTTCTGAGCAGAACAAGAAGCCAGGAATTCTGGTCCCCAGATGCACATTGGCAGATGAGCTAGGAGAGCTGTGGGAGAATTCCCAGTTCACAGACTGCTGCCTAGTGGTAGCTGGCCAGGAATTCTGGGCTCACAAGGCCATCTTAGCAGCTCGCTCTCCAGTTTTCAGAGCCATGTTTCAACATGACATGGAGGAGAACAGAAAGAATCGCATTGAGATCCCTGACCTGGAGCCACAAGTCTTCAAGGCAATGATGAACTTCATTTACACAGGAAAAGCACCAGACCTGGACAGCATGGCAGCTGCCTTGCTGGCAGCTGCTGACAAGTATGGCCTAGAGCGTTTGAAGGTCATGTGTGAGGATGCCCTCTTCAGGGACCTCAATGTGGAGAATGCTTCCCACACACTCTTCCTGGCTGACCTCCATAGCTCAGGGCAGCTGAAAACCCAGACACTGGACTTCATTACAGCTCATGCTTCTGAGGTTTCTCAGACTTCAGACTGGAAGACAATGGTGGGCTTATATCCCCACTTAGTGATTGAAGCTTATGGTTCCAGGCCTGCTCACTGCCCTTTCCTGGAGCACCCTATCAAATGCTTGAAGCGATCCTAAGACCTGGTAAACCTTGTCCTACACTTGTCTCCCAGAAGCAGCAGTCATGGTGTTACCCATGATACAGGGGTAGACTATGGGATGTGTGGAAAATTTCCAGTGAAACTAGGGAATAACAGCATGGTGGCTGATGCTTAATACAGATGTAAAGGAGTAATTGTCAGGTTTAGGGAGGGGGAGTCTTCCACTATGGTACAATGTACACATCCTCTACCTAGTTGTTATACTGCTTTGATTTTTTTCTAAGGAGTTAGAATGTGAAATTCATTTTAACTGCTGACACCAAGAACATTACAACAGGGTGTCTTTGGAGAAACCTATCTGGATTGGACAGAGCAGAAGATATGATCAAGGACTCAGAAAGGAGAAAACAAACATGAATGTTTGGTTACAAGAGAAGCAAAGATAATGAACAAAGTTTTTCTCCAAACTCAGGGTTTGGGACAGGGGAGATGACTCAGTTGGCAAAAGCAATTGTTGATCTTGCAGAGGACCTTTTCTTCAGTCCTCCTCTTGTCTCCATGGGCACATCCATCTCAAGTAATTAAAATACCCAAATAAAATGTCATATCAATTGAATAAAAATTGTAAAATCAGCTTATGGATTCCAGTGGTGTTTCTGTTTGAAAATGGCCATTTTATTCCATCCAGCTGTGCTCTGCTGTAGAATTTGGTGCAGTGTCTTCACTGACACACACACACACACACACACACACACACAATCAATGAGACAATACCTAATGAATTCTGTTATACTCAGAGATTGGTGCCTAAAATGGAACTAAAAACAGCTTCCTAATTGTCTCTCTCAAATGAGCAGCAGCTGCCAGTTTGAGTTACTGGCGGGTTCCTGGCATGTGTGCTTGACCTGCAGTATGGCGGTAATGAGGCCTCTGCAATAGGCACATTAAGCTGCGTGGTGGATTTAGCCTTTGCTAGTACAAAACAAAAAAAGAGGTTTCTGGTCTACACGCTGCTTTGATAGAAGCATAGACCCACTATTTCTGAGAGTTGATGGCTCCCAGAGCTGGCGGAAAACTTACCACCGCCATGTTGGGAAGCTGAAGTAGGTGGAGCCAGCAGCCACAGTGCTGTTTCAGGCTCAGAAGGCTGCAGTTTAAAGCAATAGGTTCAAAGTAATATAAAAAATAACCCAGGTAAAGATGGCTACCACACAGAGAATCTGGATTATGTTCTCTTTGATATTCATAACTGAAGAAAAACATTTTATTGCAAAAGCTGTTGAGTTATGCCAAAATGTTTATTTTAAAGATACCTTAACTTCAAAATTTGGATGTAAGGATATGATGCTTTGGAAAGGAGGCTCTGCTTTTGTTTCCACAGAAAGCAAGAGGCTATGGATTTGTTCCAGATTAAGATACATCAGATTTGACCAACCAAGACCACCTGAAAGGTCTCCGATGAAACCATGGCCTAGATGATCCAACATCCAGAATCATTTCAAGGCAACTGGCTCAGATGATACAGTCTCACAGACTACTCCATGATCCTTAAATTTTCTTTGTGTCCCCATAAGATACAGCACCCCCCTCCAGCAGGAAGTGGCAAGAGAAGCTCCGCCCAAATTCTCAAATATACAAAGCTGGTTTTGGAGATGTAAAAGCCTTCCTTTTTGAAAAAAAAAATAGGGGAATTTCTGTGGGATGGTCTGTATGTCAAATCTGTTGCTCTGATTGGTCAATAAATAAAACACTGATTGGCCAGTGGCCAGGCAGGAGGAAGTATAGGCGGGACAAGGAGGAGAAGAATTCTGGGAAGTGGAAGGCTGAGTCAGAGAAACACAGCCAGCCGCCACCATGACCAGCAGCATGTGAAGATGCCGGTAAGCCACCAGCCACGTGGCAAGGTATAGATTTGTAGAAATGGATTAATTTAAGCTATAAGAACAGTTAGCAAGAAGCCTGCCACGGCCATACAGTTTGTATGCAATATAAGTCTCTGTGTTTACTTGGTTGGGTCTGAGCGGCTGTGGGACTGGCGGGTGACAAAGATTTGTCCTGACTGTGGGCAAAGCAGAAAAACTCTAGCTACACAAGATCACCAATGTAAGTTGATGGAGCCATCCTAGGGAGTGTTAGTGTGATTGGAATAAAGGGCCAGAAATAAGACAGCCACTTTCAGAGTTTTCTGCCTGGCTCTACATCCTGCCTACTCTATATGAATTCTTTAACCATGACCTCCATCTTGTGAACACTGAGACCCCTGACAGGGTAAGGGAAACACCTCTTCCCAGATCCAGGTTATAGGAGGAATTAGTGCAAAACCTCAAGAAGATTAAATAATGGCTTTGTAGGAATGACCAGCATCTTTTATTTTATGGAAGATGAACCCCAATAAGCAAAATAGACTTGTGATGGTTTTTCTTATTTCTCAACGTGACTATACCTGGAATTAACTAAAATCCTACAATTCAGGTCACAACAGTGAGAAATGTTGTGCTTAAGGTAAGTAGGTAGATCTACTTCAAGTACAGACTTTGGAGATAGAAAGAAAGAGTTAAGCCTGATCTCAAGGCCTGAAGACACACACCTTTAATCCACATCTTGAGGCTGGAGGACACACCCAAAATTGGGCCACACCCTCTGCTGAAAGCCTATAAAAGGACATGGAAGACAGAAGCTCTTTCTCTTTGCCTGCTTGCCCTCACCTTGCAGCAAGTCCATTCCTTCCCTTGATTTAGAAAATTTTTCTTTGGAATTCCAGCATAAACTGAAGACAAGCCAACATTTTCAACCTCTGGGACTGAGTAAGTACCTGATTTTTGGACTTTTTCTTCAGGGCTAGCCAATGTGAGAGTAGTGGGACTGCAGCCTCTAGTCATTCTAATAAATCTGCTTCCTTCATACCCAGAGAGATTCCTTGTAAATGTCCTGTTACTTTGGAGAACTGAAGTACATTTTTGATATGAGTATATAAAATGATCCTTTTTTTCAATAGTTATATTTAATGGTCAAAACTAGTTACCTATTGAACTAAGATTTGATCTAGAAAAAAAAATGGAGTGATATAACAGTCTCTAGTAGCCTAGACTGTCTTCTCTGAATCTACTATTGAAATCTGGATAGAAAATTTCAGAGATTCAAGTTTCTACACTCAAAAGGAAGGAACAGATGAGAAACAGTAACTAAAAATCTAAATATTTGTATTATTGTGTCCCAAAGGGTAGAGAGAAAATAATTGCTAGTTCTTCATTTTGGATCCAGTTTAACCTTCAAACTACCTCCAGGAGAAATGTCTGAGGACAGGATAGTCCAGAGCTAGGATTACACACAGATCATCATCCAGAATTTCTCCTACAGGTGGACCATCAGCAACTTTTGTTTTATTCTGGATGAAATTCGGGAATGCATTAGAAATCCAACTATCTCAATAAGTGCCTAAGACAAATGGTGTTTGAGAGTAAACCCGAAGGGAGTGGATGAAGGAAGTGTAAATTACCTCTCAGTATACCTAGTGTTGCTCAGCTCTCTAAAGAGTCATATTTGGGCAAAGTCTTAAATGTTGAAGGAAAGAAAATCCAAGGTGGGGGAGCCAAATGTGTTTAGGTTCTTGCCATGCTATGACTGGGGATTCAAAAAGTTTATCCTTTGAAATTTCCTTTTTCCATGCTTCTTTGGTTTTCCCAGATGATGGGTTCATCCTTCTCTACAAGGTGAGCATGGTCCAGGACGCCTTCAGCATCTCTGTCCAGAACACAATGGCAGGGATCCAGGTTCCAAGCTGCACATGGGCAGATGAGCTAGGAGAGCTGTGGGAGAATTCCCACGTCACAGACTGCTACCTGGTGGTAGCTGGCCAGGAATTCCGGGCTCACAAAGCCATGTTAGCAGCTCACTCTCCAGTTTTCAGAGCCATGTTTCAACATGACATGAAGGAGAGCAAAAGTAGCCGCGTCGAGATCCATGACCTGGAACCGCAAGTCATTAAGACAATGATGGACTTCATTTACACCGGAAAGGCACCAGACCTGGACAGCATGGTAGATGCTGTGCTGGCAGCAGCTGACAAGTATGGCCTGCAATGTTTGAAGGTCATGTGTGAGGACGCCCTCTGCAGGGACTTCTCTGTGGAAAATGCTGCCCACACTCTCTTCCTGGCGGCCCTACACAGCTCATGGCAGCTGAAATCCCAGGCACTGTATTTCATTACAGCACATGCTTCTGAGGTTTCTGAGACCTCAGGCTGGAAGATAATGGAGGGCTCATACCCCCACCTGGTGGCTGAAGCATATGCCTCCCTGTCTTCTGCACAGGATACTTTCCTGGAGCCCCCACTCAAACGCATGAAGCGATCCTAGAACCTGGTCAGCTGTGACCTATACCTGTCTCCCAGAAGCAGCAGTCACTGTTGTTACCAATGACACCTGGGTAGACAATGGAATTTGTGGAGCATTTTCAGTGAAACTAGGGAAAGAGAGATGGTGGTTCAGGATTTAATACAGCTGTTAATGTGTTGAATGGCATAGCTGTAACATATTAGTACTCAAGTAATAATCAAGTTAGAATCTTCAAGACAGGACAGCTAATGGAGTAATCTCTGTAATTTGGCATTTACCCACGTTCTGGACATTTAGCATGTCTTTCTTGCTTGATATTATTCTTGTTGGTTGTAATTCCAGTTTTGTTTATATTATTATTCTTTGTTTTTTTTCTGAAAAACACTTGATAATGATTCTTATTGTATATAGTTTGCATTAAGATTTGAACCTTTTTATTTAGACTAAACGGCGAAATGTAGTGGTATTTGATTTGCCCGTGACCTTGGGCTACATGGCCCCAAAGAGGCGGTGCTTATACAAGACCTCTTATAAGGAGTTAGAGAAAGTTCACAGGTTCCATCCCCTGCTCCTGCCTGTGAAGTAGATTGATCTGGGTCAGATCAAAGGACAACTTGCTCTATTAACTGTGTTCTGTAATCATGAGTGTATTTCCTCAATTTATATCTTAATAAATTGTGTTACTCACTTAATAGACTCACATGGATTGAACATAATAGGGGTGGAGTGAGGGGAGGTCAGGATATATTGTAAGAGAAAAGAAAAAATAAAAACAAAAGAAAAAAATTATGAAAAATTTGAAAGACAGACATTTGAGGAAAAATATTTTGACTGATATGTAAAGAAGCAAAGAATGTGAAGATCCTTGTGTCCCATGTAAATGACCATCAAAAGGTGACTTAAGCAGAGGAGGAGTTCAGTAATCAGGTAGAAAGGATGATTCATTCTCTGGACTGTCAGCCTCTTTCCCAAGCCTTCCTTGTTTTGTCCTATGGGCCATGATCAAAGTAGCCATGGAGAATCAGCATGGGATCAACAACATGGATATCCTCTCATCAAGACTGACCTGGTTACACCTTGTGGTGATATTTTATTTGTGCTCTAATAAACAAAGCTTGGCTGGAGATCAGAAGAAAGAGTCAGTCACAACACAGAAATGCAGTGTTACCACATGCTTGTAATTCTGTTACTTGGCAGACAAGACCTCTCTGTAAGTTCAAGGCCACACTGGAAACAGCCATGTGTGGTGGCACATGCCTTGATTCCAACACAGGTTAACCATGCAGGTCTGGAGGTCTATACAGATATACAGGAAATGACAGAGCTTGGGGGGAAGAGGAAGTGATGTAACTGAACAGAGAGAGCAAATCAGATGGCAGAACAGCAAGGCATATAGGCATGGGTAGACAGGGAGTAATTCACATTTAGAACCTGCAAATTTGGTGAGGTAAGGTTGGCTGGTGGTTCCCTATTTCCCTGATCTCTCTAAGGCTTTTAACTCTATATTTGGCTCTGTGTGTTTTCTTTAATAATACCATTTAGAAATTCATCTACAATTGGTGCTCAATGTGGCAAGAATTCATTAAAAAGCTGCTTTTGGCTTCCAGGGCCCCTGGCCTAGGGCTAATTACATGATTTGGGCCAGAACATGTGGGCAGAATCTCTTTGGCTTTTTTTTTCTCCTGGTGGTTGGTAAACTATCTCTGGATTCCCACTTGGACTTCTACTGTTCTACACAACTGAGAGACTTGGTAAGTCAATTAAGATGTCTTAAAGGGTGAAATTATTTAAAAGAGAAATTTCCCCCCACATTAAAAAATGGGAGATATTTTTACCATGGAGGGAATTTAGTCTCTATTTGATGACACATTAGACAGTCTGAAATTGGAACAATTAAATGAGAGGATAATTAATATTGGTGGGATGTATGTAACATCAATTATGAACATTATTTGTTGATCATTTTTATTTTAGCATTATAAAGATTGGTGAATTTAAGTGCCAAGATAAAAGATTTAGAAAAACCTGTTAAAATGAATCATAGAGAAATTCAGACACAGACAGAAGATTTAAAGGTGAAATTATATCAGGAATGAATTATACAGTTACAGGGAAACAGCCTGTTTTCAAACAACCAAACTCAGTAACCTTACAGGTACTGCCAAATGTTCATGTGAAAGCTAACTGGACTCCAAGAGAAATGTTAGATTCAAGGAAATTTAAAGAAGCTGTAGTATCATACAGCATGTGTTTTCCCTTATAAAGCAGATGGTAAATTTTTGGTCAACTTGTAATAGAAATAGCCCTCAGGACTAGAAAGAATTAATTGTAGCTGTCCTGGAGGCCAGTCAACAGTTATAGAGGATAACCTGGTTTAAAGAAGAGGCTAAAACAATAGAACAATGATATAGGGCTACAGGTGTGGAAATTACCCAGGATCAGCTTCTTGGAGAGGGCAATTATGCTGATATACAAAGAAAATCTTTATATGATAACCAAACCATAATTCTATGCCACATGGCAGTCTTGAATGCATGGCGCAGAAATGAGGAAGCAAAAAAAATTTTCATTTACCAAAGATATACAAGGCCTCAGAGAATCCTTCACAGATTTCTTTCTTTTTCTTTTCTTTTTTAAGATTTATTTATTATGCATACAGAAGAGGGTGCCAGATCTCATTACAGATGGTTGTGAGCCACCATGTGGTTGCTGGGAATTGAACTCAGGACCTCTGGAGGAGCAGTCAGTGCTCTTAACCTCTGAGCCATATCTCCAGCCCCAGATTTCTTACAAAGGCTGTCTTCAGCAGTAAATAGAATGATACCAATTCAGAAGCTAGACAGATAATAATTGAATGGTTGGCTTTTGAAAACATGAATGCAGCATGCAATGAATAATTAGGACATGAAAGTCAAGAGCAGTACTCTTGGAGGATTGGATCTGGGACACAATTAATATTGAGTCTCATGAATATGATGATATGTGAATTGACGGTGATGTCAAAAGCTTTGAGGAAAAGCAATAATGTCAGAAGATTTAAATGCACTAAACAAGGTCATTTGAAAAGAGGGTGTAAACAAGGCATTCCTAGAATAAATGTTTTCAAGGAACAATGGCAAGAGACTGCCCATACCTTCTGAATTATGCATAAGGTGTGGTAAGGGTAAACGTGGGACTAAGGAATGTAGATCAACAAGGGACAGACAAGGTAATCCTTTGCCTCTGCTATTGGGAAACTCCTCAGGAGGCCTCATGCAAGTCCCATGGCAAATTCTGTTCAGACCTTTCCTGCCATTGTAGAAGAAACCCCTTCTCAGAGCAATTAAATAACCAAATGCAATAGATAACACCATAGCAGTGAACCCCAAAGAAGAGAAGTATACACACATTACCACCAAAAGATAACAGGAATGAACAATCATTGGTCATTAATAGCCCTTTATATCAATGGACTTAATTCACCTATAAAAAGACACAGGCTAACAGAATGGATACAAATGCAGGACCCTTCTTTCTGCTACATACAAGAAGCACACCTCAATTTCAAAGATAGTCACTACATAAGAATAAAAGGCTGGGAAAAGATTTTCCAATATAATGGTCTTAAGAAACAAGCAGGTGTAGCCACTCTAATATCCAGCAAAATAGAGTTCAAACTAAAATCAATCAAAAGAGTTCAAGAAGGGCATTCCATACTCATCACAGGAAAGATTCACCAAGATGAAGTTTCGATTCTGAATATTTATGCCCCAAACACAAAGGCTTCTGATATATAAAAGAAACATTACTAAAGCTTAAATCACATACAAAACCTCACACATTAATAGTGGGAGACTTCATCACCCCACTTCACCACTGAACAGATCTACAAAAAGGAAACTTAACAGAGAAATAAAGGATTTAACTGATGTTATGTCTCAAATGGACTTAATTGATATCTACAGAACATCCCATCCTAACAAAAAAGAATATACCTTCTTCTCAGCACCCCATGGAACCTTCTCTAAAATCGACCACATACTTGGCCACAAAGCAATTCTCAACAGATACAAAATGATTGGAATAATGTGTTTTCTATAAGACCACCATGGTTTAAAGTTAGATTTCAACAACAAAAACTACAAAAAGCCTACAATCTCATGGAAACTGAATAATGCTCAACTAAATCACCAATGGGTCAAGGAAAAAATAAAGAAATAAATTAGAGACTTCCTAGAGATCAACAAAAATGAATATATCACATAACCAAACTTATGGGACACTGTGAAAGTAGTGCTAAGAGGGAAATTCATAGCATTAAGTACCCACATAAAGAAACTGGAGAAATCTCACACTAGTGACTTAACAGCACACCTGAAAGCTCTAGAACAAGAAGAAGCAAACTCGCCCAAGAAGAATGGATGCCAGAAAATAATCAAATTGAGAGCTGAAATCAATATAATATAAACAAAGAGAATACAAAACATTAATGAAACAAAGATTTGGTTCTTTGAAAAAATCAACAAGATAGACAAGCCCTTATCCAAAATAACCAAAAAGTAGAGAGAGTCATCCAAATTAACAAAATCAGAAGTGAAAAGGAAGACATAACAACTAACACTGAGGAAATCCAGAAAATCATCAGGTCATACTTCAAAACACCCTACTCCATACAAGTGGAAAACCTAAAAAATGGATAATTTTCTGGATAGGTAATACATAACTAAGTTAAATCAAGATGAGATAAACTATTTAAATGGTCCAATAACACCGAAGGAAATAGAACCAGTCATTAAAATCTCCAAACCAAAAAAGCTCGGGACCAGATGACTTCAGCTCAGAATTCTACCAGATCTTCAAAGAAGAGTTAATACCAATAATCTTTAAATTGTTCCACACAATAGAAACAGAAGGAACATTACCAAACTCCTTCTATGAGGCTACAATTACCCTGATTCCTAAGCCAAACAAAGATGCAACAAAGAAAGAGAATTACAGACTGAACCCCCTCATGAACATTGATGCAAAAATATTCAATAAAATACTGGCAAACAGACTCTAAGAACACATCAAAACAATTATCCACCATGATCAAGTAGGCTTCATCCCAGGGAAAAAGGGTAGTTCAACATACAAAACTCCATCAATTTAATACACCAAACAAACAAACTGAAAGAAAAAAAACCTCATGATCATCTCACTAGATGCTGAATAGGTATTTGACAAAATCCAACACCCCTTCATGTTAAAGGTCTTAAAGAGTACAGGAATACATAGAACATACCTAAAAATAATAAAGGCAATTTACAGCAAGCCAACAGCCAACATCAAATTAAATGTAGAGCAACTCAAAGCAATTCCACTAAAATCAGGAACAAGACAAAGCTGTCAACTCTCCCCATACATACGCAATGTAGTGCTTGAAGTTCTAGCCAGAGTAATAAGACAATACAAGGAGATCAAGGGGATACAAATTGGAAAAGAAGTTAAACTTTCGCTATTTGCAGATGACATGATAGTACACATGAGTGACCCCAAAAATTCGACTAACAAACTCGCAGCTTATAAACACCTTCAGTAACATAGCAGGATAAAAAATTAACTCAAAAAATCAGTAGCCCACAGATATACAATTGACAACCAGGCTGAGAAGGAAATCAGAGATACATCACCCTTTACAATAGCCATAAATGATATAAAATAAATTGGGGTAACTCTAACTAAGCAAGTGAAGGACCTATATGACAAGAACTTCAATTCCCTGAAAAAAGAGTTTAAAGAAGATGTCAGAAAATGGAAAGATCTCCCATGCTCTTGGATAGGCAGGATTAACATAGTAAAAATGGCAATCTTACCAAAAGCAATCTACAGATTCAATGCAATCCCCATCAAAGAACAATACTTAACTTCATATGGAAAATCAAAAAACCCAGATTAGCCAAAAGAATTTTGTACAATAAAACAACCTCTGGAGCCATCACAATCCCTGACCTCAACCTCTACTATAGAGCTACAGTAATAAAAAAAACAGCTTGGTACTGGAATAAAAACAGACATGTGAACCAATGGAATCAAACTGAAGACCCTGACATTAATCTGCACACATATGAATATATAATTTTTGAAAAAGAAGCAAAAACTGTACAATGGAAAAAGAAAGTATCTGCAACAAATGGTGCTGGCATAACTGGATGTCAACATGTACAAGGCTGGAAATAGATCCATATCTGTCACAGGGCACAAAACTTAAGTTCAAGTGGGTCAAAGAACTCAACATAATTCCAGTTACCCCGAACCTGATAGAAGAGAAAGTAGGAAGTAGTCTTGAATGTGTTGGCACAGGAGATCACTTCCTAAATATAACACCAGTGGCACAGACACTGAGAGAAACAATCAATCAATGGGACCTTTTGAAACTAAGAAGCTTTTGTAGAGCAAAGGACATGGTCAACAAGACAGATCAACAGCCTACAGAATGGGAAAAGATGTTCTCCAATCCAACATCTGACAGAGGGCTGATATCCAGAATATATAAAGAACTCAAGAAATTAGACATCAAAATAACCAACAGTCCAATTAAGAAATGGGCTGTAGAGCTACACAGAGAATTCTCAACAGAGGAAGCTCAAATGGCTGAAAGACATTTAAGGAATTGCTCAACATCCCTAATCATCAGGGAAATGCAAATCAAAATGACTATGAGATACCAACTTACACCTGTCAGAATGGCTAAGATCAAAAACACTGAAGATGGCTTATGCTGGAGAGGATGTGAAACAAGGGGAACTCTCCTCCTTTGTTGGTGGGAATGCAATCTTGTACAGCCACTTTGGAAATCAATATGGCACTTTCTTAGAAAATTGGGAATCAATCTCTCCCAAGACCCACCTAAACCACTTTTGGGCATATTCCCAAGGAATGTTCTATCATACCACAATAGCACATGCTCAGCTATGTTCATAGCAGCATTATTTGTAAAAGCTAGAACCTGGAAACAACCTAGATGCCCTTCAACTGAAGAATGGATAAATAAAATGTGGTACATATACAACAGAGTACTACTCAGCAGAGAAAAATAATGACATCATGAGGTTTGTAGGCAAATGGATAGATCTAGAAGAAATCATCCAGAGTGAGATAACCCAGACTCAGAAAGACATACATGATATGTGCTCCCTCATAGGTGGATACTAAATATAAAACAAAGGATGACTAGACTGCTACTCACAACTCCAGGGAGGCTACCTAGAAAAGAGGAACCTAGAAAGACACAGAGATCTCCCAATGACAGAGAAATGGATGAGATCTACATGAGCAAACTTGACATGAGGAGGGGTAATGAAGGGCGAGGGTTGAGGGAAAGAGAGCTTAGGGGAGCATGAGATCCCAGCTAAGTCAAAAACAGTGAGGGAGAACAAGGAAAAAGAGACCATAATAAAAGAAGACCCCATGGGAATAGGAAGAAGCAAAGAGGTCCCCAAAAATACACAAAGATACCTCCACAATAGACTACTGGCAATGGTCAAGAGAAAGCCCGAACTGACCTACTCTGGTGATCAGAGGCCAAACATCCTAGCTGTCATGGTAGAACTCTCATCCAATGACTGATGGAAGCAGAGATCCATGGCCAGGACCCAGGTGGAGCTCCAGGAGTCCAATAGGTGAGACAGAAGAGGGATTGTATGAGTGAGAATTGGTGAGACCATGATTGGAAAAAGCACAGGCACAAATAGCCAAACTAGTGGAAACACATGAACTATGAACCAATAGCTGAGGATCCCCTGACTGGATCAGGCCCTCTGGATAAGTGAGACAGTTGATTAGCTTGAACTGTTTTGGAAACCCCCAGGCAGTGGGACTTGGATCTGTCCTTAGTGCATGAGCTAGCTGTTTGGAACCTGGGGCCTATGTACGGACACTCTGCTCACCCTGGGTGAAGGGAGGAGGGAACTGGAACTGTCTGGACTGAATCTACCAGGCTGAGCTGAATCCCCAGGAGAGTCCTTGCTCTGGAGGAGATGAGAATGGGGCGTGGGCTGGAGGGAGGCTGGGGGGGCAGTAGGAGGGAGGACAAGGGGAATCCATGGCTAATATGTAAAATTAAATTATAAAATAAAGAAATACATTAAAAAATCACAAGACCAGAGAGAGAGAGAGAGAAAGAGAGAGAGAGAGAGAGAGAGAGAGAGAGAGAGAGAGAGAGAGAGAGAGAGAGAGAAATCAATGGAGGGTTCTCCCACAGGGAATGTTAAATAGCACAACCCTGTGCCAATATTTTTTATGAGAGCTATTGGAAGTTTGGAAAGCTGATTTAGGAACAATTTCCTAAACCTGTAATTTATCATTATATGGATGATATTTCACTAGCTGATTCAAATGCAGATAGAAAGAATCATGGAAGAAGCAAAGAAAAATTTTGCCTTGTTGGAGATTACAAATAGCCCCTGAACCTGGCAATAAGCCAAGGTAATTGTAAGGAAATGTACTACTTGTTTTTTTACAGTCAGACTCGGCTACCAGCAGAATGTACCCCAAAGGGTACTCAGAGGAATGAAATCTGGCAGATGGATGTGTTTCACTATGCATAATTTTGAATATTGAAATATGTACACCATAACATTGATACTTATTCAGGATTTCAGTGGGCAACTGCTCTGAGTTCTGAAAAAGCTGATTTGGTAATCACGCATTTGCTAGAAGTCATGGCCATCATGAGCATACCTACACAAATTAAAGCTGCCAATGTCCCAACATATGTCTCTGGTAAAACAATTTTTTTTTTGCTTATTACAATATAAACCATATTACAGGTATACAACATAATCCTACAGGCTAAGGAATCACGGAAAGATCAAATCGAACTTGAAAGGATATGCTAAATAAACAAAGAGGAGTAACATAAACCCCCCAGAAACAGACTGCATAATGGTCTATTAACTTTGAACTTTCTCAGTGCAAATGAGAAAGGAACAACAGCTGTGGAGAGACATTGGATAATAGAAAAAAACTACAAAATTAAATGAGCCTATATATTTTAAGAATGTGCAGACCTCAGAATGGAAACCAGGATATGTATTACATTGGGCATAATGTTTTGCTTTTGTTTCTACAGGAGAAGAAAAGCTGTGGATAACATCAAAATTGATAAAGGTTCAATTTGAACAAGAGAGCCCTCTTAATTAAAAGACGTGATAGTTCATTAACCAGCATGACCATCCAATTTAAACTAACTTATACCACTAACAAACCCCTTTTCATTTAATCAGATAAAACTTATCAGAAGGGAACCTTTCCAAAGTTAGGTTTGGGGAAGGGTTTTTGTTTTTGACTTTCAGGAGAATGAAGGCTCAGGAATCTGAAGAACCCTGGACAAATGGACATATTGATCACAAGAAAAATCCATCAAGATGAAGTTTCAATTCTGAACATTTATGCCCTAAATACCAGGAAACCCACATATGGAAAATAATCATTACTAAAGTTTAAATCACACATCAAACCCTACACAGTGATAGTGGGAGACTTCAACTCCCCACTCTTCCCAATGGACAGGCTGACCAGACAGAAACTTAACAGAGAAATAAGGGAGCTAACACACATTATGACTCAAAAGGACTTTATAGACATCTACTGAACACTCTACCCAAATAAGAGATTATATCTTATCCTCAGCACCCCATGGAACCTTCTCTAAAACTGACTACATACTTGATCACAAAGCAAATCTCAATAGATATAAAAAATGGAGTAACATTCTGTATTTTATTGGACCACCATGGCTTAAAGTTAGAATTCAACAACAACACAAATTACCAAAAGCCTACAAAATCATGAAAACTGAATAATGCACAACCGAATCACCACTTGGCCAAGGAGGAAACAAGAATGAAATTAAAGACTACTTAGAATTCATAGAAAATGAATATACAATATATCCATGTTAAGGGTACCTACGAAAGCAGGACTAAGAGGAAAGTTCATAGATCTAAATGCCTACATAAAGAAGTCAGAGAAATCTCATGCTAGAGACTTAACAGCACACCTGAAATCTCTAGAAGTAAAAGAAGCAAACACACCCAGGAAGAGTAGATGCCAAGAAATAATCAAATTGAGGGCAGAAATCAATGAAATAGAAACAAAGGGAATAGTAAAATGAATCAATGAAACAAAGAGTTGGTTCGTTGAGTAAAACAACAAGGTAGAGAAGCCCTTATCCAAACTAATTAAAAGACACACAGAGAGAGAGTATCCAAATTAACAAAATCAGAAATAAAAAGAGAGACATAAAAACAGACAACAAGAAAACCCATAGAATCATCAGGTCATATGTCAAAAACATGTACTCCATTAAATTGGAAAAACTAAAATAAATGGACACTTTCTGGAAAGGTACAATGTACCCAAATTGAATCAAGATAAGATAAGCAATTTAAATAGACCTATAACCCCTAAGGAAACAGAAGCAATCATTAAAAGCCTCCCTACCAAAAGAAGCCATGTGTCAGATGGATTCAGTGCAGAATTCTACCAGAATGTCAAAGTAGAGCTAATATCAATACTCCTCAAATTGTTCCACACAATAAACACAGAAGGAACATTGTCAAGCTCTTTCAGTGATGCTACAGTTACCCTGATACTCAAAACACACAAAGATGCCACAAAGAAAGAAAAATACAGATCAATCTTGCTCATGAACATTGATGCAAAAATACTCAATAAAATACTGGCAAACTGAATCCAAGAACACATAAAAAAATCATCCATCATGATCAAGTAGGCTTCATCTGAAAGATACAAGATACAAAAATCTGTCAATGTAATCTATCATATAAACAATCTGAGAGAAATGAATCCCACATGATCATCTCATTAGATGCTCAAAAAGCCTTTGACAAAATCCATCACCTCTTCATTATAAAGGTCCTGGGGAGATTAGGAATACAAGGAACATACCTAACCATAATAAAAGCAATTTACAGCAAGTCAACAGCCAACATCAGATTAAATGGAGAGAAATTCAAAGTGATTCCACTAAAATCAGGAATAATACAAGGCTGTGGACTCTCCCCATATCTATTCAATATAGTACTTGAAGTTCTAGCAAGAGCAATAAGACAATGAAAAGAGATCAATGGGATACAAATTGAAAAGGAAGACGGCAAACTTTAGCCATTTACAGATGATCTGATAGTAAATATAAATGGCCCAAAAAATTCTACCAGGTAACTCCTACAACTGGTAAACACCTTCAGCAATGTGGCAGGATACAAGATTAATTTTAAAAAATCATGCCCTTCAACTGAAGAATGGATAAACAAAATGTGGTAAATATATAAAATGGAGTACTACTCAGCAGCAAAAAACAATGACATCATGAAGTTTGCAGACAAATGGATGGAAATAGAAACAAGTAGCTCGAGTTAGGCAATCCAGACTCAAATAGACAAACTTGTCATGTATTCATTCACAAGTGGATACTAGATGTAAAGCAAAGGATAACCAGACTGCATCTCACAACTCCAGGGAGGCTACCTAGTAAAGAGGACCCTAAGAATGATATAGGGATTGCCCAATGACAGAGAAATAGATGATGAGATCTACATGAGCAAAGTGGGAGTGGCTGTGGTGGGGTATTGGGGAATGAGGGTCAGGGGAAAGATAGCTTAAGGGAGAGGTATGTCCCAGCTGGATCAGGAGCAGTGTGGAAGAACAGGGAGGGAGATACCATGATGAATGAATAGGAAGCAGTAGAGTGCTAGAGAAGTCTCTAGAAATCCACAAAGATACCTCCACTGTACACTACTGGCAATGGTAAAGAGATGCCTGACCTGACCTGCTTTGGTGATGGGATGGCTGAACACCATAGCTGCCATGATAGAACTCTCATCCAGTGACTGATGGAAGCAGATGCAGAGACCCACTGCCAAGAAATTGGTAGAGCTCTGGGAGTCCAATCAGTGAGAAAGAGGAGGGATTGTATGAGCAAGAATGTTGAGACTATGGTTGGAAGAAGCACAGAGACAAATAGTCAAACTAGTGGAAGTGCATGAACTGTGAACCAGTGGTGGAGGAACCTTGCATGGAACTGGACCAGGACCTCAGAATAAGTGAGACAGTTGATTAGCTTGAACTGTTTGGGAGGCCCCCAGGCAGTGGAGCCAGGACCTGTCTGTGGTGCATGGGCCAACTTTTTGGAGCCTGGAGCCTATGCTGAGACACTTTGCTCAGCCTGGGTGTAGGGAGGAGGGGACTGGACCTGCTTGGCTGAGTCTGCTAGGCTGGGCTGACTCCACAGGGGAGAACTTCTCTTGGAGGAGGTAGGAGTGGAGTGGACAAGGGGGGAGGCCTGGAGCATGGGCAGAGGAGGGAGGACACGAGAATTCTTGGCTGCTGGTGAAATTAAGTTAATCATAAAATAAGAATACTATTAAAACAAACAGTACACCTCCAATATACAAATGAAAAATGGGTTGAGAAAGAAATCAGAGAAACATCACCCTTTGTTATAGCCACAAATAATATAAAATACCTTGGGGTAACTTTAACCAAACAAGTGAAAGACCTATATGACAAGAACTTGAAGTCCTTGAAGAAAGGAATTGAAGAAGATATCAGAAAATGGAAAGATCTCCCATGTTCATGGATAGGTAGAATCAACATAGTAAAAATGGCAAACTTATCAAAAGCAGTCTACAAATTTATGCAATCCTCATCAAAATACCAAGTCAAATCTTCACACACACACACCCAAAAAACAATACTGCATTTGATATGGAAAAACAGTAAACCTAGGATATCTAAAACAATCCTTGACAATAAAGCAACCTCTGGAGGCATCATGATCCCTGACCACAAGCTCTACTATTATAGAACTAGAGTAATAAAAACAGTTTGGTATTCGCATAAAAACCCACATGTGGACTAATAGAATTGAAGTGAAGAACCTGACATTAATCTACACACCTATGAATACCTGTTTTTTTTTTTTTTTTTTTTTTTTTTTTTTACAAAGAAGCCAAAACTGTACAATGTAAAAGAGAAAGCATCTTCAAAAAATGGTGCTGGCATAACTGTATATCAACATGTTGAACATTGCAAATAGATCCATATATATCAGCATTAGCAAAACTCAAATCCAAGTAGATAGAAGACCTCAATTTAAATTCAGCTACACTGTACCTGATAGAGGAGAAAGTAGGAAGTACTCTAGAAAGAACTGGGCAGAAGACTACTTCCTAAATATAACACCAGTAGTACAGACACTGAGAGCAACAATCAATAAATGGGACATCCTGAAAACGAGAAGTTTCTATAAAGCAAAGACGCAATAACTAAGACAAAATGATAGCCTACAGAATGGGTAAAAATATTCACCAACCCCACATCTTACAGAGGGCTGATCTCCGAAATATACAAAGAACTCAAGAAACTAGGCAGCAAAATGTCAAACAATACAATTAAAACTGAGCTACAGAGCTAAACGGTGAATTCTCAATGGAAGAATCCCAAACTGCTGATAGACATTTAAGGAATTGCTCAACATCCTTAGTCATCAGGGAAATGGAAAACAAAATGACTCTAAGATACCATCTTACAACTGTCAGAATGGCTAAGATCAAAAACATGGATGACAGCTTTTTTGTAGAAGATGTGGAACAACGGGAACACTCTTCCACTGCTGGTGAGAGTACAAACTTGTACAGGCACTTTGGAAATCAGTATGGATGTTTCTTTAG
Source organism: Peromyscus maniculatus bairdii (assembly GCF_049852395.1). Taxonomy (NCBI): domain Eukaryota; kingdom Metazoa; phylum Chordata; class Mammalia; order Rodentia; family Cricetidae; genus Peromyscus; species Peromyscus maniculatus. Next base: position 73,128,429 of record NC_134857.1, read on the forward strand.
ACAAATGTGAATCCATCTCCCTCAAGACCCTTGATGCCACTCTTAGGCATCAATTATATCACAAGGATGCTTGCTCAACTATGTTCACAGCAGCATTATTTATAATAGCCAGAATCTGGAAGCAACTTAGATCCCCCTCAACCGAAGAAAAGACAAAGAAAATGTGGTACATATACACAATGGAGTATTATTCAGCTGCAAAAAACAATCACACCATGAAATTTGCAGGCAAATGGATGGAACTAGAAAATATCATTGTGACTGAGGTGACCCAGACTCAGAAATCTGGTAAGTACTCACTCATAAATGGATACCAGAGGTAAAGCAAAGGATAATCAGACTACTATGCACACCTTCAGAAAAGCTAGGAAATAAGGAAGAACCTAAGAAGAATGTATGGATCACCTTGGGAAGGGGAAACAGAGGAGATCCCGATTAGTAGAATGGGGATGAGGTGGGGCAATGGAGGGTAGGGGATGGGGAATGAGAACATGAGGAAATGGGATGGTTGAGCTGGAGGAGGGACAGAGTGGGAGAACAATGAAAGAGATATCTAATTAAGGGAGACATTATGGGGTAAGAAGAAAGCTGGTGCTAGGGAAATTCACAAAACCCCACAAGGATGACCACCTATTGGACTACAAGCAATAGTGGTGAGGATGCCTGAACTGGCCTACCCTGGTAATCATATTGGTTAATACCCTAACTGTCATTATAGAGCCTTTATCCAGTAACTGATTAATGCAGATGCAGAGATCCACATCCAAGCACCAGGATGAGCTCCAGGAGTCTAGTTAAAAAACAGGGAAGAGAGATTATATTAACAAGCAGGATCAAGATCATGATGGGGAAATCTACAGAAACAATTGAACCAAGCTAATAGGAACTCAGGAACTTAGACCGACATCTGTGGGACCTACATGGGACCGGACTATGCCCTCTGCATACAAGAGCCAGTTGTATAGCTGGATCTGAGGGACCCCTGGCCGTGTGATAAAAATCAATTTCTCATGCATGAACTGGCTCTCTGGATTCCATTACCTGTGGCTGCACCACCCTTGATGCAGTAGGGATGGATTTTTCCTGCCTCAACTGAATGTCCCAGGCTTAGCTGTCCCCCCTTGGGAGAACTTACCCTGTTGCAGGTTGAGAATTGGCAGGGGTGGGAGTTGGGAGGATTGGGAGGAAGAAAGAGAGGGCGATCTGTGATTGGTATGTAAAATGGAAAAAGGTAAAAATTTAAAAAAAAAACAGAAATAATAGGTCCCACTTAGCAAAATGAATTCAAGATCAGGTATGTTTTATAAAGACAGAAAAATACTAGTTAAATAGCATAATCACTGAAAGTCACCCTACAAAATAAAACCCAGGAACAAATAGTTTTGGCACAGCAATCTACCTGCCATTCAAAGAAGAATAATTGTCCATCCTCCTCTAATTATTCCAGAAATTAGAAACATAGGATCATTGCTCAATTTATTTTATGAGTCTAAAATTACGCTGATAGCTAATTTACAGACCTTAGAAACACTGATGAAAAAATACTCATTAAATAACTGCAGTTAAGATCCAATTCAAGTACAGTCTTTGGAGGTAAAAAGACACAAATATTTAATCTGGATCTCAAGGCCTGAAGACACATACACCTTTAATCCAGATCTTGAAGCTGGAAGACACACCCTAAATTGGGCCATACCGTCTGATGAAAGCCTATAAAAGGACATGGAAGCAGGAAGCTCTTGCTATTTGCCTGCTTGCCCTCACCTTGCAGCAAGTCCATCCCTTCCCTGGCATTAGAGAATGTTTAGAACTCTAGTATACACTGAAGACCAGTGGACACATCCAACCTCCTAGACTGAGTAAGTACTGAAATATTGGACTTTTCCTTCACAGCTAGCCAATGGGAGATTATCAGGGCTGCACAGCTAAGTCATTCTAATAAATCCCATTTCTTCATACACAGAGAGATTCCTTGTATATGTTCTGTTACTCTAGAGAACCTAGTACAACATTTTTTTGATATGAGTGTATAAAATTTTTCAAAATATTCAAAAGCTGTGTTTAATTGTCAAAACCAGTTACCTAGTGACCTAAGATTCAATCTAGATGAAAAAATGGAGTGATGTTAGAGTTCCTAGTTTCACACACTGACTTCTCTGAAATTAATATTGAAATCTGTATAGAAAATATCTGAGATCCAAATTTCAAGCCGCGTCTAACAGAGAATACAGGAAAAACAAAAACTCAACATCTAATTCATGTCTGTTATTGTATCTCACAAGGTGAAGAGAAAACAATTGCTAGTTCTTCATTTTTGGATCCAGTTTAACCTTCAAACTACCCCCAGGAGAAATGGCAGGAGATGGGACAGTCCAGAGATGGGACCACACTCAAATCACCCTTCAGAATTTCCCCTACATGTGGACCATCAGCAACTTCCATTCTATTATGGAGGAAAGGCTAGGAAGCCTTAGAAGCCCAACGTTTTCAATAGAAGCCAATGACAAATGGTGTTTGACAGTAATCCCGAATGGACTCGATGAAGTAAGTGCAGAATACCTGTCAGTTAATCTAGTTTTGCTCAGCTGTCTAAAGAGTCATGTTTAGGCAAAGTTCCAGTTCTGGATCATAAGCGACAAAGGAGAGAAAAAGCAAACCAGGAGGAGAACAACAGCATTTAGGTTTGTGCCAGGCCTTGGTTATGGATTCAAAAAATACATCCTATGAGATTTCCTCCTGTCCCATGCACCTCGTCTTCTCCCACAAGATCAGATCAACCTCCTGTGCATGGTGAGCATGATCAAAGACTCCCTCAGCATCCCTGACCAGAACAGGAAGACAGGGATTCAAGTTCCAAGATGCACATTGGCAGATGAGCTAGGAGATCTGTGGGAGAATTCCCGATTCACAGACTGCTGCCTGGTGGTATCTGGCCAGGAATTTCAGGCTCACAAGGCCATCTTAGCAGCTCACTCTCCAGTTTTCAGAGCCATGTTTCAAAATGACATGGAGGAGAGCAGAAAGAACCACACTGAGATCCCTGACCTAGAGCCACAAGTCTTCAAGGCAATGATGGACTTCATTTACACAGGAACAGAACCAGACCTGGACAGCATGGCAGATGCTCTGCTGGCAGCTGCTGATAAGTATGGCCTGGAGCATTTGAAGGTCATGTGTGAGGATGCCCTCTGCAGGGACCTCTCTGTGGAGAATGCTGCCCACACTCTCTTCCTGGATGACCTCCACAGCTCAGGGCAGCTGAAAACCCAGGCACTATGTTTCATTACAGCTCATGCTTCTGAGGTCTCTGAGACCTCAGGCTGGAAGGCAATGGTGGGCTCACATCCCCATTTAGTGGCTGAAGCATACCGTTCCTTGGCTTCTGCTCATCTCCCTTTCTTGGAGCCCCCTTTCAAACGCTTGAAGCAATTAGGACCTGGTCAGCTGTGACCTACAAGTGTCTCCCAGAAGCACCAGCCAGTGTTTTTACCAATGACACTTTTTGTAGACTATGGGATGTGTGGAGCATTTCCAGTGAAACTAGGGAAAGACAGCATGGTGACTCGTGGTATAATACAGCTGTAAATGAGTTGAATGTCAGGTTAAGGAAGGGGAAGCACTGAGCTGTTATACTCTATCCTGTTACTGTACTGGTTTGATTTTTGTCGATGATTTGGAAACTGGAATTCATTTTAGTTGCTGGACCCAAGCACTTTACAACAGGATATCTTTGTTGAAACCTGTCTTGATTGGACTGAGCAGAAGATATGGTCAAGGGCTCAGCAAAGGAGAAAACAAACATGTTTGATTACAAGAGAAGGGAAAGAAAACTAAGATTTTTTTTTTCTGTAAAACCAGTGTGTGGGACTGGAGACATGACTCAGTTGCTAAAGCAATTGTTGCTCTTGCAGAGGATCCTTGTTCAGTCCTCCTCTTGTCTCCATGGGCACACCCATCTCTGTAGACCGTACCTACCCAAATAAGATATCAACTGAATAAAAATTTTAAAATCAGCTTTGTGGATTCCAGTGGTGTTTCTGTTTGAAGAATGCCATTTTAGTCCATCCAGCTCTGCTCAGCTTTGGAAGTGTATGCAAAAATCATATACACGCACGCGTGCGCGCGCGCACACACACACACACACACACACACCAATGAGACAATACCTAATGAAATTCTGTTATACTCATAGATTGGTGCCTAGCCCAATTGCCATCACTTAGGCTTTCACCAACAGCTGATGGGAGCAGATACTGAGATCCACAGCCAAATATTAGGCAGAGATCAGGGGACCTCACCGAACAGAGGAAGGCAGGATTATAGGAGGGTTCAATGACACCAGGTGAATAGAGCCCACAGATTCATCTAAACAGAGCTCATTGGGCCTTTTATTCTGTGATGGCAATGTAAAATATTTGGAGTGCAAATAAAGGGTCTGGCAGGGATTGCCTACTTCATTTCAAATCACACATTTGGGGGAATCAGTACCTGCCACTCTGACCTCAAACCCACATAGAGAATAATCACTGATGTAACTAGTTTTCACTTGCCAAAGGTTCCTAAGAGGAAACAAAATTTAAGCATCAAAACCAATTCATTGATTTACCTTGTACTGAGTGATGATCAGTATTGCAGCCAGACTGCAGGAGAGCTAGGCTGAAATTGAATCACTGAAGTTAATTTCCTGTCCTCTAGGTTACACCCTCTTGATATGATGAACTAGGGAGAGATGATAGATGTGGAGAACATTTTCCAGATCACATTCCAAGGAGAATGGTCTCAAAACCTCTTCTTCAGTAACTGTTGAAAATATTTTATATCCTTTGGAAACCAGAATACTGTCTCACTTTTCAGGCCCAGCAGAGTAAGCACAGAATTTCTTAGTTTAAAGAGGATAGAACTCACCAGTGGAGGATGAAAATTATGAGGTATTGAGAAGCTGAATCTTGGCACTCAGCATGATAGAATTGAGAAGCACTAAAGATCTTCTTTTTAGCACACTCTTAAGTGGATCTGGAAGAGTGTTTCCAAGAAGATTTATCTGAGGGTGAGGGGCAAGATCACCAATGCAAGTTGGTGGAGACTGTGAGTCTGGAATAAAAGGCCAGAAATAAGACAACCACTTTCAGAGTTTTCTGCCTAGCTCTGCATCCTGCCCACTCTATATGAATTCTTTAACCATGACCTCCATCTTTTGAACACTGAGAACCCTGACAGGGTAAGGGAAACACCTCTTCCCAGATCCAGGTTATAGGAGGAATTAGTGCAAAACCCCAAGAAGATTAAATAATGGCTTTGTAGGGTTGGACAGCATCTTTTATTTTATGGAAGATGAACCCCACTACACAAAATAGACTTGTGATGGTTTTTCTTGTTTCTCAACATGACTACACCTGGAATTAACTAAAATCCTAAAATTCAGGGCACAACAGTGAGAAATGTTGTGCTTTCGATAAGTAGGTAGATCTACTTCAAGTACAGACTTTGGAGATAGAAAGAAAGAGTTAAACCTGATCTCAAGGCCTGAAGACACACACCTTTAATCCACATCTTGAGGCTGGAGGACACACCCAAAATTGGGCCACACACTCTGCTGGAAGCCTATAAAAGGACATGTAAGAAGGAAGCTTTTTCTCGTTGCTTGCCCTCACCATGTAGCAAGTCCATTCCTTCCCTGATGTTAGATAATTTTTCTCAGTCCACCACTATAAACACTTCCAGTCTATTGGATCTCATTAGTAGCTTAACAAATGTAGGATAGCCACCAGAGAAGATGGGTGGGACATGGATATACTCCAATAGAAAGTCTGTATTTACAGGCTGACAATTACACTGGGTATTCAGAAACCTACTGTACCTTAGAGACTTTCTGGGGTGAGATCTCAAACATAAATTCTATATTCTAAATTGACATAATTCTGTTAACAAGAACAGTTATGAGGCCAAACAGTAGGGCTAGAATATTTATAGTTTCCTCATCAGTATGGATGTTGATGGATTAGACCCTTGTTTCTGTTTTGGCAGCTGGTACTGTGTAGGTGATGGATTCTGCAGCGTGAGTGGTACTTCCAACATGGAATATGGTGACATCTCACACTTATTATGGACACTGAAGCAGCTGGCCATGGCCAACTCTCCTGTGTGTCCAAACAGAATGTGTCAATCAGATTCCTCATGCAGGGGTGAGAGACCAGGTGCAGGTGTCAGATTCATCTAAAGCATTAGGCAGAGAATGATCACAGGTACTCTTGGGGACCTGAAACTCAGGTTGCACCATTTCTAGAGTTCACTGGCCACCACGCTCTTTTATCTCGGATTTGCTCTGAGAATCATGTTGTCTCAAGTCTTGTCTCTGGAACCTCAGTGGAAACTGCAAAACTATCATGGGGCATATAATCTCAGGGATTGAAGATATTTTAAAAGCCAAAAGAGCCTATACACATGTGCAGCAGACTATAAGAGACATTCATGCAGACTCAGACTACTATAGTCAGCAAAACTTTCTATAATCAGAGATAGAAAAAAAAAGATGTTCTATGATAAAACCAAATTTAGGCAATATTTGTAAACAAGTCCAGTCCTTCAGTAAGTGGTTGAAGGAAAACTCCATCCTAAAGAGGTTCACTATAACCATGAGTAATACAGAGAATAAATCATCTGAGAGCAATAAAAGCAAAAGTAGGAAAACATACACAGACACACAAACACCATCACCACCACCACCACCATAAGAACAATAAAAAAATATTAGGAATTAAACCACATAGGTCATTGATATCCCTCAATATCAGTGGCTTGATTCGCAGTAAAATGTCACAGACTAACAGTGTGGATGTGGAAATGGATTGCATCCTTCTGCTGCATCCAAGAAATACATCTCATAGTGGGTGGAGATAATCTCAGGGTAAAGAATTGGAAATGGATGTTCCAATAAATGGACCTAAGAAGTAAGTAGTAGTATATCTAACAAAATAGACTTCACAAAAAACTAATCAGAAGACATAAGTAAAGACACTATATGCTCATTAAAGGAAAAGGGCACCATGATAAACAAAATCAGAAACAAATGGTTCCACTTAGCAACATGAAATCAAGATCAGATACATATTTTAAATAGACCAATAAACTCTATTAAAATAGCATAATAGTTAAGAGTTTCTTCACCAAATAAACCCAGGACCAGATACATTTTGCATAGCTATCTACCTGCCATTCAAAGAAGAGTTAATGCCCATCCTCCTCAAATTATTCCAGAAATTAGAAACAAAGGATCATTGCCCAATTTATTTTATGAGTCTAAAATTACACAGGTAACTAAATCACACTCTATTTCCTTTATGAACACTGCTGCAAAACTACTAATCAAATAATTACAAATTTAGTCCCAGAATATTCAAAGAATATTTAGCATGATAAACTAGATTGTATTCTAGATATGTAGGGATGGTTAAATATGCAAAAATAAAGAAAATGTAATTGACCATATAAACCCCCCAAAGACCAAACCCGGAAAGGCATAAGCCTCATGATCATATTACTATATGGAGGAAGAACTGTTTTCAATATCTAACACTCCTTTATGAGGAAACTCAGGGAGAGATTGGCACACAAGCGACATACCTCAATACAATAATGGCAGTTTAAAACAAGTCCATAGCCAACATCAACTTAAATAAGAGAAACTTAAACAATTCCACTAAAATCTGGAACAAGGAAAGGTTTTATATATTCAATAAAACAACTGAATTCTAAATAAAATCATAAGGCAACTGACAATAAAAGGTACACAATTTGGAAAGGTATAAGAAAGAATCTTTAGTTGTTGTTGGTTTTTTTTTTTTTTTTTTTTTTTTTTTTTTTTTTTTTTTTTTTGGTTTTCAAGACAGGGTTTCTCTGTGTAGCTTTGCGCCTTTCCTTGGACTCACTTGGTAGCCCAGGCTGGCTTCCAACTCACAGAGACCCGCCTGGCTCTGCCTCCCGAGTGCTGGGATTAAAGGCGTGTGCCACCACCACCCGGCTAAGAATCTTTAGTTGTAGAAGATAATATAATACACATAAGTTAAGTAAACAATTCAACAAGGAAATTCCTTTAGCTAAAAGCTTTCAGAAAATAAGCTTGACAAAAATCTAAGGGAGTGAAAACTCTGATTAGGATGCATTGTATGACAGATCTATTTTGAGTAACAACAACATAATAATAATAAAATTCATAGTTTTCTGATGTACAAATCAGAGAAAGACTTGGAAAGAAATCACTTTTCAAAGTAGCCTCCAATAGTATAAAGTAACTCTAACCTAGCAAGTGAAAGACTTTTATCATAAAATCTTCAAGTCTTTGCCGAAGAAACTGAAGAAGATATCAGAAAATGGAAAGAACTCCCACTCTCACGAAAAAGTAAGGTTAACATCTAAAAATGGCCATTCTACAAAAAGCAATCTACAGATTCAAAGCAATATGATTCAAAATTTCAATACAATTCATTCCATATCTTCAAAGACCATTCACAGTTCATATGGAAATACAGAAAGCACTGGAGAGCGAAAACATTCCTGAACAATAAAAGAACTGCCATAGTTATCACCATTCCTGATTCTAAATTGTATTCAAAGCTACGATGAAAGTAATAAAAGAGTATGGAGCCCTCCAGGCCCTGACTGCTGCTGAAGGCTCTGTCTGGGTCAATCCCCACAGCAGTCAGCATCTTTGCCCAAATTGACTCTTTGGACAGCTGAGCAACAGTATGTAAACTGACAGGTGATCTTCACTTTCTTCATCGACCAGTCACGCATACTCTCAAACACTGTTTCTGTTAGTATTCCCTCCTGAAGAGAAAGTTCAGTCAAGTTCCTATATCACCAAAATTCCTCTAGAACCCTACCAACCTTGGAAAACTCTTAGTCTTGCATTTCTTGATTATAAAAAACAGACATCTCCTATCTTCCTGGCTATCCTCTCAATCCTGGGATTAGGGAGAAAACCTATTATCGCAGAAAATAAATCTTCTTTAATTTGACTCAGAATATTTGGTTGGTGGTCTGTAATTCAGTGGGAGCATCACTACCCATCTTGGCCCCATTCATGGAGTTGTGATATATTTCTTCATTCCTGGTTTGTCTGTACCACTTGTCTTCTGCCTGGATTAGGCTGTTGAAGTCGCTCATTCTCTTTAATCATTGGAAAATGTGGCAAGAGGAGGAGCTATAATGAATCTCTTGCCTGACAAACATAGTTTTCTTACCTCCATTGTGGAGAAGCAATCCAATTGCCCAATGTTTATTTTGATCAATCACCCACAGAAGCTATACTGTATGGAATACCATGATAGTTGAGAAGACATTCTTTTAGACCTTGTGTGTTAGTTTTGATAAAATCATTTCAGGCAGGAAATGCAAATATATAACTAGAATAAGTATCTACTCCAGGAAGAACAGAGTGTTGTCTATTCCACAGAGGAAGTAGCCCAATGTAGTCATCCTTCATGACCTTGTTCTCTGGTCAGCCTGGAGAATGGTAACATATCTGGTGCTCTGTGTTTGTCTCTGTTGTTGGCAGATCTGGCTTTCAGCAGCAGCTGTAACCAGGTCACTCTTGATGAGTGAATATCCATGTTGTCAATCCATGCATAACTGCTCTCTCAGCTACCACAGGTACTTCGATCATGGGCCCATTGGGTAATAATGAGGATAGCTTGTTAAAGAGTCTGACTGTACACTTAGTGGGTCATCCTATCGACTTAATTATTGAACTTCTCCTCTGATGAAGGCATCTTTCATGAGAATTTACAGGGGACCAAGATCATCACATTCTCTGCTCCTTTGTAGATCTGTCCAAATACTACAAATGCAAATGTCTTTCCAATTTCTCCTTTTTTTCTTTTTTGATTTTATTTTTTCTTCTCTCACACAATCCCATCTGACCATAGTCTCCCCTCCCTCCACTCCACATATATGCACTACTCCTCTGCTTCACTTCAGAAAAGCACAGGTCTCCTGGGGATATCAAATGAAGACAAGATGACAAAATGTAATAATAGTGGGCACAAACCCTCATATCACGGCTGGAAGAGCCAACTCAGAAGAAGCCAATATCCAACAAAAAGTTCAGAGGCTCTCCACACTCCTGCTGTTAGGACTCCCACAACACACTGAGCTAAACAAGCATAGTAAGTACACAGAGGCCTTAGTACAGACCTGTGCATGCTTTGTGATGGCCTCTTCGGTGTCTGTGATCCCTATGGACCCTGTTTAGTTGACTCTGTGAGTTGGGTACCCTTGTTTCTTTGATGCCTCCTGTAACCCTGCATTCCCCTCTTCCTTGAGGTTCACTGAGTTCTGCATAATGATTGGCTGTGGATCTCAGTATCTGATCCCCACAGCTGTTAGAGAAACTCCAACTGATGTCCAATGGGCTAGGCACCAATCTATGAATGTAACAGAATTTCTGTAGGTGTTGTCTAGTTGATTTTATGTGTGTGAGGCAGTGAAGACACTGCACAAACTTCCACAGCTGAAAACAGCTGGATGGGCTAAAGTAACCATCTTGGAACAGAAAGAACAATGGAATCCACAAACTGATTTTAAAACTTTTATTCATTTGATATTTTATGTCATTAAGGTATTGTCTACAGAGATGGATTGGGCCCATGGAGGTAAGAGGAGGAATGAACAAGAGTCCTCTCAACAATTGCTTTTGCAAACTGAGTCTTCTCTCTAGTCCCAAACACTGAGTTTGGAGAAAAAAAAATGTCTTCTTTCTCTTCCCTGTCTCTTGTTAGTAAACATTTATGTTTGTTTTCTCATTTCTGAGTCTTGGACCTTATCTTCTGCTCAGTCCAATCCAGATAGGTTTCTCCAAAGAAGCCCTGTTGTAATGTGCTTGGGGCCAGAAACTGAAATGAATTCCAGATTCTTTTTATTTATTTATTTATTTATTTATTTATTTATTTATTTATTTATTTATTTATTTATTTATTTATTTATATTATTAATTATTATTATTATCTTATTTTATTTTACAATACTATTCAGTTCTACATAACAGCCACAGATTCCCTTGTTCTCCCCCTTTGTGCCCCCTCCCCTTCCCCCCAGCCCACCCCCCATTCCCACCTCCTCCAGGGCAAGGCCTCCCCTGAGGACTGAGATAGACTTGATAGACTCAGTACAGGCAGGTCCAGTCCCCTCTTCCCAGATTGAGCCAAGCGTCCCTGCATAAGTCCCAGGTTTCAAATAGCCAACTCATGCAATGAGCCCAGGACCTGGTACCACTGCCTAGATGCCTCCCAAACAGATCAAGCCAATCAACTGTCTCACCTATTCAGAGGGCCTGATCCAGTTTGGGGCCCCTCAGCCTTTGGTTCATAGTTCATGTGTTTCCATTCGTTTGGCTATTTGTCTGTGTGCTTTATCCAACCTTGGTTTCAACAATTCTCGTTCATATAAACCCTCCTCTTTCTTGCTAATTAGACTCCTGGTGTGCCATCCAGGGCCTAGCCATGGATCTCTGCATCCAGATTCCTCAGTCCTTGGATGGGGTTTCTGGAACAACTATTAGGGTGTTTGGCCATCCCATCACCAGAGTAGGTCAGTCCCAGCTGTCTCTCGGCCATTGCCAGCAATCTTTTGTGGGGGTATCTTTGTGGATTTCTGTGAGCCTCTTTAGCACTTTGTTTCTTCCTTTTCTCATGTGGTCTTCATTTACCATGGTCTCCTATTCCTTGTTCTCCCTCTCTGTTCTTGATTCAGCTGGGATGTCCCGCTCTCTTTCCCTTGACCCTTGCCCTTCATTGCTCCCACTCATATCAAGGTTGTTTATGTAGATCTCATCCATTTCTCCATTATTGGGTGATCCTCGTGTCTTTCCTGGGGTCCTGTTTTACAGGTAGCCTCACTGGTGATGTGAGTAGCAGTCCAATCATCCTTGTTCCACATCTAGTATCCTCCTATGAGTGAGTACATACCATATTTGTCTTTCTGAGTCTGGGTTACCTCACCCAGGATGATTTTTTCTAGAGCCATCCATTTGCCTGCAAACCTCATGATGTCATTATTTTTCTCTGCTGAGTAGTATTCCATTGTGTATATGTGCCACAACTTATTTATCCATTCTTCAGTTGAAGGGCATCTAGGTTGTTTCCAGGTTTTGGCTATTACAAACAATGCTGATATGAACATAGCTGAGCAAGTGCTCTTGTGGTATGATTGAGCATTTCTTGGATATATGCCCAAGAGTGGTATAGCTGGATCTTGGGTGTGATTGATTCCCAATTTTCTAAGAAAGCGCCATATTGATTTCCAAAGTGGTTGTACAAGCTTGCATTCCCACCAGCAGTGGAGGAGAGTTCCCCTAGTTCCACATCCTCTCCAGCATAAAGTGTCTTCAGTGTTTTTGATCTTAGCCATTCTGACAGTCATAAAGTAGTATCTCAGAGTTGTTTTGATTTGCATTTCCCTGATGATTAGGGATGTTGAGCAATTCCTTAAATGTCTTTCAGCCATTTGAGTTTCCTCTGTTGAGAATTCTCTGTTTAGTTCTATAGCCCATTTCTTAATTGGACTGTTGGTTATTTTGAGAGTGATTCAGTTGAGCATTATTCAGTTTCTATGAGATTGTAGGTTTTCTGTAGTTTTTGTTGTTGTTGAAATCTAACTTTAAACCATGGTGTTCTGATAGAACACAGGAGGTTATTCCAATTGATTTGTATCTGTTGAGATTTGCTCTGTGGCCAAGTATGGCCAAGCCACCAGCCACATGGCAAGGTATAGATTTAGAAATGGGTTAATTTAAGATATAAGAACAGTTAGCAAGAAGCCTGCCACGGCCATACAGTTTATAAGTAATATAAGTGTCTGAGTGATTATTTTATACATGGATTGTGGGACTGCGGGGCTTGGTGGAACCTGGAGAGAAGATCTCCAGCAACAGTTGATTTTAGAGAAAGTTCCATGGGGTGCTAAGAAGAAGGTATTTTCTTTTTTGTTAGGATGGAATGTTCTGTAGATATCTATTAGGTCCAATTTGGTCATGACATCAGTTAAGTCCTTTATTTCTCTGTTAAGTTTCGATTTAGGAGATCTGTCCAATGGTGAAAGTGGGATGTTGAGATCTCCCAGTATTAATGTGTGGGGTTTTATATGTGGTTTAAGCTTTAGTATTGTTTCTTTTACATATGTGGGTGCCCTTGTATTTGGAGCATACATGTTCAGAATTGAAACTTCATCTTGGTGGATCTTTCCTGTGATGAGTATGTAATGCCCTTCTTGATCTCTTTTGATTGATTTTAGTTTGAAGTATATTTTGTTGGATATCAGGATGGCTACACCTGCTTGTTTCTTAAGACCATTTGATTGGAAAGTCTTTTCCCAGCCTTTTATTCTTAGGTAGTGTCTGTCTTTGAATTTGAGATGTGTTTCTTGTATGCAGCAGAAAAATGGGTCCTGATTTCGTATCCATTCTGTAAGCCTATGTCTTTTTATAGGTGAATTAAGTCCGTTGATATTAAGGGATATTAATGACCAGTGGTTGTTCATCCCTGTTATTTTTGGTGGTAGTGTGTGTGTATTCCTCTTCTTTGGGGTTTACTGCTGTGGCTTTATCTATTGCCTGTGTTTTTGAGTGTGTATCTGACTTCTTTCAGTTGGAATTTTCCTTCTAGTGCTTTCTGTAGGGCTGGGTTTGTGGATAAGTATTGTTTGAATCTGGCTTTGTCTTGGAATGTCTTGTTCATTCCATCTATGATGATTGAAAGTTTTGCTGGGTATATTAGTCTGGGCTGACATCCATGGTCTCTTAGTGTCTGCATTACATCTGTCCAGGTCCTTCTGACTTTCAAAGTCCCCATTGAGAAGTCGGGTGTTATTCTGATGCATTTGCCTTTATAGGTCACTTGGCCTTTTTCCTTTGCTGCTCTTAATATCCTTTCTTTATTCTGTACGTTTAGTTGTTTAATTATTATGTGGTGAGGGGACTTTTTTGGGGGGTCTAGTCTGTTTGGTGTTCTATAGGCTTCTTGTATCTTCATAGACATTTCTTTCTTTAAGTTGGGAAAGTTTTCTTCTATAATTTTGTTGAATATATTTTCTGTGCCTTTGAGTTGGTATTCTTCACCTTCTTCTTTCCCTATAATTTGTAGGTTTGGTCTTTTCATGGTGTCCCAAATTTCTTGGACATTTTGGTTCATGACTTTGTTGGCTTTAGTGTTTTCTTTGACTGATGAAACTGTTTCTTCTACTGTATCTTCAATGCCAGACATCCTCTCTTCCATCTCTTGCATTCTGTTGGTTATACTTGCATCTAAAGTTCCCGATCTTTTACTCAGGTTTTCTATTTCCATCATTCCCTCTATTCGTGTCTTCTTTATTTTTTTTATTTCCCTTTTCAGGTCTTGGAATGTTTCCTTTATTTGTTTCATTGCTTTTTCATGATTTTCTTTCAGTACTTTATTGTTTTCTTCCAGGACATTATTGTTTTCTTGCAGGACTTTATTGTTTTCTTCTAATTTGTTTGCCCTTTCCTCTAGTTGTTTACAGCGTTCTTCCCATTTTTGTCTTTTCCTCTACATAAGCCTCTGCCTTCTTCATGATGTTATTCATAAGGCTGTTTTCTTCTGCTTCTTCCAATTTTTGATGTTCAGTTCTAGATGTTGGAGGCGGGCTAGGTTCTGGTGATGCTGTATTGCTCTTCATTTTGTTGTATGTACTTCTGCCTTGATGTCTGCCCATCTCCTTGTGGTTTGTTCTTGGTCTTATCCGCGCACTTGGTTCAGACAGAGCTGACAGATTCAGGAAGTTTCTCTCTCTTGTCCAGATGGGAGCTCTCTTGTCCAAATGGGAACTCCGGGGCAGGGTGGAAGCTCTTATATGGATGGGAACTCTGGGGCAGGATGGGAGCTTTTGTCAAGACAGGAAGTCCAGGGTAGGATGAGCGCTCTTGTCCAGAAGGAAAGTCCGGGTCAGGATGGGAGCTCTTGTCCAGAAGGGAAGTCCAGGTCAGGATGTGAGCTCTTGTTCAGAAGGGAAGTCCAGGGCAGGATGGGAGCCCTCTCTGGTCCAGAAGGGAAGTCCAGGGCAGGATGGGAGCTGGGGGCCAGTCACTAAGTCCCAGGAAGTGGCTGGGGTCTCGGGCAGATGGCCATGGGGGCAGGGTGTGGAGACTGCAGGGGCTGCCAGGGGTCTTAGAGAAGGGGATCCTTCCTGGTGGGACTAGAAGGGAACCTGCCCGGTGGCCAGAACCTGGGGCCAAGTTGGGCAGGTCTTCCCCAAAGTGGCTGGTGCCCAGGAATATGGTCTGAGCTGGGCCCAGATACTCAATTCTGGTCCAGAAGGGAAGTTGGGGGCAGGTGAATTCTAGATTCTAACTCCTTGGACAAAAAACCAAACGAGTATAACAAAACGGGGGAGGCTGGGTAGATTATACCAGAGTCCAAGGCTCCCCATCCATCAATCTGAAATTGACTCCTTTACATGTGTATTAAGCCTCAGCCACCATGCTGTTTTTCCCTAGTTTCACTGGAAATGATCCACTCATCCCATAGTCTAGCCAGGTGTCATTGGTAAAAACATTGATGTAGCAGGAATCTTAGAAGTTCTTATTAATAAAATCAAACCCGAGGCCAGTTATTGGGGTCAATGCTGGTAGATCAGAGAGACAGAACAAGCCACAGTTAACTTCACCTGGCCAACTTCTCAGCTGGTCTTGTTTCCTCAGACTGGAAGCTTCTGGATCCTCATCCAAAATGGGTCTCAGCTGAACTGCTGCTAGAAGCCTGAAAGTTTAACTAACCAAATGCTTAACCAGGCCAAATGCTTCTAGTTTCTGGTCCTCACATCTTACATACCCCTCTGCTCTCTACCACCACTCCCTGGAATTAAAGACTTGCTGTCTGGGATTAAAGGTGTGATGAGTCACCACGCCTGTCTGTATCCTTGAACACATGGATTTCTGCCTCTGGAATGCCAAGATTAAAGGTGTGTGCTACCACTGCCTATCCTTTATGTTTATTATTATGATTGTTTTGTCTCTGACCCCAGATAAGTTTATTAGCATGCACAATATTTGGGGGAATACAATACCACACTTCCTCTCTTTTTGTCTAAAATTTTAAAAAAGCTTATAACTAATACAAGAAAAATTATATCCAGTAAGTATATACAATATACACAGTCAAGATTACATTAATGATGTCTAGTCCATTAACATTTGACAGATTCAGATAAAAAGTCCATTGTATATATTAACAATGTCCAGTCCAATAACATCTCATAAACTCAGACCAAAAAATTTTCATAACTTATCTTATTTAAAACAAGTAGTTCCTTTTTAAAAGTAGATTCCATAATTTCCCTTTTTATCTTATCATAACCATATTCTCTCTTTTTTCTTTTCATAATAGATTCAGTAGTCTACCTTTTGTCATTTTTATATCTTCCCCTTTTTCTTTTCAGTGTAGATTCAGTGATCTACCTATTTATCCTATTATTTCTTTATCTTTTTTCTCAGAGTAGATTCAATGATCTATTTCATATCTTACTCTCTTTTTCTTTTTTCTTTCTAGGGGTGAAGATATCTTTAGTGAATCTTGAAAAGAAAATTTTTGGGTTAATGGTCAAGTCCTGTATCATTTGTCCTTTCTTTGCATAAAAGGAAAGTTCAGGGCTTGTCACAAGTCCTTGCTCGAGTAGTCTGTCAGGCTGGATCATCTCAGCTAGCCATCTTGAAATTGTCCTAAACAGTTTGTAGTCCAAAGTCGATTTTTCCTTGGTGTTAACCAGCTTAATGTCTTTACCATAGTCCATGTAGAATCATCATTGTGGGATCCTATCATCCTTTTGAAGATTTCAAAGTCACTGTGAGGTATGGTCATGGTTCCCTGTAGATTTTTTTTTTTTGTGTGTGTGTGTGTGTGCCTCCTCTGATGTTTGGAGCAATCACAGTCTGACAAATGTCTGTCTCTTGGAACCATGAACATTGTTCCCTAGAACAGAAAATCTTCATGGCCGCTTCTCCCCACCATTTGTCTTGCCAAACTTTCCCAAACTGACCTTTGCCGATGCTTTCTTGTAAGACGATGGTCCTGGCAATTCTTCTCTAAACCAGCAGCAGTAAACCCTTCATCCCAGGTAGCAGCATCACTGCAGTCACCAACACAATGAGAAGGAGCTGGCAACATGGAGCAGTAGCCACTGCTTCCATGGTCCCACCACTGTGACTCAGTCCCTGCCGAAGCTTCTCCTTAGCAAGCCTCCTATCCTGGCTTCAAACTCAGAATCCACCTGCCTCTGCCTCCTTCAGCAAATGCTACCGGCATGCACCACCACAACTGGCTGAGTGTAGCTCGGGTATTTTCAAGAATTCGTACCACTAACATTGGGCACCAGATGTAGCATGAATCTTAGAAGTTCTTATTAATAAAATCAAACCCCAGACCAGTTATTGGGGTCAATGCTGGTAGATTAGAGAGACAGAACAAGCCACAGCTAACTTCACCTGGCCAACTTCTCAGCTGATCTTGTTTCCTCAGACTGGAAGCTTCTGAGTCCTCATCCAAAATGGGTCTCAGCTGAACTGCTGCTAGAAGCCTGAATGCTTAACCAGCCAAATGCTCAACCAGGCCAAATGCTTCTAGTTTCTGGTACACATGCCTTACAGAGGGTGTTGCTCTCTACCACCACTCCCTGGGATTAAAGACTTGCTTTCTGGGATTAAAGGCGTGATGAGTTACCACGCCTGTCTGTATCCTTGAACACATGGATTTCTGTCTCTGGAATGCTAGGATTAAAGGCGTGTGCTACCACTGCCTATCCTTTATGTTTAATATTGTGGTTGTTCTGTCTCTGACCCCAGATAAGTTTATTAGTATGCACAATATTTGGGGGAATACAATACCACACATTGGTGGCTGCTTCTGGGAGACAAGTACAGGAAAATGCTGACCAGGACCTAGGATCACTTCAAGCATTTAATAGGTTGCCCCAGGGAAGGGCAGTGAGTAGAAGCCATAGAACCATAAGCTTCAGCCAATAAGTGGGGATGTAAGTCCACCATTGTCTTCCAGCTGGAGGTCTCAGAGACCTCAGAAGTGTGAGCTGTAATGAAAGCAAGTGTCTGGGTTTTCAGCTGCTCTGAGCAGTGGAGGTCAGCCAGGAAGAGAGTGTGGGCAGCATTCTCCACAGAGAGGTTCCTGCAAAGGGCTTCCTCACACATGATTTTCAAATGCTCCAGGCCATACTTGTCAGCAGCTGCCAGCAAGGCAGCTGCCATGCTGTCCAGGTCTGGGGCTGTTCCTGTGTAAATGAAGTCCATCATTGCCTTGAAGACTTGTGGTTCCAGGTCATGGATCTCAAAGCGATTCTTTCTGCTTTCCTCCATGTCATGTTCAATCATGGCTCTGAAAACTGAAGATCGAGCTGCTAAGATGGCTTTGTGAGCCTGGAATTCCTGGCCAGCTACCACCAGGCAGCAGTCTGTGAAGCAGGAAGTCTCCCACAGCTCTCGTAGCTCATCTGCCAACGTGCAGTTGGGAACTTGAATTCCTGGTTTCCTGTTCTGGTCAGAGATGCTCAAAGAGACCTGGACCATGCTCACCTTGCAGACGAGGGTGAGTTGGTCATCTGGGAGAAGCCAAAATGCATGGGACAAGAGGAAGTCTCGAGCAATATATTTTTTATAACCCCAATTGCTGTGTGGCACGAACCTAAAGGCTCTTGGGCTCCTCCTGACTTTCATTTTCACTCCTTCGTTGTTTATGATCCAGAACTGGAACTTTGCCCAAAGAGGACTCTTTAGAGAGCTGAGTAACACTAGGAAAACTGACATGTAATCTGCACTTTCTTCATTGACTCCATTCGGGTGTACTCTCAAACACCATTTGTCATTGGCTCCTATTGAGAAAGTTGGGCTCATAAAGCTTTCTGGCATTTCCTCAACAATAAAAGAGAAGTTACTGATGGTCCACCTGTAGGAGAAATCCTGAACACTGATTTGTGTATGGTCCCATCTCTGGGCGATCTCATCTCCTGCCATTTCTCCTGCAGGTAGTTTGAAGGTTCAACTGGATCCAAAATGAAGAATTAGCAATTGTTTTCTCTTCACCCTGTGAGAGGCAATAACAGACAGGATGTTGACTTTTAGGTTTGGTTCTCATCTGTTCTCTCTTCCATGAGACTGGAAACTTGGGTCTTTGAAATTTTTTATCCTGATTTCATTACTAATTTCAGAGAACACAGTCTAGGCAACTAGATACTCTTACATCACTCCATTATTTTCTAGATTGAATCTTAGGTCAATAGGTAACTTGTTTTGACAATTATACACAGCTTTCGGATAGTTTTGATCATTCATTCTATTAGTTCATGTCAAAAGTGTTGCACTAGGGTTCTTTAGAGGAACAGAATATATACAAAGAATCTCTCTATATATCAACAAAAGGGATTTACTGGAAGGACTTTGGGCTGTAGTCCTGCTAATCCCACATTACCCATGAAGGGAAAGACCAAGGTTCCAGTACTTACTCAGTCCAGGATGTTTAGATGTGTCTGCTGGTCTTCATATATGTTGGTGTTCCAATATTCTCTATTGCCAGGGAAGGGATGGACTTGCTACAATGTGAGGGCAAGCAGGCAAAATGCAAGAGGTTCTTGCTTCCATGCGCTTTTATATGCTTCCAGCAGGGGGTGTGGTCAAATTTAGGGTGTGTCTTTAAGACTCAAGATCTGGATTAAAGGTGTGTGTCTTCAGTCCCTGAGATCCAAATTAGATGTTTGTTTCTTTTTACTTCCAAAGTCTGTCCTTGAAATGGATTTACGTACATCAAATGAAGCAAAACACTTCTCACTGTTGTGACCTCCGTTTTAGGGTTTTAGTTAATTCCATGTCTTGTTAAGTTGGGAGCCCATAAAAACCACCACAATGTATTTTGCTCATTGGGGTTCATTTTAAATAAAATAGGGATGGTATCCATTCCTACACAGCTGTTATTTCCTCTTCTCAGGGTTTTACATTCAATCCTCCCACTATCATGATCAGGAAAGAGGTGGTTCCTTACCCTGTTAGGGGTCTCAGTGTTCACAACATGGAGTTCAGGGTGGAAGAATTCATATATGGTGGTCAAGAAGCAGAGACAGGCAGCAACTCTGAAAGTGGCAGTCTTCTTTCATCTAGACTCACATTCCCTGGGATGGCTCCATACACTTTCATTGGTGATCTTGCCCCTCCCCCTCAGATAATCCTCCTTGGAAAAACTGTTCTCAATCCACTAAGGGTGTGCTATGAGAAGATCCTAAGTTCTCAATTCCATGAAGCTGACTGCCATGATTCAGATTCTCAATTCCTCATAATTTTCATCCTCCACTGGTGAGTTCTGTCCTCTTTAAACTTTGAACTTCCATGCTTACTCTGATGGAACTTAAATGTGAGACAGACAGAATTCTGGTTGTCAAAGGGTGCAGAAAATATTCAACAGTTACTCAAGAAGGAGTTGTGAAACAGTTCTTCTTAGAATGTGATCTGGAAAATTCTCTCCATATCTGTCATCTCTCTCTAGTTCATCATGTCTAGAGGGACTCACTAAGCCCAGAGGACTGGGAAATACCTTCAGTGATTCAATCAACTCAGCAATTTCCAGTTTAGCTCCCTGAAAGTCTGGCTTTAATGCTGCTCATCCCTCAATCCAGGATAAATCAATCAATTGGTTTTGATCTCTGAATTTTTGGTTCCTCATTTAGGAACCTTTGGCAAGTGGCTAACTAGTAGCCTCTGTGACTTTTTTGTATATGTTTAGCGAGAGGGTGGCAGATACCATTTCCCTCAAATATCTCATTTGTAATGAAGGTAGACAATTCCTGCAAGATCCCTCATTTGTAAGAAAAGTGCTCCACCTGTAAGTGCTGAGCTTCCATGAGCATGCTCCTCCAGTGTGGGAGCAATTCTCTCAGTGGGGAACTGACTCCTGCCTGGGTCTCAAGTACAACATCTTTTCATATCAGTTTCTCATTCCAGGTATGCAAACAGTTTAGCTTTTATTTCAGGTAGGTGGTTCTCTGGGAGACATGGCACAACCAATGTGATTCAGATTCCCACTAGGAGAGGGCAAAGTCTTAAGCAGCAGTTTTGTCCACACAACAGAGGAAGCCAACAGTCAATACAGCAAAACAAAACTGACAGTAACAAGGACAGGTCCAAGCTCAACTTCTTGGGGGCCTCCAAATCAGTTCAAGCTAATCAACTGTTGAACTTATCTAGAGGGCCCACTCCAGTTCAATGGGGGCTCCTCAGCCATTGGTTCACAGTTCATGTGTTTCCAGTAGTTTGACTATGTGTCCCTGTCCTTTTTCCAATCATGGTCTCAATATCTCTTGCTCATACAATCCCTCCTCTCTCTCAGAGATTGGACTCCTGGAGCTCCAACTGGGGCTTGGCCATGGATGTCTGCATTGGTTTCCATAAGATACTGGATGAGAGTTCTATTATGACGGCCAGGGTGCTTGGCCATCCGATCACCAGAGCAGGTCAGTTCAGGCACTCTCTTGACCATTGCCAGTCTACAGTGGAGGTATCTTTGTGGATTTCTCGGTACCTCTCTAGCACTCTGATTCTTCCTATTCCCCTGGGGTGTTCTTTTTCATGGTATCTCCCTCCCCGTTCTCCCACTCAGCTCTTGATTCAGCTGGGACCTCTCACTCCCCTAAGCTCTCTTTCCCCTGACCCTTGCCGTCCATTCTACCTGCCCTTGACCCCCAGTTTGCTCGTGTAGATCTCATCCATTTCTCTGGCATTGGGCAATCCCTGTGCCTTTCTTAGGGTCCTCTTTACTAGGTAGCCTCCCTGAAGTTGTGAGGTACAGTCTGCTTATCCTTTGCTTTACATCTAGTATCCACTTATGAGTGAGTACATCCCATGTTTGTCTTTCTGAGTCTGGGTTACCTCACCCAGGATGATTTTTCTAGTTCCCTTCATTTGCCTGCAAACCAAATGATGTCATTTTTTTCTGTGCTGAGTAGTACTCCATTGTGTATATGTACCACATTTTATTTATGCATTTATCAGTTGAAGGGCATCTAGGTTGTTTCCAGGTTCTGGCTATTACAATTAATGCTGCTATGAACATAGTTGAGCATGAAGCCAGTTGTATACTTGGGTCTGTTTGAGGGTCCCCTGGCAGTGTGATCAAAATCTATCCCTGGTACATGAGCTGCCTCTCTGGATTCCATTCACTGTGATGGCAGAGGCTGACTCAACTCTGCCAGTGTTAGGCTAATTTGGTCGATAGAATAGCTTCTGAGAGTGCCAGACATGCAGAGTGGAAAGCCATCAAAAATGAAAGAAACATGTATAAATGAAATCATGGTTACCTCTTGAATTCCTGCTAAAAGTTTTTCAATGCCAAAGCTTTAGAATATACCCTAGTCTTTCAGAGTGGTTCCATCCTCTTTAAGAAAGTAACTGTGATGGGATAGAGTAATGGTTCTGCAGTAAAGTTGCTGGATAACTTTCCAAAAGACAGGCATCCAATTTACTGCATTCAAGGGTACCTGACAATAGTCGGTAACTCCAGTTATCAGTTATCCAGGAGATCCAACAGCCTCTTCTGACCTCTGAGGGCACCATATTCTCATGGTGCACAGAACCACCTGTGTAACAAGGCCCAGGCATTAGCAGGCCCCCATGCCTAAGTACAACTGTCTCTGTGACAGAAGTGCTATTCAAGGTGTAAAACCCAGCATTTCTATAAAACACAGCAAACTCCTGCCACAACTAAAATGAAGGCTTAATCCACCAAAGTCCATAGTTCTGGGAATATCTCTAAATGTTCAAACCTTGCTTGAAATACAGTAACATTATGGCTTCCCTAGTGTGACTTCTGGCTAACACTTCTTGTTAACTGAAGATTCTCAACCCATAATATAGGTTTTGTGCTCAAAAGCTCATCTTGAGAAAGGCTACTTGCTGCAACAGAAACCAGAATACCTCATGTGGTTTCCAGCTGGCTAAAAAAGACTTTCTATTGGCTTCAATCCATGTTCAAACACACACTCTCTGTCTCTCTCTCTCTCTCTGTCTCTCTCTCTCTCTCTGTCTCTCTCTCTCTCTCTGTCTCTCTCTCTCTCTCTCTCTCTCTCTCTCTCTCTCTATTTGTCTCTGTCTCTCCTCTCTGTGTTTGTGTGAAAGTCTTTCAATGTGTTTCTGTCAGTTTTCTTGTGCTGTATTGACCATTGACTTTCTCTGGTGTGGATACGCCTGTTGCATAAGACCTGTGCCTTCTCCTGTTGGGGACCTGAATCCTTTGTCTGTGACAGGTCCCCCAGAGAACCACCTACCTGAAATAAAAGATCCACCTGTCCCATTCCTGGAATGAGACACTGTATGAAAAGGTCCTATACTGAGCCCCTGACAGGAGTCTGTTGCCTCATGAGAGACTTCTCCTACCCTGCAGTACCTGCTCCCTTGATCCTAAACACATAAAGAAGAGTCACTGTGGCTACTAGATAGCAACCTAACAAAGATTCCTAAATGAGGAACCAAACTTTCAGAGATCAAAACCAGTTGATTGATTTATCCTGGAATGAGGGAAGAACAGCATCAGAGCCAGACCTTTCAGGAGAGGTAGGCTGGGAATTGCTGAGTTGACCACCAATGAGAGTTGGTGGAGACATCCCAGAGACTGTGAGTCTGGATGGAATGAAGACTGCCACATTTAGAAGTTTGTGCCTGGCCTTTTTTCTTGACCACCATATATGAATTCTTCCATCTTGATCTCCAAGTTGTGAACACTGAGACCCCTGACTGGAAAAAGAAGACACCTCTTCCCAGACCATGTTAGTGGACTTTGGTCCAGAGACTTTGGAGAAAAAACACACAATCATTTAATCTGGATCACAAGGCCTAAAGACACAAAACTTTAACCCAGATCTTGAGGCTAGAAGACACACCCTAAATTGGGCCACAACCTCTGTTGGAAGATTTAAAAGGACATGGAAGCAGGAAGCTCTTGCTATTTGCCTGCTTGCCCTCACCTTGCAGCAAGTCCATTTCTTCATTGGCAATAGAGAATATTTGGAACTCTAGGATACACTGAAGACCCAACTTCCTGGACTGAGTAAGTACTGGAATCTTTTACTATCTCTTCTACAGCTAGCCAATGTGGGATTAGCAGGGCTTCTGCCCAAAGTCATTCTAATAAATCACCTTCCTTAATACACAGAAAGATTCCTTTTGTATGTTCTGTTACTCTAGAGAACCTAGTACAACATTTTTTGATATGAGTGTATCAAATGTTCCAAAATTTTCAACACCTGTGTATAATTGTCAAAACCAGTTAACTACAGAACCAAGATTCAATCTAGACAAACAATGGAATGATGTAAGAGTCCCTAGTAGCATACACTATCTTCTCTGAAACAAGTATTGAAATCTATATGGAAAATATCCAAGATCCAAGTTTCCAGCACCATCAAAGACAGAATAGAGGAAAAACAAAAAACTTAAAATCTAATTCATGTCTATTATTGTATCTCACAAGGTGAAAAGAAAACAATTGCTAGTTCTTCATTTTGGATCCAATTTAAACTTCAAACTACCTCCAGGAGAAATGGTGGGAGGTGGGACAGCCCAGAGATGGGACCACACTCAATCAGGCTTCAGAATTTTTCCTACATGTGGACCATCAGCAACTTCCATATTATTGTGGAGGAAAGGCTAGGAAGCCTTAGAAGCCCAACTTTTTCAATAGAAGCCAATGACAAATGGTGTTTGACAGTAATCCCTAATGGACTCGATGAAGTAAGTGCAGATTACCTGTCAGTTAATCTAGTTTTGCTCAGTTGTCTAAGGAGTCAAAGTTCCACTTCAGGAACATAAATGCTAAAGGAGACAAAATGGAAACCATGAGGAGCCCAAAAGCCTTTAAGTTCATGCCAGGCCTTGACTATAGATTCAAAAAGTACATGCTTTGAGATTTGCTCCTGTTATCATGTGCCTTGTCTTCTTCCAGACAACCAGCTCACCCTCCTCTGCATGGTGAGCATGATCCAGGACTCCTTCAGTGCCTCTGACCAGAACAGAAAGCCAGGGATTAAAGTTCCAAGCTGCACATTGGCAGATGAACCAGGAGAGCTCTGGGAGAATTCCCAGTTCACAGACTGTTGCCTGGTGGTATCTGGCCAGGAATTCCAGGCTCACAAGGCCATCTTAGCAGCTTGCTCTTCAGTTTTCAGAGCCATGTTTCAACATGACATGGAGGAGAGCAGAAAGAATCGCATTGAGATCCCTGACCTGGAGCCACAAGTCTTCAAGGGCAATGATGGACTTCATTTACACAGGAACAGCACCAGACCTGGACAGCATGGCAGATGTTCTGCTGGCAGATGCTGACAAGTATGGTCTGGAATGTTTGAAGGTCATGTGTGAGGATGCCCTCTTCAGGGACCTCAATGTGGAGAATGCTGCCCACACTCTCTTCCTGGCTGAACTCCACAGCTCATGGCAGCTGAATACCAAGGCACTGGATTTCATTACAGCTCATGCTTCTGAGGAGTCTGATACCTCAGGCTGGAAGGCATTGGTGGGCTCAAGTCCCCATTTAGTGGCTGAAACCCAAAGTTATCTGGCTTTTGCTCATTTCCCTTTCTTGGAGCCCCCTCTCAAATGCTTGAAGCAATCTTAGGACCTGGTCAGCTGTGACCTACAATTGTCTCCCTGAAGCAGCAGCCAGTGTTGTTACCAATGACACCTGGGTAGCCTATGGGTGTGTGTAGCATTTCCAGTGAAACTAGGAAAAGTCAGCATGGTGGCTCAGGCTTTAATACAGCTATAAATGAGGTGATCATCAGGTTAAGGGAGGGAAAGCGCTGAGCTATGTTGTATACACTACCATGTTACTGTACTGGTTTGATTTTTCTCTCCTATGAGTTATGAACTGGAATACATTTTAGTTGCTCACCCGAAGAATATTACAACAGGATTTCTTTGTAGAAACTTGTCTGTATTGGACTGAGCAGAAAATATTGTGAAGCACTCATAATGAAGAAAATAAAGGTCAATATTTGGTTATATGAAAAGGGGAAGTGAATGAAGACATGTTTCTCCAAAGTGAGTTTGTGGGACTAGAGAGATGACTCAGTTGGTTAAAGCAATTCTTGCTCTTGCGGAGGACCCTTGTTCAGTCCTCCTCTTGTCTCCATGGGCACATCCATCTCTGTAGACAGTACCTAACCAAATAAAATATCAAATGAATAAAAATTTAAAATCAGTTTGTTGATTCCAGTAGTGTTTCTGTTTGAAGAATGCCATTTTAGTCCATCCAGCTCTGCTCAGCTTTGGAAGTTTGTGCAGACTTCACACACACACACACACACACACACACACACACACACACACACACATCAATGTGAAAATACCTAATGAAACTCTGTTACACTCATAGCATGGTGCTTAGCCCAATCAATATCAGTTAGGCTTTCTCCAGCAGCTGATGGGAGCAGATACTGAAATCCACAGCCAAACATAGGCAGAACTCAGGAAACATCAAGGAACAGAGGAAGGCAGGATTGTAGGAGGAATTAAAGCCATGAGGGGAAAGAGCCCACTGATTCATGTAAATAGAGCTCATTCCATCTCCCAGACACCTAGGCTAAGAGGCAATCAGAGAGCCTGAAGTGGTTTGTACTAAATCCTCTGAATACATGCTGTGGTTGTTTAGTTCAGTGGTTTGTGGAACTCCTAAGAAGGTGAGTATGAGGAGCCTCTGACATATTTGTCTGATCTTGGGAACATTTTCTTCCTTCTGGGTTGGCTCCTCTAGCCTTGATATGAGTGTTGTGCCTACTATTATTACACCTTAGTATGTTGTGTCCAGTTGATAACCCCCAGAGACCTGTGCTTTTCTGTAGGGAAACAGAGGAGTAGTATGTGTGTGTGGAGTGGAGGGAGAGGATTCTGTGGCCAGATGGGATTGTATGAGAGAAGGAAAAATAAAAACCAAAAAGGAAATAAGGAAATAATGGAAAGACATTTGGGGAAGTTTTTGCACAGATCTACAAAGGAGCAAAGAATGTGAAGATCCTTTTGTTCCCTGCTGTGGATATTACTCTATGTAAATAAAACACTGATGGCCAGTGACCAGACAGGAAGTATAGGCAGGACAAAGAGAGAGGAGAATTGGGGAAACAGGAAGAAGGAGGGAGTGACACTGCAGCCACCGCCAGGAGAAGGGCATGTAAAGAAGCCGGTAAGCCACCAGCCACGTGGCAAGCTATAGATTTATAAAAATGGGTTAATTTAAGATATAAGAACAGTTAACAAGAAGCCTGCCACGGCCATACAGTTTATAAGTGATACAAGCATCTGAGTGATTATTTTATAAGTGGATTGTGGGACTGCGGGGCTTGGGGAACCTGGAGAGAAGCTCTCCAGCAACAAATGACGCCCAACGGCTCGAGTTTCCACCTTAAACCTGAGAATATTTAATAACCAATTCTAAACAGAGCCAAAACCAGGTTCCTGCTTCTTGTCTCATATGAGCAGCTAGACGCCGCAAAACACAGGTTTGAACACTGGCGGGTTCCTGGCGTGTGCGTTTGACCGGCAGTATGGCGGGAATGAGGTGTCTGCCAGAGGCACATTATGCTGTGTAGTAGATTTAGTCTTTACTAATATTTTTTTAAAAAAGGTTTCTGGGCTACACCCTGCTTTGATAAAAGCTTAGACCCACTATTTCTGAGACTTGATGACTCCCAGAGCTGGCGGAAAACGTACCACTGCCATGTTGGGAAGCTGAAGTGGGCGGAGCCAGCAGCCACAGCGCTGTTTCAGGCTTAGAAGGATGCAGTTTAAAGCAATAGGCTCACAAACAGACTGATTAAGATAACATCGTTTACAATGTGTGTAAAATATACGTAGGCTTGAAAGAGACAAAAAAATTAATGTAAAAAGCCATGTAAAGATGAATATTACACAGACAATCTGGATTGTCTTGTCTTTGGGATTTTTAACTGCAAAAAAACATTTGATCAAAAAAGATGTTGAATTAAACCAATATGTATATTTTAAAGGTAACTTGACTTCAAAATTTAGATTTAAGGATATGTTACTTTGGAAAAGAGGTTTTGCTTTCGTTTCCACAGAAAGCCAGAGACTGTGGATTTGTTCCAGATTAAGATACATCAGGTTTCACCAGCCAAGACCCCCTGAAAGGTCTCCGATGACACCATGGCCCAGATGATCCAACATCCAGAGCGGTTTCAAGGCAACTGGTTCACACAATACAGCCTCAAGGACTACCCCATAGGCTTAAAATTTTCTTTGCTTCCCCATAAGATACAGCGCCCCCCTCCAACAGGAAGTAGTAAGAGATGCTACGCCCAAATTCCCAAATATACCAAGCTGGCTTTAGAGGTGGAATTGGCTCACTCCCCCTCTAAACCCAGACATATTGCTTTAAAAAAAAAATGGTTAAGATATTCTTGTGTCCCAAATCAGAAGAGCCCTCTGATGTGGGACAGAGAAAAAACATTATTTTTATTTAAAACAGGTTGATTATAAATGTGATCTCTTTCTAAAAAAGAAAAGGGGATATGATATAGATATATAGGAGAATGTGGAGATGATGAGATAAAAGGGTAGATTAATGAACCTGCTTTTAAAGAAAACTTGTTTGAAATGTCTTACATTGGTATAGATTTTAGTTCATGTTTAGAATGTTTTACATTGGTATACATTTTAGTTTATTGATACAAACTTTAAGTTAATTTTGTTATACTATATATATATATATTTCTATTCTTGTTTGAGGTATTATGTTTATGTAACTCATTTAAAATTGTAATGGATAATTAAAAATAGATTAATAATTAGTCATTTATGATAATCATATTTGTAGCCATGTTAGTTAAGTCTTCTAGGTATACATAGATATATTTCAGATAGATAAGTAATCTTCAAACACTTCATAGACCTAGAGAATATGGCATTTAAATAACTTAAAATTCTGTTGACATGAGACACAATTGCTCCTGGCTGCACCAATTGATCCCGAGAGAATGTTGGGCTTCTAAGACATTTCCATTTGGAAGTTTGTCTTTTTGGCACAAAATGGCCTACTGGGCAAAGAACTGCCCTTGCCTTGATGGCTGACAGTACAAATGCAATGCTGTCCTTTCTGGACAAGCGGGACACAAGGAAAGCGACCACTGTACTCTGCCAAGACAGGGTAAGATGGTCTTTCAGAAATCCTGCTTCTGAAAATGGTCTGTCAGATACTCTAGGCCTATAGCCAATTTGAATGCACCAATAATGCTGAGAAACATTAGGTGACTGTCCAGGCTGCCAGCTGTCTTGGTCTAATCTTGCAAGATTCCCGAAAGTTGCTTGCATCCATCTACCATTTCTCAGGTACCATTATCTTCCTTCTCAGGTCTTTGATGTGGTTGAAAACTAGATAGTTGTAATTTCCTCAGTTATGATAAAAGATAAGTTAGATATAAAACCTTAAACTCACAAATATAAGATAGATAGGACAACTTCTTTAATATTGTAACTGTAATTCTTGCTCGATAATTGTTTTGTTATATGTAATTTTACTATGTTAAAGTTAAAACCTTCCTTTTTAAAAAAAGAAGAAAAGGGGAAGTGCTGTGGATATTACTCTATGTAAATAAAACACTGATGGCCAGTGACCAGACAGGAAGTATAGGCGGGACAAAGAGAGAGGAGAATTGGGAAAACAGGAAGAAGGAGGGAGAGACACTGCAGCCACCGCCAGGAGAAGGGCATGTAAAGAAGCCGGTAAGCCACCAGCCACGTGGCAAGCTATAGATTTATAAAAATGGGTTAATTTAAGATATAAGAACAGTTAACAAGAAGCCTGCCACGGCCATACAGTTTATAAGTGATACAAGCGTCTGAGTGATTATTTTATAAGTGGATTGTGGGACTGCGGGGCTTGGGGAACCTGAAGAGAAGCTCTCCAGCAACAGTTCCCTGTAATTGCCCAGGAAAGGTGTCTTCAGTAGAGAAGGAGGTCAGTAATCAAGTAGATAGGATGACCCATTAGATGGACAGTCAGACTCTAGAAAGCCATCTGGAGTTTTATGATCCAATGTGGGTTCAAATTGTAAACTTATTTGCATGTACTCTAGCCTGCTTCCATACCTGTCCATGCTTAGTGGTCTGCCTGGTACCAGAGAACAGATCAGAGGTCAGTAGGTGAAGGATCTTTAGAGTCAGAGATTCCTTACTCAGGAATGCAAGTGGGCAGGAGAAAAAGACTCAGAAAGGGAGGGTTCAGTGCTTAGGTAAAAGTGTGGGAATAAGGTAATTCTTTTCATTTGATTGTTCACTGGCAGAAGTCAGATAATTCCCTTGAAATATTGGGGTTCAATCAGCTGTTATGTGTCCCAATTTACTGGTATCTGGGTATATTAAAGGCATTTCTCAGAGGAGGAATGGAGAAAAGAGGAGGAAGCCTCCATGTCCCATGACTGCAGCCAAGAGAAATAAATAAAAAATTAAAATGCCAATCAGGATCCAAGACCCCCATTCTGGGCATCCCTGAGGGCAGGTAATCTGTGGACCATCATCAGCACAAGTTATCCCAATCATTGTCACTAGAGGGGCAGGGCTGGTCACATATGTAAGGGAGGAACCCTGGGAGTCCATTAACTAGAATAAGCATCCTCTCCAGGAAGGACAAAGTGTCCATTCCACAGAGGAAGTGGACAATGTAGTCATCCTTTCACCAAGCTGTTGGCTGGTCAGCCTGGGGAACAGTGACATATCTGGGGCTCTGTGTTGGTCTCTGCTGTTGGCAGATCTGGCATTCAGCAGCAGCTGTTGTAGATAAATTCTAAATGGTCTTATTAAATAAAAAACACAGATACAATACAGGGGTGAAAGCCTTAGAGAGATCAGGGAAAGAGAAAGCCACCAGCCAACCTTACCTCACCAACACTGCTTTTTCCAAATGCAAGTTGCTTCCTGTCTACCCAAGCCTATATGCCTTGCTGTTCTGCCATCTGATTTGCTCTCTGTTCAGCTTCATCACTTCCTCTTCATGCCCAATTCTGTCACTTCCTGTCAATTGGTACAGCCCTCCATGGTTAACTAGTTTTGGAATTAAGGTATGCAGCACCGCACATTGCTGTGTTTCCAATGTGGCCTTGAACTCACAGAGATCCTGCTTGCCTAGTGATAGGATTAAAGGCATGTGCTAACATTGCATTACTTCTGTGTTGTGACTGGCTTTTTCCTTTGATCTCCAGACACGTTTTATTTATTAAAGCACAAAAAATATTATTTGTCTAATAAAAAATAATAAAATAGCCGGGTGGTGGTGGCGCACGCCTTTAATCCCAGCACTCGGGAGGCAGAGCCAGGTGGATCTCTGTGAGTTCGAGGCCAGCCTGGGCTACCAAGTGAGTTCCAGGAAAGGCACAAAGCTACACAGAGAAACCCTGTCTCAAAAAACCAAAAAAAAAAATAATAAAATAAAGTTATAACTTATATAAGAAAAACTATATACAATAAGTACAATAACTATATACTATGTATACAAGCAATAAATACATCATTATGTCCGTCAATTTGCAATTGATAAATTCAGAAAAAATATTTCATTTTCTATCCTATTTTGGTGAGTCTAAAATGTACCTAATTCACTTTCTATCCTATCTCGTATTACCAACAGAAAACTTTCTTATGATGTCTTTTAGACTTATATACATAACACCTCTTAGTGAGTTTCTTTTCTGAATTTATTAACAATGAAAACTATAATTATCTAATCTTCAAGTCCCTCAGAGACCTGAGAAGGAAGTAACATTACCTAGTAAAACAGCAAGTACCAACAAGTGACTTTTTAAAAATATGAGTTATGACAGAAACAGCAGGCTTCCTAGACAGTCACCAGAGATTTCTCTGCAACACTGGGGCATCGTCTTTGGCCTATAGGCTTAGCTTATCTGACAGACTCATTTTTGAAGCAGGATATACACAAGGCCTACAACTCAACCTCACATTTGGTGTGAGTATTCCATGTACCAGATAAACTTAAATTCCCCAGGACAGGAACCAAAATTACACAGAGAAACCCTGTCTCAACAAACAAACAAACAAGCAAACAAAACCCTTAAATTCAGCCAGTGTACTGTCATGATTCAGGATTTTAAATTCTGGAAATTGTTGCTATTTTTAGAATTCAGCTTCCCATTCTTCTCAGCTTGTGGGTGGATTCATCTGCTTTATTAAATGCCAGTCTACCATTGAGCAGCCAGACTCCAACAGCCTAGTTACTCCTCCAAGAATAACTGTTCCAGCCACTGTTCCACTGCACTCCAGGAGCCATTGACCTACTGCTTGCTCAGCTGCCTTTGAGCACTCTACCTTTTCCAGATTGCAAAGCCACTTCAGTGATAGTGCCATACTGTCCTGGCCTTAGAGGAAACCTGTTGCCAAGTTGCAGCCACACTTGTCTTGGCAAGGATGGGCAGTCCCCCACATTTATTGTGTCTTGCTTATCTATTTTGGATAGCATACTGTCATAAGTCAATGCCAGGGCACTTTGTTGCCCAGTGACTAACATTTGCCACAATGAAAGTTAGCTCCAAGTGCAGATTCTTCAATGCCCATATCTTCTCTGATGTAGATTAGTGCTGCCAGGTGCAGACATGTCTCATAGTCATTATAAAAGAAAAAAATTATGTTATTAAAACATCTTTAGATGGCATATTCTGTAATTCTCTGAAGGGTTTGAAGATGACCTGTCTATCTAAAATATATCTGCTCAATTTTTAAAACATATCTAATATGACTACAAGTTCTATTGTAATGTCTAACTACTAACTTTCATTCCTTTACATCCTAATAGTTGGCAATAATAACATTCAAGGATTAG
Source organism: Peromyscus maniculatus bairdii (assembly GCF_049852395.1). NCBI lineage: Eukaryota > Metazoa > Chordata > Mammalia > Rodentia > Cricetidae > Peromyscus > Peromyscus maniculatus. The sequence continues at coordinate 73,161,311 of NC_134857.1, forward strand.
CAAATTCATTACATTGTTAAATGAACTGTATAAGTACAATATCCTGAACAAGATTAGAAATATACATACAGTATTTTCTAACAAAATCAATCTCAAATTTGTATCCATATACATAATTTGTATACAATATAAAAAAATCCAATCCAATAAAGTATGTAAAACTAGTAGTTGCTTTCTAGAAGCAGATATAATCTACATTTTCTTTTCTGAGTAGATTCAATAATCTAACCTTTATTCTATCATTTCTATAACTTTATTTTCAGAGTTGATTCAATAATCTTCATCTTCTCTATATCCTCTTTTTTCTTTTCTTTTTGTTTTCAAACAAGAACCTCTAATCTTATCTCCTTTGTTTAGCCTCTTTCTGACTATTAACAATAACAACTTGTAACCAACCATCCTAAACACTGACACTTATCCCAATCCCAAAACCCTTTGAAAGAAAAAAAAAATCCACCTGCCTCATCTCTTGGGAATGTGGGCAAGAATCTTCAGGGGATCCTGAAAAGACAGATTTTGGGCTAACTGTCAAGTGCTGGGAGAGGAAGCTGGATCATTTGTTGTGTAGTCTCTGCATACTGCAAAAATGCACGGCTTATCTCAAGTCCTTGTTTGAGTAGTCTGTGAGACTGGATCATCTCAGCTAGTCATCTTGAAATTGTCCTGAGCAGTTTGTAAACCAAAGCAGATCTTTGGGTGATGTTTGCCAGCTTAGTGGTTTTATTATTGTCCAGATGGAATCGTCATTGTGGGGCCCCATCATCTTTCTGGAGACTTCAAATTGCTGTTCGGCTTGGTCATGATTCCCTGCAGAAAACTGATAGAGACTCCAACGCAAAAACATGTATAGGCACTTAAATGAAGCCTTTTTTTCTAGAATTAGTTAGTACTCTATATGACCATTAATATCATTACAAAAGTTAAAAATATTATGTATATACATATGAATCTTAGAAATTTTGATATAAATTCACACCTTAAGAAAAGTTTAAAGAATCAAAATAGAACCAAAGAATTGAGAATAGTAGCAGTAGAATAGTCCCTTAATTTTGGTTTTCTTCTGTTCCATATGAGATTGCTCTTCTGACACAATACAGAGATTTTGCATTTTCCTTTTCACAAACATGCTTGGGTTTAGAGAGGGACAGAGCCATTCTCCAACTCCAAAAACAGTTTTAATTTTTAATTGAACAGGGACTGCATAAAGATCATGTGTGTTAAGAGTTTGTAGAACACAGCAGAAACAAACATTTAGGAAAATTTATGAAACTGTATATGTGATATACCAATAGTCCAATTTACTTTTTCTTAGGACAGTTTTTTGTCTGGATGGTCTGTCCCTTTTCTCAGATGTCTCATTTGTCCAATGTTCTTCAAATTCCTTAGCCTTCATTCTCCTGAAAGACAAATAGGAAAAAAAACCATTCTCCAAACCTAACTTTGGGGAGGTTCCCTTTTTTCAAATTATATCTGATTAAATGAAAAGGGATTTATAGTGGTATAAGTTAGTTTAAATTGGATGGTCATGCTGGTTAATGAACTATCACCTCTTCTAATTAAGATGGCCCTTTTGTTCAAATTGAACCTTTATCAATTTTGATGGTATCCACAGCTTTTCTCCTACAGAAACAAAAGCAAAACCTCCTCCCCAATGTAACACATACACTGGTTTCCATTCTGAGGTCTGTACATCATTAAAATATATAGGCTTATTTAATTTTCTATTATCTAATGTTTCTCTGCAGCTGTTGTTCCTTTCTCATTAGCACTAAGAAAATTCAAAGTTAATAGAGCATTATGCAATCTATTTTGGGGGCGTTGTTACCCCTTTTTGTTTATTTAGCATATCCTTTCGAGTTCAGTTTGATCTTTCCATGATTCCTTAGCCTGTAGAATTATGTGGTATACCTGTAATATGCTTTATATTGTAATAAGCAAAATAATCTTTCATTATACTAGAGACATATGCGGGAGCATTGGCAGTTTAAATTTGTGCAGGTATGCTCCTGATGGCCATAATTTCTAGCAAATTCATGATTACCAAATCAGCTTTTTCAGAACTCAGAGCAGTTGCCCACTGAAATCCTGAATAGGTATCAATGGTGTGGTATACATATTTCAATTTTCAAAATTCTGCATAGTGAAACACATCCATCTGCCAGATTTCATACCTCTGAGTACCCTTCGTGTTACATTCTGCTGGTAGCAGAGTCTGACTGTAAAAAGAACAAGTAGTACATTTCCTTACAATTTCCTTGACTTGTTGCCAGGTTATGGAAAAAAAAACTTTTTAAATGTTTGCTATTGCCCTGATGTTTTTATGAAATTCTGAGGCATCCAGCACATTTCCTATCAATAGTTTATCAATCTCATCAATAACTTGTGCTAGAAGGCATGGCAGAGTCATATGGGATCAGATGTAAGTTGGTATGAAGGATGCTTCATATTCCTGATTATATCTTGTAACTAAATAAGTAACAAAGTTAATTCTGACTCATCAGGGATAAATGTTGCAGTCTCAATATGTAAGACCACGGTTTTAGCATACTGAGAGTCAGTAACTATGTTGAGACATTCTGAAAAACTACTAATACCAACAGATTAGCATATAATTCCAATTTTTGAACCAAATTATAAGGACTTTGAACCACTTTACTTAAATTTTCTGACTTATAATCTGCCTTTCCTTGTTGGTTTGCTTTGGTATAAAATGTATGGGCTCCAGATATGAGTGTTTCCTGAACAAAGGGAGCCAGAATCCAATCAGATCTCTGAATAAGTTGAATTCTCTCACTTTTGGGATATTTGCTGTTAATCTCTCCAAAAAAATTACTGCCAGCTCTTTGCAAGGATCACTTTCTGCTCATAATTGATCAATTTCCTCCTTAGTTAAAGGTACTACAATTTCAGCTCACTCTATTCCTGCTAATTGAAAAGTCACTATTTTTCTTTTAAAATCAAGTCAGAGATATGTCCATATACGTTTTTAATAATTTACTCTGTTTGTTTGATAGAAATATCCATTCCAATATAATATCTTTCCCTGCATTAAAATTCCTGTAGGAGAATGCTTAGAGGAGAAAATAACCAAAATACAATCAAGATTTAGATCCACATGATCCACATGTCCTTCCTGTACTTTCTTTTCCACCAAGGCCAATTCTCTCTCGGCTTTAGCTAACAATTCTCTTGGACTATTTAAGCCCTTTTCACTCTTAAAAGTTTTGAACAAATTGCTCAGTTCCTCTTTTTTTACCCCATTTTCATGGATGGAAAATGTCTCCAAATAACCTTTAAAAGTCATTAAGAGTACGTAATTTCTCCTAATATGTACCTTTGGGGGTCTAATTTTTTGAAGAGCTATTTTAGATCACAAATAATTAATAGAATCTCCCTTTTGTATCTTTTCAGGAGCGATTTGTAATCTCCAACAAGGCAAAATTTTCTTTAATTCTTCCAACATTCCTTCTCTCTGCATTTGAATCAGCTAATAAAGCATCATCCATGTAATGATAAATTATAGATTTAGGAAATTGTTCCTAAATCAAATTTCCAAACTTTCAATGGCTCTCATACAAAATATTGGCACAGGGTTGGGCTATTCAACATTCCCTGTGGGAGAACCTTCCATTGACATACCTAACTGGCTGTAGGCACCGTGAAGGCAAATCTTTCTCTGTCTTTTTCTTGTAAGGATAATGAAAAGAAACAGTCTTTTAAATTGATAACTATAAGAGACCATCCTTTAGATAATAAAGTAGGCAAAGGAAAAGTAGATTGCAGAGAGCCCATTGACTGAATTACTTTCTGAATTGCTCTTAGGTCCGTTATCATTCTCCAATAACCAGATTTCTTTTTAATAACAAATACAGGAGAATTCCAAGGGCTGGTTGATTTTTCAATATGATGAGCATTTAACTGCTCTCGTTCCAGCTCTTTTAAAGCCTGCATTTTCTGTTGTTAAAGGCCATTGCTAAACCCATGCAGGCTTGTCTGTTAACCATTTTAAAGGTGGAGCTGTTGGTGTCTTTGAAAGTTCAGCAGTTGTTGTGCCCTGTTCTTGTACAATCTGCATTGCCTGGGACTGCTCTTTATAATATCTCCTAATATTTCTCTCAGAAACATGTGTTAGTTTATAGTTTGTTTCTGAGGTTAGATAAATGTTAATCTGATATTTCATTGTTGTAATAGATCATGGCCCAATAAATTCATAGCTATATTACTCATATATGGCTTTAATTTTCCTCTCTGTCCTTCTTGCCCTATATATTCAAGCCATCTTGTGCTCTGGTTCACTTGAGATAATGTTCTAATCCCTGACAGCTGAACATTTACATCCTGAAGAGATCAATGTGGATGACAAAATTCTGATGCAATTATTGTAACATCCACATCTAAACTACTAAACCTCCAAGATAGCATCATTTATTCCTGTTTTTAATTTTGGTCTTTGTTCATTTAAAGATGTTTGCCAAAAAAATCTTTCTTTATGGTTTCTCCTGAATTTCCTGTTCTCTCTGCTTCAACTGTTCTATCACCTATCAGCCTGGATTATTACAATAGGCATTTGGTTATTTAATTGCTCTGAGAAGTGGTTTCTTCTACAATGGCAGGAAAGGTCTGAACTGAATTCCCCATGGGGCCTGTATGAGGCCCTCAGGGAGTTTCCTAAAAGCAGAGGCAAAGGATTACCTTGTCTGTCACTTGTTGATCTACATTCCTTAGTCCTGTGTTTACTCTTCCTACACCTTGTGCATAATCCACAAGGTAGGGGCATTCTCTTGCCATTGTTCCTCAAACACTTGGTTTCTAAGAATGCCTTGTTTATACTCTCTTTTCAAATGACCTTGTTTACCACAATTAAAACTTCTCACATTATTATTTTTCCTCAAAGCTTTTGACATCACTCTCCTATCCACATATCATTATGTTCATGTGACTCAAGTCATGGAAACAGAGAGCAAGTTTTTTTCCTAGATGTCACTAGGGGTGATAATGATTGATTGGTTTCTTTTCTATTTTCTTTTCTAATACCTGGTTCCTACATCCATGTCTGGGCTATGGAGAAAAATGCTTCCTGGTAAATGCTGTCCCATGTGGTCCATTCCACAGAGAAAGTGGCACAATGTAGTCATCCTCTCAAGAATTAGTTGGCTAGTCAGCCAGGAAAAATGGTGACACCTCTGGGGCTCTGTATTGGTCTCTGCTGTTGGCAGATCTGGCATCCTGCAGCAACTGTAACCAGGTCAGTCATGAATGGATGTCCAGGTTGTTGATGTCACAGATAACTTCTATTCACCTGCCATGGCTGCTTTGTCCATGGGCCCATGAGGCAATATCAAGGATGGCTTGACAAAGTGACTGACTACCCATCTAATGGGTCATCCTATCTACTTGATTATTGATCTCCATCTCTACTGAAGACCCCTTTTGTGGGCATTTACAGGGGACAAAATGATCTTCACATTCTTTGCTCCTTTGTAGATCTGTCCAAATACTTCTTCCCCAAATGTCTTTCGAATAATTGTTAACTTCTTTTTTTTGTTTTTATTTTTTCTTCTCTCACAAAATCACATCTGACCATAATCTTCCCTCTCTCCACTCCACATATTTGTACTACTCCTCAGTTTCCCTTCAGAAAAGAAAAGATCTCCAGGGGATATCAAATGAACACAAGATAACAAAATGTAATAATAGTAGGCACAAACCCTCATATCAAGGCTGGAGGAGGAACTCAGAAGAAAAGTTTCCAGTATCAGACAAACAGTTCAGAGACTCCACACACTCCTGTTGCTAGGACTCCCACACAACCCCTGAGCTAAACAAGCACAGTACATACATAGAGGACTTAGTACAGACCCATGCATGCACTGTGATTGCCTGTTCAGTGTCTGTGAACCCCCATGGACCCTGTTTAGATGTTCCTTTTACCTGATACCTTTGATCCATCCTACAATCCTGTCTTCTCTTACTTGAGGTTCCCTGCACTATATCTAATGTTTGACTGTGGACCTCAGTATCTGCTCTCAGATGCTGGAGAAAGCATAACTGATGTTGATTGGGCTAGGCACAAATGTATGATTATAAGAGAATTTCATTAGGGATAATTTCACTGAATTCTGTGTGTGTGTAGGAGTAAGTGCCCTGCACAAACTTTCACAGCTGAGCAGAGCTGGATAGACTAAAATAGGATTTTTCAAACAGAAACAATATTGGAATCTACTAACAGAGTTTAAATTTTTATTTGTTTGATATTTTATTTTGGGTAGGTAGGGTCTACAGAGATTGATGTGACCATGGAGACGAGAGGAAGACTGAACAAGGGTCCTCTGCAAGAGCAACAATTGCTTTTGCAACTGAGTGTTCTCTACATTCCCCCCCCCCCGACCAAGTTTAAAGAGAAAGTCTTCATTCATTTCTACTTCTCTTGAAAGGAAATACTCATTTTTGTTTGTTCCTTTGCTGAGCCCTTGGTCATATGATCTTCTCAGTCCAATCCAGACAAGTTTCTCCAAAGAAGCCCTCTTGGGATGTCCATGGGGCCAGCAACTAAACTGAATGACAGTTTCCAACTCATGGGACAAATTATCAAACTACAACGATTACCACAGTCCAGTCTCTCCCTCTCTAACCAGCCATTCAACACATTAACAGCTGTATGAAATCCTGAACCACCATCTGTCTTTCCCTAGTTTCACTGAAAAATGCTCCACAAATCCCACAGTTTACCCAGGTGTCATTGGTAACAACATTGACTGCTTCTTGAAGACAAGTGTGGGTCCCAGCTGACCAGGTTCTAGGATCGCTTCATGCGTTTCGGGGGTGGGAGGCAGAAAAGTATCCTATGCAGAAGACAGGGAGCCATATGCTTCAGCCACTAAGTGGTGGTATGAGCCCTCCATTGTCTTCCAGCCTGAGGTCTCACACACCTCAGAAACATGAGCTGTAATGAAATCCAGTGCCTGGGTTTTCAGCCGCTATGAGCTGTGGAGGTCAGCCAGGAAGAGAGTGTGGGCAGCATTTTCCACAGAGAGGTCCCTGAAGAGGGCATCCTCACACATGACCTTCAAACATTCCAGACCATACTTGTCAGCATCTGCCAGCACAGCATCTGCCATGCTGTCCAGGTCTGGCGCCTTTCCGGTGTAAATGAAGTCCATCATTGTCTTAATGACTTGCGGCTCCAGGTCATGGATCTCGACGCGGCTACTTTTGCTCTCCTTCATGTCATGTTGAAACATGGCTCTGAAAACTGGAGAGTGAGTTGCTAACATGGCTTTGTGAGCCCGGAATTCATTTCCAGCCACCACCAGGCAGCAGTTTGTGAACTGGGAATTCTCCCACAGCTCTCCTAGCTTACCTGCCCATGTGCAGCTTGGAACCTGGATCCTTGCCATTGTGTTCTGGTCAGAGATGTTGAAGGAATCGTGGACCACTCTCACCTTGCAGAGAAAGATGAAGACATCATCTGAGAGAAGTTAAGAAGCATGGGACAAGAGGAAATTTCCAAGGATGAACTTTTTGAATTCCCAGTCATAGCATGGCAAGAATCTAAACCCTCTGTCTCCCCCACCTTGGATTTTCTTTCCTTCAACATTTAAGACTTTGCCCAAATATGACTCTTTAGAGAGCTGAGCAACACTAGGTATACTGAGAGGTAATTTACACTTCCTTCATCCACTCCCTTCGGGTGTACTCTCAAACACCATTTGTCATTGGCTCTTATTGAGAAATTTGGGCTTCTAATGTGTTCCTGAATTTCCTCCAGAATAAAACAAAAGTTGCTGATGGTTCACCTGTAGGAGAAATTCTAGATGGTGATTTCTGTGTAATCCTAGCTCTGGGCTATCCTGTCCTCTGACATTTCTCCTGGCGGTAGTTTGAAGGTTAAACTGGATCCAAAATGAAGAACTAGAAATTATTTTCTCTCTACCCTGTGGGACACAATAATACAAAGATTTAGATTTTTAGTTTCTGTTTCTCGTCTGTTCCTTTCTCTATGAGTGTGGAAACTTGAATCTCTGTAATTTTCTATCCAGATTTCAATAGTAGATTCAGAGAAGACAGTCTAGGCTACTAGAGACTGTAATTTCACTCCATTTTTTCTAGATTGAATCTTAGTTCAATAGGCAACTAGTTTTGACCATTAAATACACCTTTTGAAAAATAGAATCATTTTATACACTCATATAAAAAATGTACTTCAGTTCTCCAAAGTAACAGCACATGTACAAGGAATCTCTCTGGGTGTAAAGGAAGCAGATTTATTAGAATGACTTAAGGCTGCAGTCCTACTAATCCTACATTGGCTAGCCCTGAAGAAAAAGTCCAAGAATCAGGCACTTACTCATTCCAGGAGGTTGGAAGTGTTGGATGGTCTTCAGGATATGCTGGAATTCGATAGAAAAAAATTTCTAATGTCAGGAAAAAGGAATGGACTTGCTGCAAGCAGGCAAATAGAAAGAGCTTCTGTCTTCCATGTCCTTTTATATGCTTCCAGCAGAGGGTGTAGCCCAATTTTGGGTGAGTCTTCCAGCCTCAAGTTGTGTATTAAAGGTGTGTGTCTTCAGGCCTTGAGATCCGGCTCAACTGTTTCTTTATATCTCCAAAGTCTATACTTGAAGCAGATCTACCTACTTATCTTAAGCACAACATTTCTCACTGTTGTGCCCTGAATTTTAGGATTTTAGTTAAATCCAGGTGTAGCCATGTTGAGAAACAAGAAAAACCATCACAAGTCTATTTTGTGTAGTGGGGTTCATCTTCCATGAGATAAAAGATGCTGTCCAACCTTACAAAGCCATTATTTAATCTTCTTGGGGTTTTGCACTAATTCCTCCTATAACCTGGATCTGGGAAGAGATGTTTCCCTTACTCTGTCAGGGGTCTCAGGGCTCACAAGATGAAGGTCATGGTTGAGGATTCAGATAGAGTGCACAGGATGCACATCCAGGCAGAAACCTCTGAAAGTGGCTGTCTTATTTCTGGCCTTTTATTCCAATCACACTCACAGTCGCCAGGATGGCTCCCCCAACTTGCAGTGGTGATCTTGCCCCTCACCCTCAGAAAAATCTCCATGGAAACACTCTTCCAGATCCACTTAAGTGTATGCTAAAAGCCGGGCGGTTGTAGCGCACACATTTAATCCCAGCACTCCAGAGGCAGAGGCAAGTGATATCTGTGTGTTCAAGGCCATCCTGGTCTACAAAGTGAGTTCCAGGGAAGGCACAAAGCTACACAGAGAAACCCTGTCTCGAAATCCCCCTCTCCCCCCCAAAAAAAGAGTGTGCTATGAGAAGATCCTTAGTGCTGCTCAATTCCATCATGATAAATGCCAAGATTCAGCTTCTCAATATCTCATAATTTTCATCCTCCACTGGTCAGTTCTATCCTCTTTAACTTAGAACTTCCGTCCTTACTCTGCTGGGCCTGAAAAGTGAGACAGTATTCTGGTTTCCAAAGGATATAAAATATATTCAACAGTTAATGAAGAAGAGGTTTTGAGACCATTCTACTTGGAATGTGATCTGTAAAATGTTCTCCACGTCTATCATCTCTCCCCAGTTCATCATATCAAGAGGGTGTGAGCCTAGAGGACAGGAAATTAACTTCAGTGATTAAATCTCAGCCTACCTCTCCTGCAAGTCTAGCTCCAATGCTGCTCATCAATCACTACAGGGTAAATCAATGAATTGGTTTTAATGTTTAAATTTTGTTTCCTCTTAGGAATCTTTGGCAGGTGAAAACTAGTTACATCAGTGGCTATTCTCTATGTGGGTTTGAGGTCATAGTGGCAGGTACTGATTCCCTCAAATGTGTGATTAGAAATGAAGTAGGCAATCCTTGCCAGACCCTTTATTTGCAAACCAAATATTTGACATTGCCAGCACAGAATAAAAGACCCAATGAGCACTGTTTAGATGAATCTGTATGCTCTGTTCACCTTGTGTCTTTGAACCCTCCTATAATCCTGCCCTTCCTCTGGTCTTTGAGGTTCCCTGATCTTTGCCCAATGTTTGGCTGTGGATCTCAGTATCTGCTCACATCAGCTGCTGGAGAAAGCCTAACTGATAGCAATTGGGCTAGGCACCAATCTTCGAGTGTAACAGAATTTCTGTAGGTATTGTCTTATTGACGTGTGTGTGTGTGTGTGTGTGTGTGTGTGTGTGTGTGTGTGTGTGTGAATGAAGACGGCACAAACTTCCAAAGCTGAGAAGAGTTAGATGGAAAAAAAAAAATGGAATCTTCAAACAGAAACACCACTGGAACCCACAAACTGATTTTAAAAATTTTATTCATTTGATATTTTATTTGGGTAGGTATTGTCTACAGAGATGGGTGTGCCCATGGAGACAAGAGGAGGACTGAACAAGGGTCCTCTGCAAGAGTAACAGTTGCTTTTGCAACTGAGTCATCACTCCAGTCCCAACCACTGAGTTTGGAGAAAAAAAAAAATATCTTCTTTCTCTTCCCTGTCTCTTGTAAACAAACATTCATGTTTTGTTTTCTCATTTCTGAGTCCTTGACCATATCTTCTGCTCAGTCCAAACTCAGATAGGTTTCTCCAAAAAAAAAAAAACCCTGTTGTAACGTGCTTGAATTTAATGTGCCAGAAATTAAATGAATTCCAGATTCTAACTCCTTGGACAAGAATCAAACCAGTATAACAGCAGGCTAGAGGCTGGGTAGATTGTACCAGAGTTCAAGGCTCCCCGTCCCTCCACCTGACATTGACCTCTTTACATCTCTACTAAGCCTCAGCCACCATGCTGTTTTTCGATAGCTTCACTAGAAATGTTCCACACATCCCATAGTCTAGCCTGGTGTTTTTGGTAACAACATTGGCTGCTGCTTCTGGGTTACAAGTATAGGACAAGGCTGACCAGGTCCTAGGATTGCTTCAAGCGTTTGAAAGGGGGCTCCAAGAAAGGGAGATGAGCAGAAGCCAGATAACGTTGTGCTTCAGCCACTAAATGGGGACATGAGCCCACGATTGCCTTCCAGCCTGAGGTCTCAGAGACCTCAGAAGCATGAGCTGTAATGAAATCCAGTGTCTGTGTTTTCAGCTGCCCTGAGCTGTGGAGGTCAGCCAGGAAGAGAGTGTGGGCAGCATTCTCCACAGAGAGGTCCCTGCAGAGGGCATCCTCACACATGACCTTCAAACGCTCCAGGCCATACCTGTCAGCTGCTGCCAGCACAGCATCTGCCATGCTGTCCAGGTCTGGTGCTTTTCCTGTGTAAATGAAGTCCATCATTGCCTTGAAGACTGGCAGCTCCAGGTCATGGATCTCAGCGCGATTCTTTCTGCTCTCCTCCATGTCATGTTGAAACATGGCTCTGAAAACTGGAGAGCGAGCTGCTAAGATGGCCTTGTGAGCCCGAAATTCCTGGCCAGATACCACCAGGCAGCAGTCTGTGAATTGGGAATTCTCCCACAGCTCTCCTAGCTCATCTGCCAATGTGCATCTTGGAACTTGAATCCCTGGCTTTCTGTTCTGGTCAGAGACGCTGAAGGAGTCCTGGACCATGCTCACAATGCAGAGGAGGGTGAGCTGGTCATGTGGAAGAAGACGAGGTGCATGTGACAGGAGGAAATCTCGAAGGATGTACTTTTTGAATCCATAGCAAAGGCCTGGCATGAACTTAAAGGCTTTTGGGCTCCTCATGGTTTCTGTTTTGTCTCCTTCAGCATTTATGATCCAGAACTGGAACTTTGCCCAAACATGACTCTTTAAACAGCTGAGCAAAACTAGATTAACTGACAGGTAATCTGCACTTACTTCATCAAGTCCGTTTGGGTGTACTGTCAAACACCATTTGTCATTGGCTTCTATTGAAAAAGTTGGGCTTCTAAGGCTTCCTAGCCTTTCCTCCACAATAGAATGGAAGTTGCTGATGGTCCACATGTAGGAGAAATTCTGAAGCCTGATTTCAGTGTGGTCCCATCTCTGGACTGTCCCATTTCCTGCCATTTCTCCTGGAGGTAGTTTGAATGTTAAATTGGATCCAAAATGAAGAACTAGCAATTGTTTTCTCTTCACCTTGTGAGACACAATAATAGACATGAATTAGATTGTTGGTTTTTTTTTTTTTTTTTTTTTGTTTTTTTTTTTTTGGCTTTTCGAGACAAGGTTTCTCTGTGTAGCTTTGTGCCTTTCCTGGAACTCGCCTTAGAGACAAGGCTGGCCTTGAACTCACTGAGATCCATCTTCCTCTGCCTCCTGAGTGCTGGGATTAAAGGCGTGCGCCACCACCGCCCGGCATGAATTAGATTTTAAGTTTTCGTTTTTCCTCTAGTCCCTCTTTGATGGTGCTGGAAACTTGGATCTCTGATATTTTCTATATAGATTTCAATACTTGTTTCAGAGAAGATAGTGTAGGCTACTAGGGACTCTTACATCACTCCATTGTTTGTCTAGATTGAATCTTGGTTCTGTAGTTAACTGGTTTTGACAATTATACACAGGTGTTGAAAATTTTGGAACATTTGATACCCTCATATCAAAAAATGTTGTACTAGGTTCCCTAGAGTAACAGAACATACAAAAGGAATCTTTCTGTGTATTAAGGAAGGTGATCTATTAGAATGACTTAGGGCTGAAGCTCTGCTAATCCCACATTGGCTAGCTGTAGAAGAGATAGTAAAAGATTCCAGTACTTACTCAGTCCAGGAATTTCGGTGGTGTCTACTGGCCTTCAGTGTATCCTAGAGTTCCAAATATTCTCTATTGCCAGTGAAGAAATGGACTTGCTGCAAGGTGAGGGCAAGCAGGCAAATAGCAAGTGCTTCTAGCTTCCATGTCCTTTTATAGGCTTCAAGCAGAGGGTGTGGCCCAGTTTGGGTGTGTCTTCTAACCTCAAGATCTGGATTAAAGGTTTGTGTCTTCAGGCCTTGAGATCAGGATTAAAAGTTTGTGTCTTTTTTCTCCAAAGTCTGTTCCTGAAGTGGATCTACCTACTTCAACTGAAGCAAAACACTTCTCACTGTAGCGGCCTCCACTTTAGGGTTTTAGTTAATTCCATGTCTTGTTAAGTTGGGAACCAACAAAAAACAACAAAAGTGTATTTTGCTTATTGTGGTTCATGTTAAATAAAATAGGGATGGTGTCATTCCTACACAGCTGTTATTTCCTCTTTTGGGGGTTTTATACTAAATCCTTCCACTAACATGCCCTGGGAAGATGCGTTTTCCTTTTCCAGTCACAACTTGGAGATCAAGATGGAAGAATTCATATATGGTGGTCAAGAAGCAAGGCCAAACACAATCCTCTGAACTTGGCAGTCTTCATTCCATCCAGACTCACAGTCTCTGGGATGTCTGCACCAACTCTCATTGGTGGTCTTGTCACACCCAAACCCCCAGATAATCCTCCTTGGAGACACTTGGCCAGATCCAGTTAAGTGTGTGCTATGAGAAGATTCTAAGTGCTTCTCAATTCTACCCTCTGACTGCCAAGATTCAGCTTTTCATAATTTTCATTCTTCACTGGTGAGTTCTGACCTCTTTAAACTTTGAACTTTCAGGCTTACATTGCTGGGCCTTGAGTGTGAGACAGTATTCAGGTTTCCAAAAGGTGCAGAATGTGTTCAACTGTTACCAACAATGGGCTTTTGAGGCCGTTCACCTTAGTATGTGATCAGTAAAATGCTCACCATATTTATCATCTACCTTTAGTTCATCATGTCTTTAGGGACTCACAAAACCTGTAGATTGTGACAATACCTTCAATGATTCAATCAACTCAGCAATTCCCAGCTTACCTCTCCTGAAAGGTCTGGCTCTGATGCTGTTCTTCCCTCATTCCAGGATAAATCAATCAACTGGTTTTGATCTCTGAAAGTTTGGTTCCTCATTTAGGAATCTTTGTTAGGTTGCTATCTAGTAGCCACAGTGACTCTTCTTTATGTGTTTACGATCAGGGAGCAGGTACTGCAGGGTAGGAGAAGTCTCTCATGAGGCAACAGACTCCTGTCAGGGGCTCAGTATAGGACCTTTTCATACAGTGTCTAATTCCAGGAATGGGACAGGTGGATCTTTTATTTCAGGTAGGTGGTTGTCTGGGGGACCTGTCACAGACAAAGTATTCAGGTCCCCAACAGGAGAAGGCACAGGTCTTATGCAGCAGGCGTGTCCACACACCAGAGAAAGCCAGCGGTCAATACAGCACAAGAAAACTGACAGTAACACATAGAAAGACTTTCAGACAAACACAGAGAGAGAGACAGAGACAGAGACAAATAGTGAGAGAGAAAGAGAGAGAGACAGAGAAAGAGACAGAGACAAATAGTGAGAGAGAAAGAGAGAGAGAGAGAGAGAGAGAGAGAGAGAGAGAGAGAGAGAGGCAGAGAGAGAGACACACAGAGAGAGTGTTTGAACATGGATTGAAGCCAACAGAAAGTCTTTTTAGCCAGCTGGAAACCACATGAGGTATTCTGATTTCTATTGCAGCAAGTAGCTTTTCTCAGGATGAGCTTTTAAGCACAAAACCCATATTATGGGTTGATAATCTTCAGTTAACAAGAAGTGTTAGCCACTATGAAAGCCATAATGTTACTGTATTTCAAGCAAGGTTTGAACATTTAGAGATATTCCCAGAACTATGGACTTTGGTGGATTAAGCCTTCATTTTAGTTGTGGCAGGGGTTTGCTGTGTTTTATAGAAATGCTGGGTTTTACACCTTGAATAGCACTTCTGTCACAGAGACAGTTGTACTTAGGCATGGGGGCCTGCTAATGCCTGGGCCTTGTTACACAGGTGGTTCTGTGCACCATGAGAATATGGTGCCCTCAGAGGTCAGAAGAGGCTGTTGGATCCCCTGGATAACTGATAACTGGAGTTACCGACTATTGTCAGGTACCCTTGAAAGCAGTAAATTGGATGCCAGTCTTCTGGAAAGTTATCCAGCAACTTTACTGCAGTACCATTACTCTATCCCATCACAGTTACTTTCTTAAAGAGGATGGAACCACTCTGAAAGACTAGGGTATATTCTAAAGCTTTGGCATCTGAAGAATTTTAGCAGGAATTCAAGAGGTAACCATGATTTCATTTATACATCTTTCTTTCATTTTTGATGGCTTTCCACTCTGCATGTCTGGCACTCTCAGAAGCTATTCTATCGACCAAGTTAGCCTTACACTGGCAGAGTTGAGTCAGCCTCTGCCATCACAGTGAATGGAATCCAGAGAGGCAGCTCATGTACCAGGGATAGATTTTGATCACACTGCCAGGGGCCCCTCAAACAGACCCAGCTATACAACTGGCTTTGGTACACAGAGGGCCTAATCTGATCCCATGCATGTTCTATAGCTGTTGGTCTAAAGATCCTGAGTTTCTAATAGCTTGGTTCACTTGTCTCTGTAGATTTCCCCATCATGATCTTGATTTCCCTTGCTAATATAATCCCTCTTCCTTCTCTTTGACTGGACTCCTGGAGCTCGGCTTGGTGCTTGGTTGTGGGTCTCTGCATCTGCATTAATCAGTTACTGGATAAAGGCTCTATGATGACAGTTGGGGTATTCACCAACCTGATTACAAGGGTAGGCCAGTTCAGGCAGCCTCACCATTATTGCTTGTAGTCATCCCCAGTCTACTCTAGGGGATCTCCTCTGTTTCCCCTTCCCAAGATGATCTGTAACCCTCTTAGGGTTCTCCTTGTTTCCTAGTTTCTCTGGAGCTGTAGATTGTATTCTGATTATCCTTTGCTTTAACTCTATTATCCAATTATGAGTGAATGCTTACCAAGCTTGTCTTCCTGAGTCTGGGTCACCTCACTCAGAATGACATTTTCTAGTCCCATCCATTTGCCTACAAATTTCATAATGTCATTTTCTTTTAAAGCTGAGTAATACTCCATTTTGTATAAATACCACATTTTCTTCATCTGTTCTTTAGTTGAGGGGAATCTAGGTTGCTTCCAGGTTCTGGCTGTTATGAATTATGCTTCTCTAAACATAGTTGAGCCAATGTTCTTGTGATGTAATTGATGTCCAAGAGTGGTATCATTGGGTCTTGAGGTAGATGGATTCCTATTTTTCTAAGAAAAATCATTACTGATTTTCAAAATGCCTGTGCAAGATTACACTCTCACCAACAGTGGAGGAGTGTTTCCTTTGTTCTACATCCTCTACAAAATAAGTTGTCATCTGTTTTTTATCTTAGCCATTCTGACAATTGTAAAATGGTATCTCAGAGTCATTTTGATTTGCATTTCCCTGATGACTAAAGATGCTGAGCAATTCCTTAAATATCTTTCAGCCAGTTGGGATTCTTCTGTTTAGAATACTGTTTAGCTTGGTAGCTCATTTTTTAATTGGATTGTTTGATATTTTCTATCTAGTTTTTTGAGTTCTTTATTTTAGAGATCAGCCCTCTGTTAGATGGGGGGGGGGGTTCCAATTCTTTAGGCTGTCATTGTTTCGTATTACTGTGTCCTTTGCCTTACAGAAGCTTCTAAGTTTCAAGAGGTCCCATTTATTAATTGTTGCTCTCAGTGTCTGTGCTACTGGGGTTAAATTTAGGAAGTGGTCTCCTGTCCCAATGCTTTCTAGAATACTTCCTACTTTCTCCTCTATCAGGTTCAGTGTAGCTGAATTTATGTTGAGGTCTTCCATCCATTTGGATTTGAGTTTTGTTCATGTTGATATATATGGATCTATTTGCAATGTTCAACATGTTGATATCAAGTTATTCCAGCACCATTTTTTGAAGATGCTTTCTCTTTTACATTGTACAATTTTGAGTTCCTTGTCAAAAAAAAAACAGGTGTTCACAAGTGTGTGGATTGATTTAAGGGTCTTCACTTCGATACTTTTAGTTCACATGTGGGTTTTTATGTGAATGCCAATTTGTTTTTATTAATCTAGTTCTATAGTAGAGCTTGTGGTCAGGGATCATGATGCCTCCAGAAGTTGCTTTATTGTCAAGGATTGGTTCAGATATCCTAGGTTTACTGTTTTTCCATATCAACCTCAGTATTGTTCTTTTGTGGTCTGTGAAGAATTGACTTGGCATTTTGATGAGGATTGCATGAATTTGTAGACTGATTTTGAAAAGGTTGCCATTTTTACTATGTTGATTCTACCTATCCATGAACATGGCAGATCTTTCCATTTTCTGATATCTTCTTCAATGACTTTAAGTTCTTGTCATACAGGTATTTTACTTGTTTGGTTAAAGTTACCCCAAGGTATTTTGTATGGCCCTGGCCCTCTGTTTGGGTAGCTGTTGCTTTGCTTGCTGACCTTGACCTTGATGTCCTCCCTATGCTAATTCCCTGCCAGTTTCCACTCTCCTGAATGCTTAAGGGAAGGTCCTTGTTTGTGTATCCTGCATATTGTGCTTTAACAGCTTAGATGCAAGATTGTAAACATCAGTAGCTAACTTCTGCCTCTGGGGTTCTCCCATTGTGCTGTAAGCCTGTATTTAAGGTTTTCTCCCTCTTTCAATAAACAGCATTCAGCATTCTGCTGAGGTGAATGACCTGCTGTCTTTTGTCTCTGTTTTTTGATCCACAGCCCCTCATTCGGACAATGTAAACAGGTGGTGGTAGGGCTGGCTTTATCACTACAATATTATTTGTGGCTGTATCAAAGGGTGATGTTTCTCTGATTTTTTTCTCAACCCATTTGTCATAGGAGGGCTACTGATCTTTTTAAATTAATTGTGTCTCCTGCCACATTACTGAGGGTGTTTACCAGTTGTAGGTGTTCCCTGGTAGAATTTTTGGGGCTACGTATATATACAATCATATTATCTGTAAAGAGCAAATGTTTGCTATCTTCCTTTCCAACTTGTTTCCCCTTGATCTTCTTTTGTTGTCTTATTACTCTAGCTAGAACTTCAAGTGCTATTTTGAATAGATATGGGGAGAGTGCACAGGCTTGTCTTGTTCCTGATTTTAGTGGAATCACTTTGAGTTTCTTTTCATTTATTTTGATGCTGGTTGATGGCTTGGTATAAATTACTTTTATTATGTTTAGGTGTAGAAGGAATCTTAAAAGTTCTTATTAATAAAATCAAACCTGGGGCGAGTTATTGGGGTCCATGCTGGTAGATCAGAGAGACAGAACAAGCCACAGCTATCTCACCTCGCCGGATCCTCAGCTGTTCTTGTTTCCTCAACTGGAGGCCTCTGAGTTCTCATTCGGAATGGGTCTCAGCTGAATTACTGCTCAAAAGCCTGAAGCTTAACCAGGCCAAATGCTTAACCAGCCAAAAACTTCTAGTTTCTGGTCCTTACGCCTATATACCTTTCTGCTTTCTACCATTGCTCCCTAGGATTAAAGGCTGGCTTTCTGGGATTTAAGGTGTGTGTCACCATGCTTGGCTATTTCGATTGTGGCCTTGAACTCACAGAGATCCAGAGGGATTTCTATCTCTGGAATGCTAGGATTAAAGGTGTGAGTGTCACCATTTTCTAGCCTTTGTATTTAGTGGCTGTCTGTTCTCTGACCCCAGATAAATTTATTAGAGTACACAATATTTTGGGGAACACAATACCACCACAGTTAGGTATGTTCCTTGTATTCCTGATTTCTCCAGGAACTTTATCATGAAGGGGTGTTGGATTTTGTTAAAGGCTTTTTCAGCATCTAATGAGATGATCATGTGGGAATTTTTTCTTTCAGATTGTTTATATGATGGATTACATTGTCAGATTTTTGTATGTTTAACCATCCCTGTATCTTTCAGATGAAACCTACTTGATCATGATGGATGATTTTTTTAATGTGTTTTTGGATTCAGTTTGCCAGTATTTTATTGAATATTTTTGCATCAATGTTCATGAGTAAGATTGATCTGTAATTTTCTTTCTTTGTGGCATCTTTGTGTGTTTTGGATATCAGGGTAACTGTAGCCTCACAGAAAGAGTTTGACAATGTTCCTTCTGTTTTTATTGTGTGGAACAATTTGAGAAGTATTGATACTAGCTCTTCTTTGACATTCTGGTGGAATTCTGCACTGAAACCATCTGACATGTGGCTTTTTTTTTTTTACTTGGGAGAATTTTAATGACTGCTTCTGTTTCTTTAGGGGTTATAGGTCTATTAAAATTGCTTACCTGGTTCTCTCTCAAATTTGCTATCCAGATTTCAATATTAGTTTCAGAGAAGACAGTCTAGACTACTAGGGACTGTTACATCACTCCGTTTCTCTCTAGGTTTCATCTAAGGTCAATAGGTAACTAGTTTTGACCATTATTCACAACTGTTGTATAATTTGGGACATTTTATTCACACATATAAAAAAGTGTTGTGCTAGTGTACACAAAAGTACCAGAATATACATAATAAATCTTTCTATAGATGAGGGAGGGGTATTTATTAGCATGACTTGGGACTACAGTCCTGCAAATTCCACAATGGATATCCATGAAGGGGAAGTACAAGAATCCCATAGTTATTCAGTCTAGGAGGTTGAACAGCTGAGCTGTATTCAATAAATGTTGGCATTCCAGAGAAGTGTTCTCTAAAGAGAGGAAAGGAATGGACTTGCTGCAAGGTGAAGGCAAACAGGCAAAGAGCAACAAGAGAGGGTATGGCTAAATTTAGGATGTGCCTTCCAGAATCAAGATATGGCTTAAAGGTGTGTGTGTCTTCAGGCCCTGAGATCCGGATTAAATGTTTATCTCTTCTTACCTCCAAATACAGATTGTAAGTGGATCTAACTCTGGTACTTAAGCAGAAAATCTCAGAGATGTGTCCTCCATTTTAGGATTTTAGTTGTTTCCATAAGAAGTCAAGTTGGAAACCAAGAATAAAAATCATAAGTGAATTTTGCTTTGTGTTATGTGTAGTCTTAAATGCTTCTCAATTTAATCATGTTGATTGATTAGATTCAGCCTCCTGATACCTTATATTTCACATTTTAAACTGTGAGTTCTCTCCTCTTCAAACTTTCAACTTCCATGCTTACTCTGTAGTGTCTTAAAAGTAAGAAAGTATTCTGGTTTGCAGCAGAAGATATTAAACAGTTATGAGGAAGGCATTTTGAGATGGTTCCTTTTCAAAATGTGATCTGTAAATGCTCCCAACAACTATCATGCTCATTTCTATGAAGTACAGAATGTGATCAACAGAAACCATAGAGGTAGGGGCTTTGAATGGTTCCCACTCTGTAGTGTGATCAGGAATATGTTCCCTTCACCTCATCTCTCTCCAGTTAGTCCTGTCTTAGAGAGACTCTCTAAGCCTAAAGTACACAGAAATAAATTCAGATTCAATCAGCTCAGTCATTCCCAGTCTGGCTCTTCTGTAAGTCTTACTCCAACACTACTTTCTCTTAATATAGGATAAAGCATCATTTGACCATTATTCACAACTCATTTGTGGAGAGGCACAGGTGGAGCTTTTCTTTTTAACATTGGTAGGGGTTTCACAGGGCAAACTGATTTAGTCAAAAATACTCAGATTCTCAACAGTAAGAGGTGCATGTATTAAGCCTGCAGGGTGTTGTCCTCCTAGCTAAGAGAGCCGCTGTTCATTAAAGGAAAACAAAGATGAGAGAACCACAATGACACACACACACACACACACACACACACACACACAAACCCCACAGGACTTTCTAGCACATATTCATACACATGAACAGATATGAGGAACAAGGTGAAGTATCAAACAAATTCTAAACCATGGGGAATAGCCCCATGACATACCTCTCTTATGTGTCCACACAGAATGTGTTTTAACAAGACATTCCTCCAGACTTGAGAGTCCAAATAATTTTCTAATCTATTTCCTTTTTGTGTGGAAGTTTTATGCAGCAATTGATTAAAGGGAGGCTTGGATTCTTAGATTAGAATGGGTACACCCTGGAGCTCTTGTACTCCATACCCATGCCCACTCCAAGGGGCCCTCAGTCCACCACTGTGTCCACTTCCGGTCTATGGAATCTCAGTAGTATCTTCAGAAATGTAGGATAGCCACCAGAGAAGACCTCTGGGACATGGATCTACTCCAATAGAAAGTCTGTATTTATAGGCTGACAATTAAACTGGTTATTCAGGAACCTACTGTACCTTAGAGACTTTCTGGGGTAAGCTCTCAAGCACAGAGTCTATATTCTAAATTGACATAATTCTGTTAAAAAGAACAGTTATGGAGGCCAAACAGTAGGGGCAGAATATTTATAGTTTCCTCATCAGTATGGATGTTGATGCATTAGGCCCTTGTTTCTGTTTTGGCAGGTGGTGCTGTGCAGGTAAAGGATTTTGCAGCCTGAGTGGTACTTCCTCCATGGAATATGGTGACATCTCACACTTATTCTGGACACTGAAGCAGCTGGCCATGTGTTTCGGTATCGCCAGAGTTACGGATACCCATTCTCCAGGGGCTGCAGATTCAAAATAGAGACAAGAGACTGCAAGTCATTCGCCACGGCTGAAAGCCAAATGCCAAATGCCATTTATTGAAAGAGGGAGAAAACCTTAAATACAGGCTTACAGCACAATGGAGGATCCCCAGAGGGCAGAAGTTTGCTAGGGAATGTTCTACATTCTTGCAATCTAAGCTGTTTACACCAAATGCAGGATACAGGAACAAAGAACCTCTGGTGATCTCTCTGGTGATCTTTAGGTGAGAAGGAAACCGGCACGGAATCTGAATAGGGAGGACATCTGGTCAAGGTCAGCATGCAAGGCAGCAGCCACTCACAGTTGGGGGCCAGGGCCCACAGGACCCCCCTTTTTTTACTAAAAATGAGCTTATGACTTAGGTTGCATGGGATGTCAGCAGGTTACCTTAGCCGTCATGGAGACACCTGCCCAGGCTACACAAGTGCTCTGTCTTAGGTTGATGACTGCCCCCGCAAGTATTACCCATCTCTGAATACTCATTATCATATAGACTCAACCACGTGAGCTGTAGAATAACTGATGCCAAAGATCTCAAAGTGGCACTGGGCTTGCAATCTGTGCGACACAGAAAAGACCAGCAGAAGTCCTAACCCACCCATAGCCAGGAGGCTAAAGGCAATTGAACCATTCCCTTTCTTAATGAGCCTTACTGCAAATTGGAGTCCTTGTAGGGTGATATCCCATAAGCAAATGGTACTTGAGTTTTAATAAATTTTACAACTTTCAAAGCCAATTTAAATGTATAATAGTAGAATTAAATTTATCATGCCCAATAAGATGAAAGATTAACTAACTGTGGTAGCTACGTTTGCTGCCAGGGTCTCCATTGTGCTAGCTGTAGTAACCAATTATGAAATAGCAATTCCAGAAGCAATAGCAGCAGTGGCCACCACCGCTATAACAACAACAGCAACAGCGATGTCAGAGTCTCTGGAGCGTGTGAGCATCATCTGTATCTAACTGCCACGGTCCACTGGCATGGATGCAGCTCCAGGAACACGAACCACCAAGGCCCATTTTTTCTTGATCCCAGCACTACTTAGGCTGGCAGCTCTGCAAAAGAACAACTAAGAACCATAAAGAAAACAAACCAAAAACAGCAAACAAGGAGCAGAACTAATGGTCTCAATAATGGCTACATTCAGGCTCACAAATTTTAAGGTATCTTCAAAAAGGCTAGATGAATGTCAGGAGGCCAATAAATGTTTCACAGAGCCATTCCTGAAAAGTAGGTACTACACCAGCTTGAAGAGGTTTGCAAAATGTGAAAAGGCTTAGCTGTCATGCTACTGCTAACAAATGAAGGTCATTGACCTTCAGAGTTATCCTTAATCTCCAAGGTGTGACACATTCTCAACATTTTTGGAAAAAGTTACCATACATTACCTTCTGAAGAATCCAACCACATGGCTAGAGTTCCTAGGCTTACATTAATGTTTGCCAAGGCTGGCCGTATTGCGCTCTCAATCCCCATTGGCATCAGAAGGGGAGAGTTTTTCATGAAGGTCCATGATGGGATTCAGCTGCAGCCACAGGGCGCACACAGCATTCAGGAACCGAAAGAGGAACTTCATTGTCCTGCAGAAAGACACAAACTTGGGTCCCCTCCAAGTGCCAGTAGAAAGATCCTTCCATCGCACCAGAGGATGATTTGCAGCAGGAGCCCTCCAGTGCTTATCTGCAGCGGATACTCCAGCAGAATCCACCAATAAAAAATTTTAAATATATAAAACAAGGGAAAGAATAGAATGTGGAGAGGAGAGATGAGCCCCTAGCTCCCCCTTTTTACTTTAGCAATATATGTTTTTAAGTTACGATGGCAGTATTCTACTATAGCCTGTCCTTGAGCATTATAAGGAATACCAGTCTTATTAACAATAGAAAAGTCTTGCAGAATTTTGAAAATCCCGTACTGCTGTAGGCAGGACCATTATCAGTCTTTATGCATTTTGGCACTCCCATATAGGCAAAAGCATGAAGACAATGATTCTTTACATCCTTAATGTTTTCCCCTGAATGGGTAGGAGCAAAAATTAGAGAATATGTATCAATAGACACATGGACATATTGTAATTTTTTAAAGGAAGGCATGTGTGTGACGTCCATCTGCCACCCATGATTAGGTAAAAGTCCTTGGGGATTAACTCCCAAATGAGGAACAGGTAAAAATTCAACACAAATAGGACATGATTTAACTATCTGGATGGCTTGTTCCCGGGTTATGCCTATATGATGATGAAGAGATCCAGCATTAAGACGATAACATTGATGCAACTGATTAGCCTTATCAAAGGCAGAACAAACTAATGTGACAGCCATATGAGTAATGGCTTCAGCCCTCTGATTACCTTCACTTAGAGGTCCAGGCAATTGAGGGAGCTCTAATATGGCCCACATAAAGGTTAAGTGAGCCAGACCATATAAGTCCTTGTTCTTGCAATAAATATTCATGAATGGGAGAAATGGATGGTATGTAGGCTGTTGTCTCCAAAGGCATAATGGCATGTGCCACATATTGACTATCAGTATAAATATTTACACTCTCATCAGAAAACATCTGTAAAGCAAGCAACAGTGCCTGTACCTCTGCCATCTGGACATAAGTGCCCTGGACTTTCATTCTCTTTACTATGTTACCAGAAACCACCAAAGCAAAACCATGTGAAGTGCCATCAGTAAATACCACACGGGCCTGAGGAATAGGAGTCATCTGTACTATCTTGGGAAATATAACAGGATGCAATTTAAAAAATTGACACACATCATTGGAGAGGTAGTGAGTATCAAACCGACCCTGCATGGAGCATGTCAATATGGTCCAATCATTATCATTAGCTTGCAACCATGCTAATTGAGACTGGGTATATAGGATCACCACAATATCTGGCTCCTTACTAAAAGTTTGCACACTGATCTTGATTCCCTTAAATATAATCTGAGCAACAGCCTGTGGATAAGGAGTGATGATTTTTGCTGCAGAAGCTGGGGAATGTACCCATAGTATAGGACCTGTTTGCCAAAACACTCCAGTAGGTGAATGGGAAAAACAAAATATCAAATACAATAAGGGAGAAGAAAGATCTATATACTGCATGTGAGCCTGCTCCAGGGCCTCTTGCAGACATTGTAGGGCTACACGTCCTTCAGCTGTTAATTTATGGGGAGATAAAGGGTCAGGGTCGCCCTTTAAGACATCATACAAAGGGTGAAGCTGACCTGTTGGAATTTTTAAAGTGGACCGAAGCCACTGAATATTTCCCAGAAAGGTTTGGAAATCATTAAGCGTGCGTAGCTGATCCGTATGCAGTGTAATCTTTTGTGGGCATATGCCTGTGTATAACAATTCATGACCTAAATAATGATAGGGAAAAGATACCTGTACCTTTTCTGGGGCTATCTGTAAATTAGCCAGGTTAAGAACCTCTTGTAATTTAGAAAAGGCATCAAAAACAAGTTTTATCTTTAGCAGCCATTAATATATCATCCATGGAGTGAATTATATAAACACCTGGAAAAGCTTTTGGAACTGGAGCTAGGGCCAAAGACACATAAATTTGACATATAGTAGGGCTATTGGCCATTCCTTGAGGCAATGCCACCCACTGATATCTCTGATAAGGCTCCTTAAGATTTTCTGAAAGAACACTGAAAGCAAAGTGAGGACTGTCCTCGGGATGCAAAGGAATGGTGAAGAAACAATCCCTCAAGTCAACCCCAATTAAATGCCAATATTTAGGAATTGCCACAGGGGCAAGCAAGCCAGGCTGTGTTGTTGCCATGAGAAGCATGGTTTTATTTATAGCTTTAAGATCTTGTAATAGCCTCCATTTTCCTGACTTCTTTTTAATAACAAATATATGTGAGTTCCAAGGTGAAGTGGAAGCAATGATATTTCCAGCATCTAATTGTTCCTTAACTAATGTGTATGCAGCCTCCAATTTTTCCTTAGTAAGGGGCCATTGCTCCGTCCATACAGGGTAATCACTTTTCCAAGTGATTTTTATCGGTTGTATTATTGAAGGCTGCTGAGGTACCATATGCTCATGGTGCACTGACTCTCCTGTGTAACAGGGCCCAGACATTATCAGGCCCCCATGGGTAAGCACAACTGTCTCCATGAAGGAAGTCCCATTCTAGGTGTAAAACCCAGCACTTTTGTAAAAAAAAAAACAGTAACACCTGCCACAGCTAAAACAAAGGCTTAATCCACCAAAGTCCATAGTTCTACGAATATCTCTAAATGTTCAAACCTTGCTTCAAATATAGTAACATTTTTGGCTTCTGTAAAGCCACTTTGGGCTATCTTCTTATTAACTGAAATTTGTCAACCCAGAATATGGGAATTTTGCTTAAAAGCCCACACTTTAAGGTTTAATAAATTCCATGTCTTGTTAAGTTGGGAACAAGAATAACCACAAGTGTATTTTGCTTACTGTGGTTCATCTTAAATAAAACAGGGATGGTGTCCATTCATACACAGCTATTATTTCCTCTTTTTTAGGTTTTACACTAAATCTTCCTACTAACATGATCCGGGAAGAGGTTCTTCCTTTCTCAGTCATGGGTCTCACTCAGTGTTCACAACTTGGATTTCAGGATGGAAGAATTCACACATGGTGGGCAAGAAGTAGAACCAGGCAGGTAGGTGTCTCTGCATGTGGCAGTCATTTTAATTCAGACTCACATTCCCCAGGATAAATCCACCAACTTACATTGGAGGTCTTGCCCATCCCCAACCCCCTTGGCAATACTCTTCAAGATCCAGTTAAGAGTGTGCTATGAGAAGATTCTAAGTGATTCTCATTTCCATCATGCTGACTGCCAAGATTCAGCTTCTCAATACTTCATAATTTTCATCCTTCACTGGTGAGTTCTGTCCTCTTTAAACTTTGAACTTGCATGCTTACACTGCTAGGCCTTAAAAGTGAGACAGAATTCAGGTTTCCAAAAGATGCAGAGTATATTCAACAGTTACCAAAGGTGGGATTTTGAGACAGTTTCCCTTCGTATGCGATCAATAAAATATTCACTATATCTATCATCTCTCTCCAGTTCACCATGTCTCTAGGTGAACTGGATACACTATATCACCTAGAGGATACACCTAGAGGACATGACAATACCTTCAGTGATTCAATCCACTCAGCAATTCCCAGGTTACCTCTCCTGAAATTCTGTCTCTAATGCTGTTCATCCCTCAATCCAGGATAAATAAATCAACTGTTTTGATCTCTGAAAGTTTGATTCCTCATTTAAGAATCTTTGGTAGGTGGCTCACTAGTAGCCTCAGTGACTCTTCTTTATGTGTTTAGCATAAGGGGAGCAGGTACTTCAGAGTAGGAGCATTCTCTCATAAGGGAATAGACTCCAGTCAGGGGCTCAATATAGAATCTTTTCATGTAGTCTCTCATTCCAGGAATTTTACAGGTGGATCTTTTATTTCAGGTAGGTGGTTCTCTGGAGGACCTGGCACAGAAAAAAGGATTCAGGTCCCAGCAGGAGAAGGCACAAGTCTTTGCAGCAGGGGCATCCACAGAACAGAGAAAGCCAATGGTCAATACAGGAAAACAAAACTGAAATAGAAACAAAACACATAGAAAGTTTCAGAGAGAGAGAGAGAGAGAGAGAGAGAGAGGAGAGAAGAGGAGAGGAGAGAAGAGAAGAGACTTCTTTAACATGGATTTAAGCCAATAGAAAGTCTTTATTCACCATCTGGCAACCACATGACATAATCTGGATTCTGGTGCAGCAAATAGCCATTCTTGGGATGAACTTTACAGCACAAAACCCATATTCTGGGTTCACAAACTTCAGTTAACAAGAACAATTAGCCAGAGGGGCTCTACAGAAGCCAAAATATTACTGTATTTCAAGCACGGTTTGAACATTTAGAGGTATTCCTAGAACTGTGGACTTAGGTGGATTAAGCCTTCCTTTTTGTTGTTGCAGGGGATTGCTGTTTTTTTTCCAGAAATGCTGGGTTTTACACCATGCATAGTTCTTTCATCATGGAGACAGCTGTACTTAGGTGTGAGGCCCAGGTAATGTCTGGGCCCTGTTATACAGGTGGGTCTGTGCACCATGAGCATATGGTGCCCTGAGAGGTCAGAAGTGTAGTGGGTAGCCATTCCAGCTTTGGCCTGGAAGTTCCAACACCCATTGAGGCTTTGGTAACTATCATGCCTACAAGGCAGAGCCAAGGGAGGGCCATGAAGACCTGAGATCGGGATGCACCATACACTCTTTCTTCTTCGACCCTGGATGCCAGTGGTAGACCGAGGAGAGTTCTCCAGAGAACACTGCCAGACTGTGCTGCATCTTTCCCAGAACCTGCAATCTACCTATCCCTTTATTTCTAAGCTATGCCATTAAATAAATCTCTCTTTTGACTACGTGGAGTTGCCTTAATAATTTCACCAATACAGACGAGGCTGTTGGATCCTCTGAATAAGTGTAAACTGGAGTTATCAACTGTGGTCAGTTTCCCTATGAATGCAGTAAATTGGGTTCCAGTCTTCTGGAAAGGTATCCAGCAACTTTTACTGCTGAACCATTACTCCATCCCATCCCAGATACTTTCTTAAAGAGGACAGAACAGCACTGAAATACTAGTTCATTCTCTAAAGCTTTGGCATCTGAAATTTATTAGCAGGAATTCAAGAGGTAATCATGATTTCATTTCTACATCTTTCTTTCTTTTTTGATAGCTTTCCACTCTATATGTCTGGCTCTCTTAAAAGTTACTGTATGAGCCGGGCGGTGGTGGCGCACGCCTTTAATCCCGCACTCCGGAGGCAGAGCCAGGCGGATCTCTGTGAGTTCGAGGCCTGCCTGGGCTACCAATTGAGTTCCAGGAAAGGCGCAAAGCTACACAGAGAAACCCTGTCTCGAAAAACCAAAAAAAAAAAAAAAAAAAAAAAAAGTTACTGTATGTACCAAGTTAGCTTCAGACTGCCAGAGTTGAGTCAGTCTCTGCCTTCAGACGACTCTCATTAATGCCATAGACTATCACATCCGGCCTGGTGTATGAATTTCTATTTAATCACAGAAACCACAGTATTAGTCTTAAACAAATGATATTGAAAGGTTGCTTTTTATCATCAATTTAATGAATATCAAGTCTTTTTATTCATCTCAATATTAATTAATTTGACTCAAACATTTTGAGTCAAATTAAATGTTTTATTTCCTGCCATAATAGCTTTTCTCCTTAATCCTTGGACTAAGAGATAAGCAAGGATCATAGCAAAAGTGGGGTTTTTTAACTCCAAAAATGCAAGACTGGGGGTTTTCTGAGTGTTGGAGAGAGTGTTCCAGAGGAATTCAGGTGATGTAGGATCTTGGCTGAATTTTTTCACCAGGAGCCAATGAAAAAGAGAAATAATTGGATTGTTGGTTATTTTGATGTCTAATTTCTTGAGTTCTTTCTATATTCTGGATATCAGCCCTCTGTCAGATGTGGGGTTGGTG
Organism: Peromyscus maniculatus bairdii; assembly: GCF_049852395.1. Classification (NCBI taxonomy): domain Eukaryota; kingdom Metazoa; phylum Chordata; class Mammalia; order Rodentia; family Cricetidae; genus Peromyscus; species Peromyscus maniculatus. Next base: position 73,190,141 of record NC_134857.1, read on the forward strand.
AAGATCTTTTCCCATTCTATAGGCTCTCATTTTGTCTTATTGACTGTGTCCTTTGCCCTACAAAAGCTTCTTAGTTTCAAGAGGTCTCATTGATTAATTGTTTCTCTCAGTGTCTGTGCTACTGGTGTTATATTTAGGAAGTGATCTGTGATGCCAATGCATTCAAAACTACTTCCTACTTTCTCTTCTGTCAGGTTCAGAGTAACCGGATTTATGTTGTGGTCTTTAATCCACTTGACTTAAGTTTTGTGCACTGTGACAGATATGGATCTATTTGTAGTCTTCTACATATTGACATCCAGTTATGCCAGCACCATTTCTTGAAGATTCTTTCTTTTTTTCCCCACTGTACAGTCTTGGCTTCTTTGTCGAAAATTATATCTTCATAGGTGTGTGGATTGATGTCAGGGTCTTCAGTTTGCTTCCATTGGTCTACATGTTGGTTTTTATGCCAGTACCAAGCTGTTTTTTATTACTGTAGCTCTATAGTAGAGCTTGAAGTCAGGGATCATGATGCCTCCAGAGGTTGTTTTATTGTGCAGGATTCTTTTGGCTATCCTGGGTTTTTTTTTTTCCATATGAATTTGAGTATTGTTCCTTCTAGGTCTGTGAAGAATTGTGTTGGGATTTTGATGGGGATTGCATTGAATCTGTAGATTGCTTTTGATAAGATTGTCATTTTTACTATGTTAATCCTTCCTATTCATCAACATGGGAGATCTTTACATTTTCTGACATCTTCTTCAATTTCTTTCTTCAGGGACTTAAAATTCTTGTCATGTAGTTCCTTCACTTGCTTAGTTAGATTTAATCGCAAGGTATTTTATATCATTTGTGACTATTGTAAAGGGTGATGTATCTCTGATTTCGGGGGAAAGAGAGCTTAGAGGAGCAGGATGTCCCAGCTGGATCAGGAACAGAGTGGGAGAACAAGGAAAGAGATACCATGGTAAATGAAGACTCCATGGGAATAAGAAGAAACAGAGTGCTAAAGAGGTCCCCAGAAATCCACAAAGATACCTCCACAATAGACTACTGGCAATGGTCAAGATAAAGCCCAAACTGACCTACTCTGGTGGTCAGATGGCTGGACACCCTAACTATCATGATAGAACTCTCATTCAGTGACTGAATGAAGCAGATGCAGAGATCCACAGCAAAACCCTAGGTGGAGCTCCAGGAGCCCAATCGATGAGAGAGGAAGGATCATATGAGCAACAGACATGGAGACTTTGATTGGAAAAAGTACAGAGACAACTAGCCAAACTGGTGGAAATACCTGAACTATGAAACAATAGCTGAGGATCCCCCATGGACCTGGATCAGGCCCTCTGGATAAGTGAGACAGTTGAGTACCTTAAACTATTTAGGAGGCCCCCAGGCAGTGGGACCAGGACCTGTCTTTAGTTCATGACCTGGCTCTTTGGAACCTAGGGCCAATGTGAGACATTTTCCTCAGCCTTGGTGCAGGGAGGAGGGGACTGGACCTGCCTAAACCAAATCTACCAGGCTAAGCTGAATCCCCAGGGGAAACCTTGCCTTGGAGCAGGTGGGAATGTGGGGTAGATTGTGGGGGAAGGCTGGGGGATGGGAGGAGGGAGGACAGGGGAATCCGTGGCTGATATGTAAAATTAAATTAAATATAAAATAAAATAATAAAAAAGACAAATAAGTTGGCCGGGTGGTGGTGGCACACCCCTTTAATCCCAGCACTCAGGAGGCAGAGCCAGGCGGATCTCTGTGAGTTCAAGGCCAGCCTGGGCTACCAAGTGAGTTCCAGGAAAAGGCACAAAGCTACATAGAGAAACCCTGTCTCGAAAAACAAAAAACAAAAAACAAAAAAAAAACAAAAAAAAAAAAGACAAATAAGTATTTGAGAGAATGCCTGAATATGTCGATGAGGAAAGCAAATACTATCTGTCAGTTTACTTATTGTTGCTCATCTGTCTAAAGAGTCATGTTGGGGCAAAGAACTTGGCTGCAGTAGGGCCATAAACCCAGACATAGCCTTCAGCAGTAGTCAGGTACAGGAAGTTACCATGGACCTTGATCACAAGCCTCTTAGAATGGCCTGGCCCCTGATGTAGATTTATGTCTGAATCTTCCATTTCATTGATGCCAATACCATGCTCTTTTATTACCATAGCTTTGAAGTCTCAGGAATGGTAAGACCTACAGCAGTTCTTTTAATGTTCAGGAATGTTAGCTCTCCAATGCTTTCTGTATTTTCATATGAAGCTGAGAATTTTCTTTAAAAGTTATGGAAAGAAATATCATCCTGAGTGAGGTAATCTAAACCCAGAAAGACAGTCATGGTATGTACTCACTCATAAGTGGATTCTAGATATAAAATAAAGAACAATCAGACCACTACCCATAGAACCATGGAGGATATATATATATATATATATATACACATAGATATATACATAGATATAGATATAGATATAGATATAGATATAGATATAGATATAGATAGATATAGATATAGATATAGATATAGATATAGATATAGATATAGATATAGATATAGATATAGATATAGATATAGATATAGATATAGATATAGATATAGATATAGATATAGATATAGATATAGATATAGATATAGATATAGATATATCATGGAGGTCCCTAGGACGACTGTGGCTTATAATAAATTTCAGTTTTACTCAGTTATTGAAAAAAAATAGCCAAATGAATGGAAAAACATGAACTATGAACCAAAGGCTGAGGGGCCCCCAGCTGGATCAGGCCCTCTGAATAGGTGTGACAGTTGATTGCCTTGATCAGTTTGGGAGGCAACTAGGCAGTGGGACCAAGTCCTGTGCTCATTGCATGAGTTGGCTTTTTGAAACCTGGAGCTTATGCAGGGACACTTGGCTCAATCTGGGAGGAAGGGACTGGACCTGCCTGGACTGAGTCTACCAGGTTGATCGCAGTCCTCGAGGGAGGCTTTGCCCTGGAGGAGGTGGGAATGGGGGGTGGGCTGGGGGTAAGGGGATGGGGTGAGAGGGGGGAGAATAGGGGAACCCGTGGCTGATGTGTAGAACTGAATGGTATTGTAAAATAAAATAAATAAAATTTTAAAAAATGTAAAAAAATGTTATGGAAAGAATTGTGTTGAAATTTTGAAGCAAATTGTTTTGGATCAGTACATACATAGCTTTTTGTAGGATGTCCTTTTTTGGATGTTAATCCTACTGATCCATGAGCATGGGAGGTCTTTTTAGTTTCAGATATCTTCCTCAATTTAGTCCTCAAAGACTTGAAGTTTTTATCATACAGGAATTTCACTTGCTTTGTCAGAAATACCCCCAAGATATTTTATATTATTTGGGCTATTGTGAAAGGTGTTTTTCTCTGATTTCTTTCCCAGTCTGTCTCTCATTAATATATAGAAAGCTACTGATTTTTAAAAGTATTTTATTACTGAAATAGATTCTTATTTTAAACAATGCATCCTAACCAGAGTTTTCACTCTCTTAGATTTTTCTCAAGCTAATTTACTGAAAGTGTTTAGAGCTATAGGAAATTTCCTTTTGAATCGTTGACCTAACTTGTGTATATTTTAGTATCTTCTACAAATATTTTTTCTTCTTCCTTTTCAAATTGCATCCCTTTTATTGTTACTTACCTTGCTGATTTAATTAAGACTTCGATTATTACATTGAACAGACACAAAGTGAAAAGCCTTGTCTTGTTCTAGATTTCAGTGGAATTGTTTGAGTTTCTTTTCATTAAGTTCATGTTGACTAGAATGGTTTTCAACTGCCATTATCATATTTAGGTGTGTGACTTATGTGCAAATCTCTCTTTGAATTTTATCATGAAGGAATATTGAGTTTTGAAAAATGACCTTCCTGCATTTAATGATATGATGATATGGTTTATTTCATTCTGAGGTTTGGTCATTTGTGGGTTTATATGATCAATCACCTTTTTTGATTTTTGTATATTGAGCCATGGCTACATATTTGGGACAGAGCCTAATTCATCATGGTAAATTTTCTTTGAATAAGTTGGGAATCAGTCTGCAGTTATTTAATGAGTATTTTTTCATCAGTGTTCCTAAGATCTGTGATTTAGCTATCAGTGTAATTTTAGATTCATAAAATAAATTGAGCAATGATCCTATGTTTATAATTTCTGGAATAATTTGAGGAAGATAGACAATAATTATTCTTTGAAATGTAGGTCATTTGGCATGCTGTGCCAAAACTATTTGTTCCTGGGTTTTATTTGGTGGGGTGACTTTCAGTGATTATGCTATTTAACTTGTGTTTTTCTGTCTGTTTATAAAACATACCTGATCTTGAATTCATTTTGCTAAGTGGGACCTATTATTTCTGTCTTTTAATTTTTACCTTTTTCCATTTTCCATACCAATCACAGATCACCCTCTCTTTCTTCCTCCCAATCCCCCCAACCCCCACCCCTGCCATTTCTCAACCCCTTCCCCTCATCCCAACCTACAACAGGGTAAGTTATCCCAAGGGGGTACAGCTAAGCCTGGTACATTCAGTTGAGGCAGGACAAAGCCATCCCTACTGCATCAAGGGTGAGCAAGGTGTCCGGTCATAGGTAATGGAATCCAGAGAGCCAGTTCATGCACCAGAATTTGATTTTTATCACACTGGCAGGGGTCCCTCAGATCCAGCTATACAACTGGCTCTTATATGCAGAGGGCGTAGTCCGGTCTCATAAAGGTCCCACAGATGTCGGTCTAAGTTCCTGAGTAGTCAGAATGATATTTTCTAGTTCCATCCATTTGCTTGCAAATTTCATGGTGTCATTGTTTTTTACATCTGAGTGGTACTCCATTGTTATATGTACCACATTTTCTTTGTCTTTTCTTTGGTTGAGGGGGATCTAAGTTGCTTCTGGCCATTATAAATAAAGCTGTTGTGAACATAGTTGAGTAAGCATCCTTGTGATATAATTGATGCCTAAGAGTGGCATCACAGGGTCTTGAGGTAGATGGATTCACATTTTTTTAAGAAACAGCCCTACTGATTTCCAAAGTGCCTGTACAAGTTTGCACTCTCACCAGCAGTGGAAGAGTATCCCCCTTGTTCCACATCTTCTACAAAATAAGCTGTCATCCATGTTTTTGATCTTAGCCATTCTGACAGTTGTAAGATGGTATCTTAGAGTCATTTTGTTTTGCATTTCCCTGTTGACTAAGGATGTTGAGCAATTCCTTAAATGTCTATCAGAAATTTGGGATTCTTCTATTGAGAATTGTTTAGCTCTATAGCTCAATTTTAATTGTATTGTTTGATATTTTGCTGCCTAGTTTCTTGAGTTCTTTATATATTTTGGAGATCAGCCCTCTGTCAGATGTGGGGTTAGTGAAGGTTTTTACCCATTCTGTAGGCTATCATTTGTCTTATTTACTGTATCTTTGCTTTATAGAAACTTCTTGTTTTCAGGATGTCCCATTTATTGATTGTTGCTCTCAGTGTCTGTGCTACTGGTGTTATATTTAGGAAGTGGTTTCCTGCCCAAAGCTTTCTAGAGTACTTCCTACTTTCTCCTCTATCAGGTTCAGTGTAGCTGGATTTATGTTGAGGTCTTCCATCCACCTGGATTTGAGTTTTGTTCATGTTAATATATAAGGATCTATTTGCAATGTTCAACATGTTGATATCCAGTTATGCCAGCACCATTTGTTGAAGATGCTTTCTCTTTTACATTGTACAGTTTTGGCTTCTTTGTCAAAAAACAGGTGTTCATAGATGTGTAGATTAATGTCAGGTTCTTCACTTTGATTCTATTAGTCCGTATGTGGGTTTCTATGTGAATACCAAACTGTTTTATTACTATAGTTCTATAGTTGAGTTTGCGGTGAGGAATCATGATGCCTCCAGAGGTTTCTTCATTGTCAAGGATTGTTTTAGATATCCTATGTTTACTGTTTTTCCATATCAAATTCACTATTTTTTTTGGTTGTGTGTGTGAGGATTTGACTTGGTATTTTGATGAGGATTGCATGAATTTGTAGACTGTTTTTTATAAGATTGCCATTTTTACTATGTTGATTCTACCTATCCATGAACATGGGATATCTTTCCATTTTCTGATATCTTCTGCAATTTCTTTCTTCAAGGACTTCAAGTTCTTGTCATATAAGTCTTTCCCTTGTTTCATTAAAGTTACCCCAAAGTATTTTATATTATTTGTGGCTAGCGCAGGGTGATGTTTCTCTGATTTCTTTCTCAACACATTTTTAATTTGTGTATAGGAGGGCTACTGATTGCTTTAATAGTATTCTTATTTTATAATTAACTTAATTTTACCTATCAGCCATTGATTCCCATGTCCTCCCTCTGCCCACCCTCCAGCCCTCCACCCCAATCCACCCCATTCCTACCTCCTCCAAGTGAAGATCTCCCCTGGAGAGTCAGCCCATCCTAACAGACTCAGCCAAGCAGGTCCAGTCCCCTCCTCCCTACACCAAGGCTGAGCAAAGTGTCTCAGCATAGGCTCCAGGCTCCAAAAAGATGGCCCATGCACCAAGGACAGGTCCTGGCTCCACTGCCTGGGGGCCTTCCAAACAGTTCAGGCTAATTAACTGTCTCACTTATCCATAGGGCCTCGTCCAGTTCCATTGGGGTTCCTCTACCATTGGTTCACATTTCATGTGCTTCCACTAGTTTGACTATTTGTCCCTTTGCCTCCTCCAACCATGGTCTCAACACCTCTTGTTCATACAATTCCTCCTCTGCCTTGCTGATTGGTCTCCCAGAGCTCTACCTGGGGTTTGGCTGTGGGTCTCTGCATCTGCTTCCATCAGTCACTGGATGAGAGTTCTATGATGACAACCATGGTGTTTGGCCATTCCATCACCAGATTCCTGAGGTCAGCTCAGGAATCTCATGACCATTGCCAGTAGTCTATAGTGGAAGTATCTTTGTGGATTTCTGGAGACCTCTCTAGCAGTCTGCTTCTTCCTATTCCGCTGGGATCTTCATTCATCTTGGTATCTCCCTCTCCATTCTCCCTCACTGCTCCTCATCCAGCTGGGACCTCCCTCTCCCCTAAGTTTTCTTTTCCCTGACCCTGATGGGGATTGCATTGTATTTTTAGATTGCTTTTAGTGAGATTGCCATTTTTACTATGTTAATCCTGCCTATCCATGAGCATGGGAGATCTTACAATTTTCTGACATCTTCTTCAATTTCTTTTTTCAGAGAACTGAAGTTCTTGCCATATAGGTCCTTCACTTGCTTAGTTAGAGTAACCCTAAGTTATTGAATTTATTTTATTTTTTTATTTTACAATACTATTCAGTTCTATACAATAGCCACAGATTCCCTTCTTCTCTCCCTTCCTACCCCAGCCCTTCCCCCAGCCCACCCCCATTCCCACCTCCTCCAGATCAAGGTCTCCCCCAAGGACTGGGATCGACCTGATAGACTCAGTCCAGGCAGGTCCAGGCCCCTCCTCCCAGATTGAGCCAAGCGTCCATGCATAAGTCCCAGGTTTCAAACAGCTAAATCATGCAACGAGCCCAGGACCTGGAACCACTGCCTAGATGCCTCCCAAACAGATCAAGCCAATCGATTATCTCACCTATTCAGAGGGCCTGATCCAGTTGGGGGCCCCTCAGCCTTTGGTTCATAGTTCATGTGTTTCCATTCATTTGGTTATTTGTCCCTGTGCTTTATCCAACCTTGGTTTCAACAATTCTTGCTCATATAAACCCTCCTCTTTCTCACTAATTAGACTCCCAGCACTCTACCCGGGGCCTAGCCGTAGATGTCTGCATCCAGATTCCTCAGTCCTTGGATGGGGTTTATGGCACAACTATTAGGGTGTTTGGCCATCCCATCATCAGAGTAGGTCAGTCCCGGCTGTCTCTCAACCATTGCCAGCAGTCTTTTGTGGGGGTATCTTTGTGGATTTCTGTGGGCCTCTTTAGCTCTTTGTTTCTTCCTTTTCTCATGTGGTCTTCATTTACCATGGTCTCCTATTCCTTGTTCTCCCTCTCTTTTCTTGATCCAGCTAGGATCTCCTGTTCTCTTTCCATTGACCCTCGCCCTTCATTGCTCTCACTCATGTCCAGGCTGTTCATGTAGATCTTACCCATTTCTCCGTGTCTTTCTTGGGGTTCTGTTTTCCAGGTAGCCTCACTGGTGATGTGAGTAGCAGTCCAGTCATCCTTGTTCCACATCTAGCATCCTCCTATGAGTGAGTACATACCATTTTTGTCTTTCTGAGTCTGGGTTACCTCACCCAGGATGATTTTTTCTAGATCCATCCATTTGCCTGCAAACCTCATGATGTCATTGTTTTTCTCTGCTGAATAGTATTCCATTGTGTATATATGCCACAATTTATTTATCCATTCTTTAGTTGAAGGGCATCTAGGTTGTTTTTCAGGTTTTGGCAATTACAAACAATGCTGATATGAACATAGCTGAGCAAGTGCTCTTGTGGTATGATTGAGCATTTCTTGGGTATATTCCCAAGAGTGGTATAGCGGGATCTTGGGGGAGATTGATTCCCAATTTTCTAAGAAAGCGCCATATTGATTTCCAAAGTGGTTGTACAAGCTTGCATTCCCACCAGCAGTGGAGGAGAGTTCCCCTAGTTCCACATCCTCTCCAGCATAAAGTGTCTTCAGTGTTTTTGAACTTAACCATTCTGACAGGCATAAAATGTTATCTCAGAGTGGTTTTGATTTGCATTTCCCTGATGATTAGGGCTGTTGAGCAATTCCTTAAATGTCTTTCAGCCATTTGAGTTTCCTCTGTTGAGAATTCTGTTTTGTTCTAAAGCCCATTTCTCAATTGGAATGTTGGTCGTTTTGATGTCTAATTTCTTCAGTTCCTTATATATTCTGGATACCAGTCCTCTGTCAGATGTGGGATTGGTGAAGATCTTTTTCCATTCTGTAGGCTGTCGCTTTGCCTTGTTGACTTTATCCTTTGCTCTACAAAAGCTACTCAGTTTCAAGAGGTCCCATTGATTGATTTTTTCTTTCAGTGTCTGTGCTACTGGTGTTATATTTAGGAAGTGATCTCCTATGCCAATGTGTTCAAGACTACTTCCTACTTTCTCTTCTAGCAGGTTCAGAGTGGCTGGATTTATGTTGAGGTCCTTGATCCACTTGGGCTTAAGTTTTGTTCAGGGTGACAGATATGGATGTATTTGCAGCCTTCTACACGTTGATGGGTCTGTAATTCTCTTTCTTTGTTGCATCTTTGTTTGGCTTAGGAATCAGTGTAATTGTAGCCTCATAGAAGGAGTTTGGTAATGTTCCTTCTGTTTCTATTGTGTGGAACACTTCAAAGATTATTTGCATTAACTCTTCTTTGAAGATCTGGTAGAATTCTGCACTGAAATCATCTGGTCCTGAGCTTTTTTTGTTGTTGGGAGACTTGTAATGACTGATTCTATTTCCTTAGGGGTTATTGGACTATTCAAATAGTTTATCTCATCTTGGTAACTTAGGTATGTGGTCCTTATTCAGAAAATTATCCATTTTTTAGGTTTTCCAGTTTTGTGGAGCAGGGGTTTTTGAAATATTACCTGATGATTTTCTGGATTTCCTCAGTGTTAGTTGTTATGTCTCCCTTTTCATTTCTGATTTTGTTAATTTGGATGCTCTCTCTCTACCTTTTGGTTATTTTGGATAAGGCCTTGTCTATCTTGTTGATTTTCTCAAAGAACCAACTCTTTGTTTCATTAATTTTTTTTGTATTGTTCTATTATACTGATTTCAGCTCTCAATTTGATTATTTCCTGGCATCTATTCCTCCTGGTTGAGTTGCTACTTCTTGTTCTGGAGCTTTCAAGTGTGCTGTTAAGTCACTAGTGTGAGATTTCTCCAATTTCTTTATGTAGGCTTTTAGTGCTATGAATTTTCCTATTTTATGGTGTCCCATTAGTTTGGGTATGTGGTTTATTCATTTTTGTTGCTCTAGGAACTCTCTGATTTCTTTATTTTCTCCTTAACCCATTGATGATTTAGTTGAGCATTATTCAGTTTCCATGAGATTGTAGGCTTTCTGTAGTTTTTGTTGTTGTTGAAATCTAACTTTAAATCATGGTGGTCTTGTAGAAAGCAGGAGGTTATTCCAATTGTTTTGTATCTGTTGAGTTTTGCTTTGTGGCCAAGAATGTGGTCGATTTTAGAGAACGTTCCATGGGGTGCTGAGAAGAAGGTATATTCTTTTTTGTTAGGATAGAATGTTCTGTAGCTACCATTTAAGTCCATTTGTGTCATAACATCAGGTAAGTCCTTTATTTCTCTGTTAATTTTCAATTTTGTAGATCTGTCCAGTGGTGAAAGTGGGGTAATGAAGTCACCCTCTATTAATATGTGAGGTTTTATATGTGATTTAATCTTTAGTAATGTTTCTTTTACATATGTGGGTGCCCTTGTGTTTGGGGCATAAGTGTTCAGAATTGAAACTTCATCTTGGTGGATCTTTCCTGTGATGGGTATATAATGCCCTTCTTGATCTCTTTTGATTGATTTTAGTTTGAAGTCTATTTTGCTGGATAGTAGGATGGCTACACCCCCTTGCTTCTTAAGACTGTTTGATTGGAAAGTCTTTTCCCAGCCTTTTATTCTTAGGTAGTATCTATCTTTGATATGAGGTGTGTTTCTTGTATGCAGCAGAAAGTAGGGTCCTACTTTTGTATCCATTCTGTTAGCCTGTGTCTTTTTATAGGTGAATTAAGTCCATTGATATTAAAGGATATTAATGACCAGTGATTGTTCATTTCTGTTATCTTTTGGTGGTAGTATGTGTGAACTTCTCTTCTTTGGGGTTTATTGCTTTGGTGTTATCTATTGCATTTGGTTGTTTAATTGCTCTGAGAAGTGGTTTCTTCTACAATAGCAGGAAAGATCTGATCAGAATTTGCCATGGGGCCTGCATGAGGCCTCCCAGGGAGTTTCCCAATAGAAGAAGAAAAAGCATTACCTTGTCAGTCCCTTGTTGATCTACATTCCTTAGTCCCGTGTTCACCCTTACCATACCTTCTGCATAATTCAGAAAGTATGGGCATTCTCCTGCCATTGTTCCTGGAAATCACTGTTTCTAGGAATGCCTTGTTTACACACTCTTTTCAAATGACCTTGTTTACCACATTTAAACTTCTGACATTATTACTTTTCCTCAAAGCTTTTGACATCACCCTCCTATCCACATATCATCATGTTCATGAGACTCAATATTGTGTCCCTGTTCCAATCATCCAAGGGTGCTGATCTTGACTTTAATCTCCCAATTTTTTTTTTGCATTCTGCATTCATATTCTCAAAACCAAACATTCAATTATTATCTGTATAGCTTCTCAATTGGCATCATTCTATTACTGCTGAAGACAAGCTTTGTAAGAAATCTGTGAAGGATTCTCTGGGGCCTTGTACATCTTTGGTAAATGACCCAATTTTTTTTTTTGCTTACTCATGTCTGCCCCATGCATTTATGGCTGCCATGTGGCATAGAATTAGGGTTTGTTTATCATATAACGATTGTCTTTGTATATCAGCATAATTGCCCTCTCCAAGAAGCTGATCTTGGGTAATTTCCACACCTGTAGCCCTGCATCATTGTTCTATTGTTTTAGCCTGCTCTTTAAACCAGGTTCTCCACTGTAACTTTGGACTGGCCTCTAGGACAGCTATAATTAATTCTTTCTAGTCCTGAGGGCTATATCTATTACAAATAGACCACAATTTTGAACTAATTTCATCTTTAAGACAACTTAATTGATTTACCAGTATGTCAACTGAGTAGAACAGTAGAAGTCTATGTGGGAATCCAGAGATAGTCTACCAACCAACAGGAGAAAGAAAGCCAAAGAGACTCTGTCCAACTGCTCTGGTCCCGAGTCATACAATCAGGCCTAGGCCAGGGGCCCTGGAAGCCCAAAAGCAGCTTTTTAATGAATTCTTGCCACATTGAGCATCAATTGTAGATGAATTTCTAGATGGTCTTATTAAAGAAAAAACACAGAGCCAAATATAGGGGTAAAAGCCTTAGAGAGATCAGAGAAATAGGGAAAGCCACCAGCCAACCTTACCTCACCAAATTTGCAGCTTCCAAATGTGAGTTACTCCCTGTCTACCCATGCCTATATTCCTTGCTATTCTGCCATCTCAATTGTTCTCTCTGTTCAGTTACATCACTTCCTCTTCCCCCCAAGCTCTGTCATTTCCTGTATATCTGTACAGACCTCCAGACCTGCATGGTTAACCTGTGTTGGAATGAAGGCATGTGCCACCACACATGGCTGTTTCCAGTGTGGACTTGAACTTACAAAGAGGTCTTGTCTGCCAAGTGATAGAATTAAATGTGTGTGATAACATTGCATGACTTCTGTGTTGTGACTGATTCTTTCTTCTGATCTCCAGCCAAGCTTTGTTTATTAAAGCACAAATAAAATATCACCACAAGGTGTAACTAAGACAGTCTTGATTGGATGTCCATGTTGATAATCCCATGCTGATTCTCCATCTCAGCTACCATAACTACTTTGATCATGGCCCATAGGACAATACAAGGAAGTCTTGGGAAAGAGGCTGACAGTCCAGAGAATGAATTGTCCTTTCTACCTGATTACTGAACTCCTCCTCTGCTTAAGTCACCTTTTGATGGTCATTTACATGGGACACAAGGATCTTCACATTCTTTGCTTCTTTGTAGATCAATCCAAATATTTTTCTTCAAATGCCTGTCTTTCAAAATTTTCATTATTTTTTCTTTTGTTTTTATATTTTCTTTTTTTTTTTTTTTTTGGTTTTTCGACACAGGGTTTCTCTGTGTAGCTTTGTTCTTCTCCTGGGACTCACTTGGTAGCCCAGGCTGGCCTCAAACTCACAGAGATCCACCTGGCTCTGCCTCCCAAGTACTGGGATTAAAGGCGTGCGCCGCAGCCGCCACCACCACCCAGCTTTTGTTTTTATTTTTTTCTTTTCTCTTACAATATATCCTGACTTCCCCTCCCTCCACTCCTATTAGGATCAATCCACTCTGAGTCTATTAAATGGGTAACAGAATCTATTAAGAACTAATTGAGGAATTACATTCATGATTACAGAACGGAGTTAACAGACGAAGTTGTCCTTTGGTCTGATCCAGATCAATCTACTTCGCGGGCAGGAGCAGGAGATGGAACCTGTGAACTTTCTCTAACTCCATATAAGAGGTCTTGTATAAGCACCGCCTCTTTGGGGCCATGTAGCCCAAGGTCACAGGCAAATCAAATACCACTACATTTTCCCGTTTAGTCTAAATAAAAAGGTTCTAATCTTAAATGCAAACTATATACCATAAGAATGATTATCAATTATTGTTCAGGAAAAACAAAGAGTAATAATATAAGGAAAACTGGAAATACAACCAACAAGAATAATATCAAGCAAGAAAGACATGCTAAACGTCTAGAACATGCGTAAATGCCAAATCACAGAGATTACTCCAATAGATGTTCTGTCTTGAAGATTCTAACTCGATTAGTACTGGAGTACTAATATGTTATAGCTATGCCATTCAACACATTAACAGCTGTATTAAATCCTGAACCACCATCTCTCTTTCCCTAGTTTCACTGAAAATGCTCCACAAATTCCATTGTCTACCCAGGTGTCATTGGTAACAACAGTGACTGCTGCTTCTGGGAGACAGGTATAGGTCACAGCTGACCAGGTTCTAGGATTGCTTCATCCGTTTGAGTGGGGGCTCCAGGAAAGTATCCTGTGCAGAAGAGAGGGAGGAATATACTTCAGCCACCAGGTGGGGGTAGGAGCCCTCCATTATCTTCCAGCCTAAGGTCTCAGAGACCTCAGAAGCATGAGCTGTAATGAAATACAGTGCCTGGGATTTCAGCTGCCATGAGCTGTGGAGGTCAGCCAGGAAGAGAGTGTGGGCAGCATTATCCACAGAGATGTCTCTGAAGAGGGCATCCTCACACATGATCTTCAAACATTCCAGACCATACTTGTCAGCATCTGCCAGCACAGCATCTGCCATGCTGTCCAGGTCTGGCGCCTTTCCGGTGTAAATGAAGTCCATCATTGTCTTAATGGCTTGCGGCTCCAGGTCATGGATCTCGACGCGGCTACTTCTGCTCTCCTCCATGTCATGTTGAAACATGGCTCTGAAAACTGGAGAGTGAGCTGCTAACATGGATTTGTGAGCCCGGAATTCCTGGCCAGCTACCACCAGGCAGCAGTCTGTGAAGTGGGAATTCTCCCACAGCTCTCCTCGCTCATCTGCCCATGTGCAGCTTGGAACCTGCATCCCTGCCATTGTGTTCTGGACAGAGATGCTGAAGGAGTCCTTGACCACGCTCACCTTGAAAAGAAGGATGAACCTATCATCTGGGAAAACTAAAGAAACCTGGAAAAAGAGGAAATTTCAAAGGATGAACTTTTTGAATCCCCAGTCATAACATGGCAAGAACCTAAACCCTTCTGGCTCCCCCCACCTTGGGTTTTTTTCCTTCAACATTTAAGACTTTGCCCAAATATGACTCTTATACAGCTGAGCAACACTAGGTATACTGAGAGGTAATTTACACTTCCTTCATCCACTCCCTTCGGGTTTACTCTCAAACACCATTTGTCTTAGGCACTTATTGAGAAAATTGGGCTTCTAATACGAATTTCATCCAGAATAAAACAAAAAACAATGCTGATGTTCCACCTGTAGGAGAAATTCTAGATGGTGATCTGTGTGTAATCCTAGCTCTGGGTTATCCTAACCTCAGACATTTTTCAGGGAGATAGTTTGAAGTTTTAACTGGATCCAAAATGAAGACTTAGCAATTATTTCACTCTACCTTTTGGGACACAATAATACAAAGGTTTAGATTTTTAGTTACTGTTTCTCGTCTGTTCCTTCCTTTTGAGTGTAGAAACTTGAGTCTCTGAAATTTTCCATCCAGATTTCAATAGTAGATTCAGAGAAGACAGTCTAGGCTACTAGAGACTGTTACATCACTCCATTTTTTTTCTAGATCGAATCTTAGTTCAATAGGTAACTAGTTTTGACCATTAAATACAACTTTTGAAAAAAGGGCCATTTTATATACTCATATCAAAAATGTACTTCAGTTTTCCAAAGTAACAGCACTTGTACAAGGAATCTCTCTGGGTATGAAGAAAGCAGATTTATTAGAATGACAAGAGGCTACAGTCCCACTAATCTCACATTGACTAGCCCTGAAAAAAGTCCAAAAATCAGGTACTTACTCAGTCCCAGAGGTTGAAAATGTTGGCTGGTCTTCAGTTTATGCTGGAATTCCAAAGAAAAATTTTCTAAATCAAGGAAAGGAATGGACTTGCTGCAAGGTGAGGGCAAGCAGGCAAAGATAAAGAGCTTCTGTCTTCCATGTCCATTTATAAGCTTTCAGCAGAGGGTGTGGCCCAATTTTGGGTGTGTCCTCCAGCCTCAAGATGTGGATTAAAGGTGTGTGTCTTCAGGCCTTGAGATCCTGCTTACCTGTTTCTTTCTATCTCCAAAGTCTGTACTTGAAGTAGATCTACCTACTTACCTTAAGCACAACATTTCTCACTGTTGTGCCCTGAATTTTAGGATTTTAGTTAATTTCAGGTGTAGTCACGCTGAGAAACAAAGAAAACCACCACATTCTATGTTGCTTAGTAGGGTTCATCTTCCATAAAATAAAAGATGCTGTCCATTCATACAAAGCCATTATTTAATCTTCTTTGGGTTTTGCACTAATTCCTCCTATAACCTGGGTCTGGGAAAAGGTGTTTCCCTTACCCTGTTGGGGTGTCAGTGTTCACAAGATGGATGTCATGGTTAAAGAATTCATATAGAGTGGGCAGGATGCAGATCCAGGCAGAGAACTCTGAAACTGGCTGTCTTATTTCTGGCCTTTTGTTCCAATCAGACTCACACTCCCCAGGATGGCTCCATCAACTTACATTGGTGATCTTGCCCCTCACCCTCAGATAAATCTTCTATGAAACACTTCTAGATCCACTTTCAAGTGTGCTATGAGAAGATCCTTAGTGCTTCTCAATTCCATCATGGTGAGTGCCAAGATTCAGCTTCTCAATATCTCGAAATTTTCATCCTCCACTGGTGAGTTCTATCCTCTTTACACTTAGAAATTCTGTGCTTACTCTGCTAGGCCTTAAAAGGGAGACAGTATTCTGGTTTCCAAAGGATATAGAATATATTCAACAGTTACTGAAGAAGAGGTTTTGAGACCATTCCCCTTGGAATGTGATCTGTAAAATGTTCTCCACATCTATCATATCTTGCCAGTTTATCATATCAAGAGGGTGTAAGCCTAGAGGACAGGAAAATAACTTCAGTGATTCAATCTCAGCCTAGCTCTCCTGCAAGTCTAGCTCCATCACTCACTACAGGTAAATCAATGAATTGGTTTTGATGTTTAAATTTTGTTTTCTCTTAGGAACCTTTGGCAGGTGAAAACTAGTAACATCAGTGACTATTCTCTATGTGGGTTTGAGGTCAGAGTGGCAGGTACTGATTCCCTCAAATGTGTGATTTGAAATGAAGTAGGCAACCCTTGCCAGACCCTTTATTTGCAAACCATATGTTTTACATTGCCAGCACAGACCTCCCATGGGGAGGGGAGGGTGGAGGCAGAGAACACAGGTGAAACAACTGGAAATGGAGGAAATGTAAGTGGAGATTGGAAACCTAGTGCAGTACAAATTTCCTGTAACATGTGAGGGTGACTTTAGGAAGGATTCCTAGTAATGTAGGATAAAGAGCCTGAACCAGTCATCTTTGGTAACCAGGAAAGGCTACCAGTGGTGGAACTGGGACACAAACACATCCATAAAACCCTGAACCTGCAACCTGCATGCAAGAGTTCCTGGGACAATTTTGGCTCAGAGCTTGTGGGAGTCATGAATCAATGACTGGTCTATCTTGAGAGCCAAGCCAAGAAGGAGATCTGATGCCCAACACTGGGTGGATGGTCAGGAACCAGAAGCTGGGTGGCAGAGAGACCTAGATGGAACCAAATAAGACATTTGACCAAAAAAAAAAGTCAATGAAATGATATTTTCATTGGACCCAATATATTCTGTTATACTCAGTGTTTGGTGCCTAGCCCAATCATTATCTGTTATGCTTCCCTAGGAGCTGATGAGAACAGATACTGAAATCCACTGCCAAACATTTGGCAGAACTTGGGGAACAACAAGGAAGAGGGTGTGGAAGGATTGAGGGGCCAGCGGGCCCAAGATTACCAGGAGCACACAGCCCACAAGATATTGAAGAGGCAATCACAGAGCCTGCAGATGTCTGTACTATGTCCTCTGGATACAGGTTGTAGTGGTTTAGCTTTGGGGGTTTTGTGGAATTCCTAACAGTGGGAGTATGGTGTGCCTCTGACTCTGTTGCCTGTTCTTGAGAAACTTTTCTTCCTTCTTAGTTGTCTCCTCCAGCCCTGTTATGAAGGTTGTTGTGTTGAGTTTGGTTGATATCTCCAGAAGGCCTGCTCATTTCTGAAAATAAATAGAGCAGTAATATATCTGAGAGAAGTGGGGTGTTTTGAATTCAGAGTGTATTGAATGAGAAATGTAAATAAGAGAAGAAAGGAAAAAATGGAGAGAAAGACATTTGTGGAAGAAACACTTGGATAGATGTGCAGAGCAAAGAATGTGAAGATCAATGTGTCCCACATAAATGCCCATCAAAAGGTGATTTCAACACAGGAGGAGTTCAATAATCAATAGCTAAGAAGATCCATTCTCTGGACAGTCAGACTCTTTTCCAAGCCATCCTTGTTATTGCCCAATGGGCCCATGATCACAGTAGCCATGTGTGATGAGGACTATCCATGGGATCAACCACATTGACATCCGACTTCCACTCATCAAGACTCACCTGGATTACAACTGCTGCTGAATGCCAGATTACAGCTGCTGCTGAATGCACCTTTGGAAGATTGGATTAGAGACATGGTTAATGTTGAGGCTCATGACCATGATGCTATGTGGGTAGGAGAAGCAATTTCAATAGGTTTGAGGAATGCCTTCCTCATAATTGTTAAATATCTTCTGCTGGATGTGTCCTTGTGTATGATTGTGCATTCCTTGTGTATATACCCAAGCTTGGGTGGTATAACTGGGTCTTGAGGAAAATTGATTCCCAATTTTCTAAGAAAGCACCATATTGTTTTCCAAAGTACAAGTTTGTATTCCCACCAACAGTGGAGGAGTGTTCCTCTTGCTCCACATCCTCTCCAACACCAGATGTCTTCAGTGTTTATATATATATATTATTTTACAATACTATTCAGTTCTACATAATAGCCACAGATTCCCTTGTTCTCTCCCTTCCTGCCCCCCTCCCCTTCCCCCCAGAACACTCCCCATTCCCATCTCCTCCAGGTCATGGTCTCCCCGAGGACTGGGATCGAACTGATAGATTCAGTCCAGGCAGGTCCATTCCGCTCCTCCCAGACTGAGCTAAGCGTCCCTGCATAAGTCCCAGGTTTCAAACAGCTAACTCATGCAACAAGCCCAGGACCTAGTACCACTGCCTAGATGCCCCCCAAACAGATCAAGCCAATCGACTGTCTCACCTATTCAGAGGGCCTGATCCAGTTGGGGGCACCTCAGCCTTTGGTTCATAGTTCATGTGTTTCCATTCATTTGGTTATTTGTCCCTGTGCTTTATCCAAACTTGGTTTCAACAATTCTCACTCATATAAACCCTCCTCTTTCTCACTAATTAGAATCCCAGCACTCCACCCGGGGCCTAGCCGTGGATCTCTGCATCCAGATTCCTCAGTTCTTGGATGGGGTTTATGGCACAACTATTAGGGTGTTTGGCTATCCCATCACCAGAGTAAGTCAGTCCCAGCTGTCTCTCGACCATTGCCAGCAGTCTTTTGTGGGGGTATTTTGTGGATTTCTGTGGGACTCTTTAGCTCTTTGTTTCTTCCTTTTCTCATGTGGTCTTCATTTTCCATGGTCTCTTATTCTTTGTTCTCCCTCTCTTTTCTTGATCCAGCTAGGATCTCCCGCTCTCTTTCCCTAGACCCTCGCCCTTCATTGCTCCCACTCATGTCCAGGCTGTTCATGTAGTTCTCATCCATTTCTCCGTGTCTTTCTTGGGGTCCTGTTTTTCAGGTAGCCTCACTGGTGATGTGAGTAGCAGTCCAGTCTTCCTTGTTCCACATCTAGCATCCTCCTATGAGTGAGTACATACCATATTTGCCTTTCTGAGTCTGGGTTACCTCACTCAGAATGATTTTTTCTAGATCCATCCATTTGCCTGCAAACCTCATGATGTCATTTTTTTCTCTGCTGAGTAATATTCCATTGTGTATATGTGCCACAATTTATTTATACATTCTTCAGTTGAAGGGCATCTAGGTTGTTTTACAGGTTTTGGCTATTACAAACAATGCTGATATGAACATAGCTGAGCAAGTGCTCTTGTGGTATGATTGAGCATTTCTTGGGTATATGCCCAGGAGTGGTATAGCTGGTTCTTGGGGGAGATTGATTCCCAATTTTCTAAGAAAGCACCATATTGATTTCCAAAGTGGTTGTACAAGCTTGCATTCCCACCAGCAGTGGAGGAGAGTTCCCCTAGTTCCTCATCCTCTCCAGCATAAAGTGACTTCAGGGTTTTTGATCTTAGCCTTTCTGACAGGTGTAAGGTGGTATCTCAGAGTTGTTTTGATTTGCATTTCCCTTATGATTAGGGATGTTGAGCAATTCCTTAAATGTCTTTCAGCCATTTGAGTTTCCTCTGCTGAGAATTTTCTGTTTAGTTCTAAAGCCCATTTCTCAATTGGACTGTTGGTTGTTTTGATGTCTAATTTCTTGAGTTCCTTATATATTCTGGATATCAGTCCTCTGTCAGATGTTGGGTTGGTGAGGATCTTTTCCCATTCTGTAGGCTGTCGCTTTGTCTTGTTGACCATGTCCTTTGCCCTACAAATCTTCTCAGTTTCTGGAGGTCCCATGTATTAATTGTTGCTCTCAGTATCTGTGCTACTGGTGTTATATTTAGGAAGTGATCTCCTGTGCCAATGCATTCAAGACTACTTCCTACTTTCTCTACTTTTTTTTATTAAGAAATTTTCTACTCACTGAACATACCATCCACAGATCCCTCTCCTCCATCCCCCTGCCTCTTTCCCAAGCCACCCCACATCTCCACATCACCCAAATAGAGTTCTCCCATGGGGAGTCAGCAGAGCCCAGCACACTGAGACCAGGCAGATCCAAGCTCCATTCCACTGTGCCAAGGCTGTGCAAGGCATTACATCACAGGCACCAGATTCCCAGAAGCCTGCCCATAGACCAGTGACAGATCCTGATCCCCCTCTCTGGGTGCCCCCCAAACAGTTCAAGCCAAAATACCCATCTTAAATATCCAGAGGACCTAATCCAGTGCCATGGGGGCTCCACAGCCACCAGTCCACAGTTCATGGGCTTCGACTAATGGGGCTGGTCATTTCTGCACATCCTCCCATCATGATCTCGATGTTTCTCGACTACAGAATCCCTCCTCTCTGAAATCAATTGAATTCCTGGAGCTCAGCCTGGTGCCTCACTGTGGATCTCTCCATCTGCCTCCATCAGTCACTGGATAAGGCTCTGTGATGACAGCTAGGTTATTTACTAAGCTGCTCACCAGAGTAGACCAGTCCAGGCACCTTCTGGACCACTTCCAGCAGACCAAGGTGGGGTCATCCTTGTGGATTCCTGCAAGCCTCCTGACCACCCTGCCTCTTCCTATTCCCACGATGTCCTCATCTATCATGATATCTTCCTCCCTCTCCTCCCACTCTGTCCATGTTCCAGGATGACCCTCCCATTTCCCTATGTCCTCATCCCAACCCCTGGCCCTCTGAATCCCAGTCTGCTCATCTACGTCTCATCCATTTCTTCGCAGGTTCTTGAACGCATTGGCACCAGAGATCACTTCCTAAATATAACACCAGTAGCACAGACACTGAGAGCAACAATTAATACATGGGACCTCTTGAAACTGAGAAGCTTTTGTAGGGCAAAGGTCACCTGTCAGAATTGCTAAAATCAAAAACACTGAAGACAGCTTATGTTGGAGAGGATGTGGAGCAAGGGGAACACTCCTCCACTGTTGGTGAGAATGCAGCCTTTATAGCCACTATGAAATTCACTATGGCATTTTCTCAGAAATATGAGAATAAGTCTTCTTCAAGACCCAGTTATACCACTCTTGGGCATATACACAAGGAATGCTCAATCTTATAACAAGGAGACATGCTCATCTATGTTCATATCAGCATTATTCACAATAGCCAGAACCTGGAAACAACCTAGATGCCCCTCAACTGAAGAGTAGAAAAAGAAAATGTGGCACAAATACACAACGGAGTACTAGTCAGCAGTAAAAAAAAAAAAAAAAAAAAAAATATCATGAAATTTGCAAGCAAATGGATGGAACTAGAAAATATCACCTTGAGTGAGGTAACCCAGACTCACAAAGACAAACCTAGTATGTACTCACTCATAAGCGGATACTAGATGTGAGGCAAGGGGTGGCCAGACTGCAGCCCACAACTCCAGTGAGAGTAGCTAACAGGGTAAGACCCTAGGAGGGACACATGGATGACCCTGTGAAGGAGTAGTGGATGAGACCTACTTTCTCCTCCATCAGGTTCAGAGTAACTGGATTTATGTTGAGGTCTTTGATTCACTTGGACTTAAGTTTTGTGCACGATGACAGATATGGATCTATTTGCAGTCTTCTACATGTTCACATCCAGTTATGAAGAATGGATAAATAAAATGTGGTGCATATACACAATAGAGTACTACTCAGCAGAGAAAAACAATGACATCATGAGCTTTGCAGGCAGATGGATTGAACTAGAAAAAATCATCCTGAGTGAGGTAACCCAGACTCAGAAAGACAAACATGGTATGTACTCACTCACAAGTGGATACTAGAAGTAAGTCAAAGGATAACCAGACTGCAAATCACAACTCCAGGGAGGCTACCTAGTTAAGAGGACCTTAACAAAGACACAGGGATTGTTAAATGACAGAGAAATGGATGAGATCTACATGATCAAACTGGATATGAGGGAGTGTAATAGAAGGCAAGGGTCAGGGGAAAGAGAGCTTAGGGGAGCAGAAGGTCCCTACTGGATCAGGAGCAGAGTGGGAGAACAAGGAAAGCAATACCATGATAAATGAAGACCCCCCATGTAAATAGGAAGAAGCAGAATGCTAAAGACTTCCCCAGAAATCTACAATGATACCTCCACTATAGACTCCTGGCAATGGTCAAAAGAAATCACGAGCTGACCTACTCTGGTCATCAGATGGCCGAACACCCTCATTGTGATGATAGAGCTCTTATCCAGTGACTGATGGAAGCAGATGCAGAGATCCATGGCTAGGACCCAGATGGAGCTCCAGGAGTCCAATCGTTGAGAGAAAGGAGGGATTATATCAGTGTTAGGTATTGCTATTATAATTGGAAAAATCACAGGGACAAATAGCCAAACTAGAGGAAACACATGAACTGTGAACCAATAGCTGAGGTGCCCCCATGAAACTGGGCCAGGCCCTCTGGATAAGTGAGACAGTTTGATTACTTTGAACTATTTAGGAGGCCCCCAAGCAGTGGGACAGGGACCTGTCCTTGGTGCATGAGCTGGCTTTTTGGAACCTAGGGCCTATGCTGTGACATTTTCCTAGCCTTGTTGTAGGGAGGAGGGGACTGGACCTGCCTCTACTGACTCTACCAGGCTGAGCTGAATCCCCAGGGGAGATCTTGCCTTGGAGGTGGTGGGAATGAGGGTGCACTGGGGGGAATAGTAGGGTATAGGAGGAGGGAGAACAGGGGAATCTATGGCTGATAAGTAAAGTTAAATTAACTATAAAATTATATAAATATATATATAGTAAAGATAAATGCAAAAAATAAAAAATATATAAACATTTTCTGCTGGAAATCAGAATACTTTCTCATTTTTAAGGCCCTACAGAGTAAGTATGTAAGTTCAAAGTTTGAAGAGGACAGAACTCACAGTTTAAAATGTGACATATAAGGTATTTAGTGGCTGATCTAATCAATCAACATGATTGAATTGAGAAGTGTTTGGGACTTCACATAACACAAAGCAAAATTCACTTATGATTTTTAATCTTGGTTCCCATTTTGACTTCCTATGGAAAGAACTAAAATCCTAAAATGGAGGACACATCTCTGAGATTTTCTGCTTAAGTAGCAGAGTTAGATCTACTTACAATCTGTATTTGGAGGTAGGGAGAGATAAACATATAATCTGGATCTCAGGGCCTGAAGACACACACACCTTTAATCCATATCTTGATGCTGGAAGGCACACCCTAAATTCAGCCATACCCTCTGCTGTTGCTCTTTGTCTGCTCCAGTGAAAGAAATATTTTATCCCTTGTTGGAGACTGACTCTGGACAGCTGTGTCTTGAACCTTGTGTTACCTGCCACGATTTATCAAGCCTTGTGTAAATAAGAGGCTTTTAGTCTAACCTAGGAATGTAGGATTAAATAAACCTCTTTAAATCAGCTAGCTGCAGGGGCCTGGGACCAAAACGACCTCCTGCTGACCCTCCTTAGGAATTTTCTTTGTCCTCTCCTCACTCCTGCTCCCCCTCCCTACCTGAAGCCCTGTTTATAAGCTCTAACACCCAGTCAATAAACGAGGCCTTGACGCAACTCAGACTGCTTTGTCTTTCTTCACACGCTTGGTCTCCTTTCCCTCTCGCCCCCCATTGATTCACAGGTGGTCCCTCCTCGAGACCCTCGAATAACCTGGCCTGCTGGACGGGTCAAGTGGCGCCCGAACGTGGGGCTCGAGGCACGGCGGCTCACTACTGGACGGCAAAGAGAAAACGTGGTCTGGCCAGACTCACTAGGGTAGAGGTGCCCCAACAGCATCACTCGTGCGCCGCGGGCAGCCTTGAGGTAAGTGCCGTTCATCAATCAATGGGTAAAGCACTCTCCAAAGAGGCTCTCTTCATTAAGGAAATGAAGAAATCAGGGAGAGGGGAATAAGAGTCAAAAACAAAGAAAGAAAAAAAGATTTAACTAAGTTTTTCTGTTTCGTGGAAGAAAAATGTCCCTGGCTGGTTATTAATGGCCCGGGCATCCACCCTTTGACGTGGAATAAAGTTGGAAAGGATATCAGTAACTTACTTAAGGACTGAAAGAACGTCCTCAATGCATTTTTAGTTTCTATGGAGTAATCAGAGATGTTTTAAAGGATTCAGAAAAGGATAGTAGGGTGTCACATCTTCTGGCACTTGCTGAGGACCTATTAAACGATGTGTCCATCCCAGAAGACGGTAAGAGTGAGGTTGTCACAAATCACATTGAACAAAAGACCAAAAGACCCACCGGGACCCTCAAGGGTCCAGAGGTTTATTGACATCTACCGGTAAGAGCGCTCTCTGTCTTGTCTCTGTCTCTGTCTTGTCTCGTTAAGTTTTGTGCCAGTCGACTGATTTGTACTTTGCAGGCTCTCACTGGGACAGACGTGTCCGGACAGTGATCCTGGGAGGGAAAGAGAGACGTCTCATTCCCTGATTTGGGCAAGGGACCCCCTAGTCCGGAGCCATTTGGGGCCACCTCAGAGGTGACTATTTGATTTTAGGAGTCTCCTCCAGGGAGTACTCAGGAGAGGAACATCTTTGGGTACCTTCCCCCATGGTGGGAGGAAGTGCCACTTTGTATTTTGTCCCGGGAAATTGTTAGAGCCATTTTGTAGGGGTTTTTTGTATGTTTTATTGTGGTCATTGTTACTTTACACTCTGTTTCTCTTCCAAGAAATAAGGTACATGTCTGACTGACAGGGATGTGAAAACCCCCTGATGTCTGTTTGATCAAGGACAGAGACCCTGGAGTCTGGATTGTTTTTGGTGTGATTGAGACTGGAGGGTCACTCTCCACAGAGCACATCAGGCTGTCATTGTTCTTGGAGCTTTGTTGGTTGTCTCGTTGGGGCAAAGTTTTTCTTTCGTGTGCCCTTGGTCTTGTGTGTAGTGTGTTAACTGTTCTCATTGTTGACTTGACTGTGACGGACGCTATGGAACAGTCCCCTTCTTCTCCACTAGACCTTTGCCTAGCCCACTAGAAGGATGTGCGAGCCACAATCGAGGGGCTTGCTTGCTGTGAGTGAGGCCATCATCATCTCAGTGCTGATGTGCTGGCACTTGGATTGTCTGTGTAAATGTCATCTGTTTCTACTACTCATCTCCCTTATTTTCCTGCGGGGAGAAGAGAGAGGCACAGCGAGGGCCACCTCCCTCCCTCCCTAGCTCTCTTGCTATCAGGACTGCAGGCAGCTGGCTGCTCTCACGAAGGTGGGGGTGCGTGCTCTGGGTACAGGCGGGCTAAGATTCTCATGTCCTGCTCTGGACAGGGCAATGGCTGCCTGCAACTGACAAAACTGTGTGAACACTGAACAGAGAATCTGACTTTAGTCAGAGGAGTTAACAAAAACTTTTTTTCAGGAACACTGGTAGCCAAGGACATACTTTATGACCACTGCTCCCCCTCCCTTCCTTTACTGTGATAACTTCAAAGTCTCTTCTGCCAGCCAGGAATTTCTCTTGTTAACCCTTCTCTGTCCTGATTGTGAAACCTCAGTAAATCCCCCCCACACACACTTCATCCCCTACAGACAAAGAGAAGCTAAAACCAGGATTCTTAAATGTAGATAAGAACTTAGACGCCTTTTTCCAGGTGGCTTTATCAACTACAGAAACTTCAGAAAACACAGAGTTAGGATATACGACCATCTGGCAGAGACTAAGTGGTCATAAAACATCCCAAACTCCCCAAACCCCGGGGACAGCTCATAAAACCCCTAAACACGGTTGCTAAACAAATGAGAAATAAAGATAACATGAAAAACTACTGCCGGGCGTTGGTGGCGCACACCTTTAATCCCAGCACCTGGGAGGCAGAGGCAGGTGGATCTCTGTGAGTTCGAGGCCAGCCTGGGCTACCAAGTGAGTTCCAGGAAAGGCGCAAAGCTACACAGAGAAACCCTGTCTCGAAAAACCAAAAAAAAAAAAAAAAAAAAACTACTGATATGAACCTAAAGAGGGACGTGGGCGGTGGGAGATAAATTATGTGGTCTGTATTAGCTTCACAAAGAAAGGCGCAAGCTCCTTCCAACCTCCCTGCTGTGTGTGAGATGTTTGGAACTAGCCCCCCTGCCTAGGCTTGTAAACTTCATTTGTATAAACCTTGCTTTTGCATTCTGTACCTGAGGTCTCCAGTGGCTTCTTTGGGGATGTGATCTGGGCATAACACTGATATTGCTTGATAAAAAAATGTTAAATTACCAGTTCAAGATACTAGGAAAATTATGCTTTTGTTTCCACAGGAAAAGTAAAAATTTACATGGGTTTTGGTCATTTGAATTCAATGTGTTACAAATACTTGCCATCATTTAAGAAAATTGGTTTCAAATTATTGTTGATTAAAATAAAAGTTTAAATAAATAATTTTTTGACTTGAGGAAACAGTTTAAGATGTAAAAATTTAAAGGCTTAAGCATGTCATGAGGGTTTAAAAAATATAATAAAACTTTAAGGTCTAACTTTAAAGTTTAAGTAAACATGTTTCAGATTTCTTTCTCTTGCTATTCTACTGTTACATGGAGACTCCAAAGGGTCGTAGTTTTAAAAATGTCTGTCTATTCTGCAAGTATGAATGAAAATGTGGCCACATGTATGTTTGGTTTTGAATGTCTGCGTTTGCATGCATGTCCTTCTGTGTTAAGGAATACAAGTTAATACTAGTCATCTGGCTATCCAGATACTAGTTTAAAGCATAAATGGTTCTATTTAAAATAAAACAAACTGAGAGGTATATTTGACTAATATATCTATAGGAGAACAAATTAGCCTGGTCATTATTACCAAACTTAGAGATATTTTCAAGATTAGGCCTAGATTTGTTTGGCTCAGATACATTTAATAGATAATGGTCCTCAAACCTGTCAATGATCTGATGAATATGACATTTAAATTATTTGATTAAAAACTTACTATCAGAAACAGAGACTCCCAGCTCCCCAGCTCCTAGCAATGACTCCCAAGGTCTCCAAAGAAGATATGGAATGACAAAAAGATGCCACCTGAATTGCGAACAACACTGACCACAGGGCAAGAAGCCCCAATGCAACGCCTGCCTCCAGGACCCAGCCCAGACTGTGGACAAGTAGTAGGACACTGTCAGTCTTCCGTGTCCCTATTCCACAGAAAAGGTACTCTGCCTTATGGGCTTGATGGTGGTAGAAGATTGATGTTGTTCTGACTGGTACCTCCAACGCTATAGAGACCTGGGTAGGGATTGATCACTATAATTTATAGGATTGGAAGCTTCTTGGTCTGCACTCAGATATAGTTTATCTTTCTCAGATTTCTGATAGTACTGATGGCTAGGCTAGCTCTAACTTTGTCAGCATGGCAGCATCAACCAGATCCTTCTGCAAGGCCATAGCTAGCCTTTTAGCTCACTTTTAAGAAAATGTTCTAAGATGTAAAATTTGAAATAAATCATAAAGGTTCGGATATGAGTCTAAAATAAGATATGTTTCAGATTACTCTCCTGTTCTATGGTTCAGAGCTTAACATTTAGGAGTCCTGATGAGCTGGTAGAGCAATGACCACTTACTGTTCAGTCACAAGCTCAACATTTTGGATTTGTTTTAGATGTCATCTAGATATGTCTAAATGTAAGCCTAAAAGTGCTTTTCACCAGGCTTAAAATCTCTGTCCAACTTACACCTGGCTTTCTGGACAGAAGTAAAATGCCCAAATCTGTAGTTCTTGTTGGGACTCAAAGGTATAAGTCTACTTCTGCTGTTTTACAGATACCCATTATCTGCTTTGTCTACAATATGGATTTCAGTACAGATTGGTAATACTAATGTATCTAAAACTTTTATGTCATTTTGTAAGTAGGCCTCAAAGGATTAAAAGAGTCATAAAAACATAGACCCACTTCACAGAGGTCGAAAGGACCCCAGATAAGTATTCCTAAAGATGGTATTTTTCCTTTCTCCTGGTCTTGGGATTACTGCTTTTCCCATTACTAAGGGTATAAACCTAAGGGTTCCAAATAAGTTCATAAATTTTAACCTCTGTTCCTAGTTTAAATCTGTCTCAACAGATTTCTACTTGGCTGGCAGACACCTCCAAGTTTCAGTTGCTGACTCCACCACTCCAGACGACTGTGGACTCCGGACGTGCAAAAGGCTAACATGGACCAGCCCAGCTAACATGATTCTTCTCTGTCCCTATGGGGGTCAGGCAGTTACATGCTACTGACAAATGCCCCCTGCCCAGTCTTTGACCAGCTTTTCAGCCTTTTGGGGGAGGGGCCCTGATAATGACGCCCCAATGCCAGCTTGAAGCAGTTCCAGAAAGAGAATACATCGTCCCATTTTCCTTGTTCAAAAAAGGCTGAAATGCTGGGTCAAAAGAAAACTCCCTGGCATAGAGATGGCTATGATGGCTAGTTATACATGAACTATGCATGGCCATTACAGGCCATGAGTTACTAAAATAGGCCATGAGTTACCAAATGTAATGCCATAATTTTAAGATTAAAATTTACCAAAAAAAAAAAAAAATGGGGGAATGAAAGACCCTAGCCCTTCAGGCTTACACCCCCAAGCCTCAGGAAAAGAGAAAACTTCAAGCACCAAGAAATGAGAAACTAAAAATCTAGTTCCAAGAGCAACCTGACTTAGCCATTGTTCAATCTCCCCTGCAACCATATAACAATGTAAAGAGATTTCTGTTAAGAGATGTGCTCAACTGTGACTGGGATAGTTGCAGGTGTTCCAGGAAGGACCACCATGACCTGTGTGTAAACTCCACTTCTGCCTTGATACCCCTCCCTTGAGGTTTCAGGAAAAATGTACCTGTTGATGCAAATTACCCGTCTGTGATCACTCTGTACCCAGACCATGATCTTGTGAAACGAAATTGTATGGGAATTGTAATCTTGTGGGTTTTTCCTTTATTAGCCTTTATGGGGCTTCAGTAAGATGCGGCTCTTGCTCTTAGGAGCAGGGTTTGCCCTTCTATATAGAAGCTTTTAAGAATCCCCTTGGCTTTCTACCCTGATCCCCACCCTCCTGGACCCGTGATTATTTTCCTTCTCCTTCTCATTACCTTTGGTCCCTGGGCCTTTCAGCAGTTGACTCGGTTTATCAAAAATCAGATTGATTCGGCCTTACCACGACATGTCTTGATTCATTATCACAGAGTAGATTCCTAGGAGGCCAGCCAGGAGCCCCATCAAGGATTCAGATTCAGTGTCCTAAAGCCCTAACGTTCCCACGGTCTTGCTAGAGAGTACTCAATGACGGGAATAATACAGGGCCCACGCAGGAGACAACAGCTTACAGAGGTCGTTGAGACTGGCTCAAAATGGCACCTGCCATGCGTGGGAGTCCCCCTGTATAGCCTAAGACAGAGGCTCTCTCGGACCTCCGCAACCCCGATCTTATGGACTTGGTCCATTTTTGAGAAAAGAGGGGGAACTGTTGGAGACTGACTCTGGACAGCTGTGTCTTGAACCTTGTGTTACCTGCCACGATTTATCAAGCCTCGTGTAAATAAGAGGCTTTTAGTCTAACCTAGGAATGTAGGATTAAATAAACCTCTTTAAATCAGCTAGCTGCAGGGGCCTGGGACCAAAACGACCTCCTGCTGACCCTCCTTAGGAATTTTCTTTGTCCTCTCCTCACTCCTGCTCCCCCTCCCTACCTGAAGCCCTGTTTATAAGCTCTAACACCCAGTCAATAAACGAGGCCTTGACGCAACTCAGACTGCTTTGTCTTTCTTCACGCGCTTGGTCTCCTTTCCCTCTCGCCCCCCATTGATTCACAGGTGGTCCCTCCTCGAGACCCTCGAATAACCTGGCCTGCTGGACGGGTCAATCCCTGAACCCAGAATCAAAGAAACATGCCCTGACTCTGAAACCAGTGCCAAAGAAACACACTTTACCCCTAGATTCAAAGCTAGTGAAAAATATATCCTGGCCTTAGAATTAGAGGCAAAAGGCTTAGAAAAGCCACTGAAAGTAACACAGTTTGACTCTGAAATCAGGGCCACCTCTGACCCTGAAACTAACCAATGACTGAACAGAAAACCCTCTCCCTGGAGAAACTCCACACCTAAGAAATCTTATATAAGCCAGGCCTGGTGGTGCACGCCTTTAATCCCAGCACTCGGGAGGCAGAGGCAGGCAGATCTCCATGAATTCAAGGCCAGCCTGGTCTCCAAAGCGAGTTCCAGGAAAGGCACAAACCTACACAGAGAAACCCTGTCTCGACAAACCAAAAAAAAAAAAAAAAAAAAAGAAAAAAACTTATATAAACCACCTCCCTGTTTAGTTGTCATCTGTTCTTTCCCATCCTGGTATAGGCAGCCCCTCTCTCGGATTTCTCCTTCCCAAATAAATTTCTTTTTCAAAAAATCTTGGGTGTGAAGATCTTCATTCGCTGGGGCAGAGAAGATGAACCTTGCTTAGATGATATGTAGAGGACTGAGCACAAAAACTTTGCACAGACATTTCCTTAGGGGGCTGAGCAAGGTGGAGCAGAACAGAAGAACCTTGCTGATAGGTGTCTTAGGAGACTGGGCAACATATAGTAGAAAAAGAACAACTTTTCACTGTTGCCAGAGGAGATTGCTACGTTTTTCTAGGGGTTTCCCCTTAAGCAGAGTGAAGCAAAAGAAGCAGCATCTTGGGCCAGAGAAGAATTAGAGTTCTGCTGAGAAACCCTCATAAGTGGGGGCTGAGTAAAGCTCAGCTGTAGGAGCTCTCCAAGAGAAGAGCAGGATTGTTATATCTTGTGGGGAGACCATCCTTCACTACACACCAACTCAAAGTATAGCTAGAGCTGTCCTAGCAGCTCAAGGTATAGGCTGACTCCACAAGCATTCAGCACACCTTTCCCTATAGAGCTGAGCTGTCCCACTGCAGCTCCAGCCACCATAACTGTCTTAGTAACTCAAGGTATAGCCAGACTTCCCAAGCAGTCAGGATACCGACACCTTGCCACCCCCAGAATAGCAACACATGCTTACACACCTCATGTATGAACTGCTGGAGCATGTGAAATTTAAATGAAAGAGAACCTCCAAACAAT
The DNA here is from genome assembly GCF_049852395.1 of Peromyscus maniculatus bairdii. Taxonomy (NCBI): domain Eukaryota; kingdom Metazoa; phylum Chordata; class Mammalia; order Rodentia; family Cricetidae; genus Peromyscus; species Peromyscus maniculatus. Next base: position 73,221,297 of record NC_134857.1, read on the forward strand.
AATTTTTAAATTATATAATATTTAAATTAGTGGCTGATCTAATCAGTCAACATGATTGAATTGAGAAGTGTTTGGGACTTCATATAACACAAAGCAAAATTCACTTATGATTTTTAATCTTGGTTCCCATTTTGACTTAATAATAATAAAATAAATAATCACATTTTAAACTGTGAGTCCAGCATAATTTTTAAAACAAGAGTTGAGTAGAGATACAATCATCAAGGGGAATTTGTAAATGATGAATAAGAAAATGAAGAGGCCTTCAATTTTATTAGTAAATTTAGAGATGAAAAATCAACAATTATCTATCACTATTATCTTTAAAAACCCGTCAGAGCCATGACTGTTGAGCCTGAGGAGAAACTAGGATCTTCATTTTCTGGTCTGGAAAAGTCTAAGTTGATAAAGTTACTAAATAGACAGTTCCTCCAAACCTGAAGCATAACAGCATGCCATAGTTCCACAAGTCCACTCCTAGGATATTGCCACTAGAAATGAATAAAAAGTTAAGCTAGAATCTGCCCAGTGTCTTCCATTGTCCTAGTGCTGAAGTAGAAGCAATCCAGGTTACTGTCAGCACTGCAGGGATGAAGAAAAGGACCTTCCTATACAGCAGCCTGGGTGAATCTTACAGCTCCAGTTCAGAGAAGCATCTCAACATGCAAGAGTCCACTCATGCTCCATTCACAGGTAATTCAAACTGGACAAAGGCATTTAGAAAGAGGTCCATGAAAACAGTGTTTGTCTTGAGGAGTGGAGGTTCACTAGGAGGGGCCCAAAGACCTCACCAAACAAGAACCACAACAACAACCATAATCAATCAATAAATAAAAAGACCCAAAAAGGAGGATAAGATGGCTGTAGCACCAAATTCTATCAGATTTCCAAAGAAGAGTTAACATCAATACTCCTCATATTATTCCATAAAATACAAACAGAAGAAACAGTGGCTGATTCATTATATGGGACCACAGTTAACATGATACCCAAACCATACAAAACACCCCCAAAAAAGAGAACTACTGAACAATTTCCCTTACAAACATAGATGCAAATATACTAAAAAATCTGTGAAATGAATCCAAGAACACATTAACAATATGAATTGCCATGATCAAGTAGGCTTCATACAAGAAATACTTTTCAATAGAGGAAAATCAATAAGTGTGATCCACCATACAAACTACCAATAGTAAACCTCATGATCATCTCATTACAAATAGACAAAGCTAGAGGAAAATCAATAAGTGTGATCCACCATACAAACTACCAATAGAAAACCTCATGATCATCTCATTACAAATAGACAAAGCCTTTGACTAAATCCCAAACCTCTTCTTGGTCAATGTTCTAGAGAGGTTAGGGATACAAGGCACATATCTAAACATAAAAAAGACAGTTTACAGCAAGACCATACAATGCATCAACTTAAAGGGAGAGAAATTCAAAGCAATTCCACTAAAACTAGTTGTGAGACAATGTTGTCTACTCTCTCCATGCCTATTCAGTATAAGTGCTTGAAGTCTTGACTCAGCAATAAGGAAACTGGCTCAGTTCACAGGGGTACAAACTGGAAAGGAAGAAGTCAAAATATTTTTATTTGCAGATGATATGAGAGTATACATAGGTGGCCCTAAAAATTCTATTACAGAACTTCTACAGCTGATAAACATTCAACAATATAGCTGGATAAAGATTAACAATTCGAGAAATTCAGTAGCCCTTCTATAGAGAAATGAGAAGCAAACTGAGAAAGAATCAGAGAAACACCCTTCACAATAGTCTCAAGCACTATAAAACTGGGCTAAATCTTACCAAGCAAGTGAAAGACTTGTATGATTAAAAATTTCAAGTCTTTGAAGAAAGAAATTGGCATAGATATTAGGAGATGGAAAGATCTCCCATGCTCATGAATCAGTAGGATTAACAGTAAAAATGGCCACCCTACAAAGAGCAATCTACAGATGCAATAAATTCCCCATCAAAATTCTAACACAATTCTTCATATATATTGAAAGGACAAATCTGAGCTTCATAAGGAATTGAAAAAAAACAAAACAGGATAGCCAAAACAAACCTGAGCAATTAAAGAACTGCAGGAGGTTTCACCATTCTACATCTCAAGATATAGTACAAAGCTCTAGTAATAAAAACATCATGGAATTGACATAAAAACAAACGTGTTGAACAACAGAATCAAATTGACTATCCAGATGTAAACCTACACATGTACAGATAACTGATTTTTTTTATAAATCCAAATATTCACTCTGGAAAACAAACAGCCTCTTCATCAAATGGGGCCAGTCAAACTGGATGACTGTATGTTGAAGAAGGCAAGTAGATCCATACCTATATCTTGCACAAAACACATCTCCCAATGAACCAAAGAACACAACATAAAACTAGATACACTGAACATTGATAGAAGAGAATTTGGGGAATAGCTTTGAACTCATTGGCACTGGAGAAGTGTTTCTGGACAGAACACTGAGAGTTTAGGCACCAGGATCAACAATTAGTAAATGGGACCTCATGAAACTGAAAAGCTTCTACAAGGCAAAATAGTCGGTCATTTGGAAACAGCAGTGTTGTAAACAATGGGAAAATATTTTTACTAACACTACATCTGATATAGAGTTAATATATATTATATATTATTATATTTCATATATTATATATGTTACCTCCAGCCTGGCATGGTGGTATATACCTTTAATCCTAGTATTCCAGAGGCAGAGGCAGGTGGATTCAATGAGAGTGACCAACAAAATGAGTTCCATGACACCTTGGGTTTCTACACAGAGAAATCTTTGTCAAAAAATCTATCCCCCTAAAAATAACCCAAAATAAACAAACAAACAAAAAGAACAAAAAAATCCCAGTGAGTCTGATAAAAAAAACCAGATTATCCAATTAAAAATGGGCTACACATCTAAACAAAAGTTCACATGACTGAGAATCATTAAAGAAATGTTCAATATTCTTAGTCATCAGGGATATTCAAACCAAAACTACTATGAAATTTGAACTTACATCTGTTAGAATGGCTAAGATCAGTAACACAAATGACAGTTCATGCTGGTAAGGATGTGTAGCTAAGGGAACAATCGTACAGCGGTGGTGGGAGTCCAAACTAGTGCAGCCACTGTGTAAATCAGTATGGTGTCTCCTCAGAAAGATCAATTTACCTCAATATCTGCCTACACAACTGTTGGGCAGATACTCAAAAGATGCTTCTTTCTACCACAGGGACACTTGGTCAAGCATGTTCTTTGCTGCTCTAATCATAATATCCAGAATATAGGAAACAGCTTAGATGTCCCTCAACAGAGAAATGGATAATGAAAATGAGGTATATTTACATAATGGAGTTTTACCCAGCTGTTAAAAAAGGACATCATGATATTTGTAGGCAAATGAGTGGAACTAGAAATATGCTGAGTGTCGTAACCCATATCCAAAAAGATAATTATGGTATATGTAGTGGTTTGAATAGGCAGGGCCCTCAATAACCTCATACATTTGAATACTTTGTAAAAGGAAGTGTTACCACTTGACAGGGAGTAGGAGATGTGGTCTTGTTGAAGGAAGTGTGGCCTTGTTGGAGAAAGTGTGTCACTGGGGATGGCCTTGGGGGTTTTAAATGCTCAAGCCAAGCAAGGTCTCTTTCTTTTCTTCGGTCTGCCTGCATTTGGATATGCAACTCTCAGCTACCTCTCTAGTAGCATGTCTGCCTGCTTGCTGCCATGCTTCCATGTTGATAATGGAATAAACCTCTAAAACTGACAGCCTCATTTAAATATTTTCTTTGATAAGAGTAGCTGTGGTCATAGTGTCTTTTCATAGTAATAGAACACTGACTAAGAGAGAAGTTGGTACCAGCAACTAGGGTATTTCTGTGACAGGCCTGACCTTGCAGTCATTATTCCAACAATGAGGGATTATGTCAACATTTGCAAAGCTATTATTTACCCTTGTGATGATATTACAATGATGGCAGCTATGAAGACCATCAGGGAAGAGGTGTTTTCCTTTACTTGTCAGTTGACTTGGTTTTTCACAACATGGATAGCAGGTGAAGAGCTCATACACGGTGAGTGGAAAGGAGAGCCAGGAACCCCTGAGATGGCTCTCTTCTTTCCTGCATTTTATTCCATCCAGACACACAGTCCCAGGATGACTCCACAAACTTTAGTGGTGATCTTTCACATGGCTCTCATATAATCCTACTTAGAATCAGTCTTCCAGATCCATCTAAGGGTGTGGTTTATAAATATCCTAAATCCTTCTCAAGTCAACCACTTAGATTGACCAGATTCAGCTTCTCATTAGCTCATATTCTTTATCCTGCATTGGTGGGTCCAGTCCTTAAACTTAGAACTGCCATGCTCATTTTGCTGGTCTTTAAAGGTGAAAAATTTTGCTCATTTCCATGAAGTGCAGAATGTGTTCAACAGAAACCATAGAGGTAGGGCTTTGAGTGGATCCCTCTCTGTAGTGTGATCAGCTATATGTTTTCTTCACCTCATATCTCTCCAGTTAGTCCTGTCTTAGAGAGACTCTCTAAGCCTAAAGCACACAGAAATAAATTCAGATTCAACCAGCTCAGCCATTCCCAGGTGGGCTCTTCTGTAAGCCTAACTGCAACACTACATTCTGTCAATATGGGATAAATCATGATTGGTTTTGACCCCTTGATTTTTTATTCATCTGATAGAGTTTTTGCAGATGATTAATTAGTAGCATGGGTGACACTTACCCAGTAGAGTTCAGAGTCACTGGAGTAGACATCCCACCATCAAATGTGTCATTTGTAGGTTTTTGTTGGTGTTCACTTCAAGAACCATTGTTTGTAAGAAAGGTGCTCTAAATTGTGAGTCCTGTGCTCCAGTGAGGAGGGCAGGTGTGCTCCTGGAGGGCACGTGTGATTTGTCACAGAGGAACTAAGAAACACTGGACAGTAAGCTTAGGCTTTGCTCATAATGTTTCTCATTCATGGAGAGGCACAAGTGGAGCTTTTCTTTTTCCCATTGGTGGGGTTTTCACAGGGCAAACTGATTTAGTCAAAAAAATACTCAGATTTCCAACAGCTAGGAGTAGCCTCCTAGCTGAGAGAGCCACTGTTCATTAAAGGAAAACAAAGCTGAGGGAAGCACAATGAAACGCGTACACACACACACACACACACACACACACACACACAATCACACGACTGTCTAGCACATATTCATACACCTGAACAGACAGGAGGAATCAGGTGAAGTATCAAACAAATACTAAACCATGGGTAATAGCCCGATGACACACCTCTCCTATATGTCCCCACAGAAAGGGCTTTAACAAGACATTCCTCCAGACTTGAGATGCCAAATAACTTCCTAATCTGTTTCCTTTCTCTGTGGAATTGTCAGAGTCCTCTGAAGTGTTGTGCAGCAATTGATAAAGGGAGGCTTGGATGCCTAGATTAAAAAGAGCACACCCTGGAGGAGCCAACTCAGAACGAGCCAATATCCCACAGTCCAGAGACTGCACAGACTCCTGCTGTTAGGACTCCCACAAACCCCCTGAGCTAAACAAGCACAGTAACTACACAGAGGACTTAGTACAGACCCATGCAGGCTTTGTAATGTACTCTTCAGTGTCTGTGAGCCTCTATGAACCCTGTTTAGATGACTCTAAGAGTTCTGTAGCACTTGTGTCTTTGATGCCTCCTACAACCTGACCTTTCCCTCTTCCTTGAGGTTCACTGAGTTCTGCTCATTGTTTGGCTTTGAATCTCAGTATCTGCTCCCAACAGCTGTTGGAGAAATCCCAACTGATGTCCACTGGACTACACACGAATCTCTGAGTGAAACAGAATTCATTAGGTATTGTCTCATTGATTGTGTGTGTGTGTGTGTGTGTGTGTGTGTGTGTGTGTGTGTGTGTGTATGTGTGGGTGTGTCAGTGAAGACACTGCACCAACTTCTACAGCTGAGCACAGTTGGATGAATTAAAATGGCAATTTTAAACAGAAACACCACTGGAATCCATAAGCTGATTTTACAATTATTATTCACTTGATATTTTATTTGGGTATTTTAATTACTTGAGATGGATGTGCACATGGAGACAAGAGGAGGACTGATGAAAAGGTCCTGTGCAAGATCAAAAATTGCTTTTGCCAACTGAGTCATCTCCCCTGTCCCAAACCCTGAGTTTGGAGAAAAACTCTCTTCATTATCTTTGCTTCTCTTGTAGTCAAACATTCATGTTTGTTTTCTCCTTTCTGAGTCCTTGACCATATCTTCTGCTCTGTCCAATCCAGAGAGGTTTCTCCAAAGAAACCCTGTTGTAATGTGCTGGGTGCCAGCAGTTAAAATGAATTTCAGATTCTAACTCCTTAGAAAAAAATCAAAGCAGTATAACAACCGGGTGGATGATGTGTAGATTGTAGCAGAGTGCAAGACTCCCCCTCCCTAAACCTGACATTGACTCCTTTACATCTGTATTAAGCTTCAGCCACAATGCTGTTATTCCCTAGTTTCACTGGAAATTTTCCACACATCCCATAGTCTACCCCTGTATCATTGGTAACACCATGACTGCTGCTTCTGGGAGACAAGTGTAGGACAAGTTTTACCAGGTCTTAGGATCGCTTCAAGCATTTAATAGGGTGCTCCAGGAAAGGGCAGTGAGCAGGCCTGGAACCATAAGCTTCAACGACTAAGTGGGGATATAAGCCCACCATTGTCTTCCAGTCTGAGGTCTCAGAGACCTCAGAAGCATGAGCTGTCATGAAATTGAGTGTCTGGGTTTTCAGTTGCCCTGAGCTGTGGAGGTCAGCCAGGAAGAGAGTGTGGGCAGCATTCTCCACAGAGAGGTCCCTGAAGAGGGCATCCTCACACATGATCTTCAAATGCTCCAGGCCATACTTGTCAGCAGCTGCCAGCAGAGCATCTGCCATGCTGTCCAGGTCTGGTGCTGTTCCTGTGTAAATGAAGTCCATCATAGCCTTGAAGACTTGTGGCTCCAGGTCAGGGATCTCAATGCGATTCTTTCTGCTGTCCTCCATGTCATGTTGAAACATGGCTCTGAAAACTGGAGAGCAAGCTGCTAAGATGGCCTTGTGAGCCCAGATTTCCTGGCCAGCTACCACTAGGCATCAGTCTGTGTACTGGGAATTCTTCCACAGCTCTCCTACTTCATCTGCCAATGTGCATCTGGGAACCAGAATTCCCGGCTTCTTGTTCTGCTCAGAAAGGCTCACAGAGATCTGGGCCATGCTCACCTTGCAGACAAGGGTGAGCTGGTCATCTGGGAGAAGCCAAAATGCATGGGACAAGAGAGAATCTCGAAGAACAAACTTTTTGTATCCCCAGTCCTGGCCTGGAACGAATCTAAAAGCTCTTGGGCTCTTTTTGACTTTCGTTTTCTCTCCTTCATTGCTTATGATCCCGAACTGGAACTTTGCCCAAACAGGACTCTTTAGAGAGCTGAGCAACACTAGGTAAACTGACAGGTAATCTGCACTTTGTTCATCCACACTGTTCGGGTGTACTCTCAAACACCATTCTTCATTGGCTCCTATTGAGAAAGTTGGGCTTCTAATGCTTTGCCGCATTTCCTCAGCAACAAAAGGGAAGTTGTTGATGGTCCACCTGTAGGAGAAATCCTGAATGCCGATTTGTGTGTGGTCCCATCTCTGGGCGATCTCATCTCCTTCCATTTCTCCTGCAGGTAGTTTGAAGGTTCAACTGGATTGAAATTGAAGAACTAGCAATTGATTTCTCTTCACCCTGTGAGATGCAATAACAGACAGGATTTTGATTTTTAGTTTTTGTTTCTCATCTATTCCCTCCTCTATGAGGCAGAAAACTTGGGTCTCTGTTATTTTCTATCTAGATTTCAATACTAATTTTAGAGGACACCGTCTAGGCTACTTGATAACACTTCCATCACTCCATTATTTTCTAGATTGAATCTTAGGTCATTAGGTGACTTGTTTTGACAATTATACACAACTTTTGGATAGTTTTGGTCATTCATTCTGGTAATTCATATAAAACATGTTGCACTAGGGTTCTCTAGAGGAACAGAATATATGCAAGGAATCTCTCTATATATCAACAATTGGGATTTGCTAGAATAACTTTGGGCTGCAGTTCACCTAATCCCAAACTGCCTTTGAAGGAAAGGCTAAGATTCCAGTACTTACTCAGCCCAGGTCTTTGGATGTGTCTGGTGGTCTTCACTATATGCTGGTGTTCCAAATATTCTCTAATGCCAGGGATGGAATGGACTTGCTGCAAGTTGAGGGCAAGCAGGCAAACAGCAAGAGCTTCCGGCTTCCATGTCCTTTTATATGCTTTCAACAGAGGGTGTGGCCAAATTTAGGGTGTGTCTTCCAACATTTAATCTGGATTAAAGGTGTTTGTCTTCAGAATTATGGACTTTGGTGGATTAAGCCTTTGTTTTAGCTGTGGCAGGGGATACTGTTTTTTAACAAAAGTGCTGGTTTTTACACCTTGAATGGTACTTCCTTCATGGAGAGAGTTGTGCTTACCTATGGGGGCCTGCTAATGTCTGGTTCCTCTTACATAGGCCGTCAGTGCACCATGAGTATATGGTACCTCAGAGGCCAAAAGAGGCTCATGGATCCCCTGGATAACTGGATAACTGCATTACTGACTGTTGTCAGCTGACTTGTTAATGAAGTGAGTTGGATGGCAGTCTTCTGGAAAGGTATTCAGCACCTTTGACTGCTGAACAATTTCTCCATTCCATCACAGTTACTTTCTTCAGGAGGATGGAACAGCTCTGAAAGACTAGTTCTTACTCTAAAGCATTGGCATCTGAAATATTTTTTGCAGGAAATCAGAGGTAATCATGGTTTCATTCCTATTTCTTTGCTTCATTTTTAATTTCTTTCTAATCTGCATGTCTGGCTTTCCTAGGTGTTGCTCTATGGACCAATTTAGACCTCAGACTAGCAGAGTTGAGTCAGTCTCTCCCTTCAGACTACTCTGATCAATGCCATAGACTTTCATATCTTGCCTGGTTCATGAATTTCTCTTTAATCACTGTAACCATACTGTTAATCTTAAACAAATTATATTGGAAGGTTACTTTTAACATTAATTAATGAAAGCAAGATTTTTTTCATCTCAATGTTAATTGAGTCAAAATATTTGAGTCAAATTAAATAAGCTTTATTTCCTGCCATATTAGGTTTTCTCCCTAATGCTTGGACTGAGAAAATAGCCTGGAACATAAGAGAAGTGTGGTTTTTGTAACTCCAAAAGTGCAAGGCTAAGGGGTTTCTGAGAGTTGATAAGAATGTTGCAGATGAATTTTGGTGATGTAGGAACTTGGCTTATTTTTTTCACCAGGAACCAATGACAAATAGAAATAAGTGTTTGAGAGAATGCCTGAAATGATTGATGAACAAAACAAAGATTACCTGTCAATTTAGTTGGTGTTGCTCGACTGTCCACAGAGTCAAAGAACCTTGTTGCGGCAAAGAACCTTCCTGCAATAGGGCCATGGACCCAGATATAACCTTCAACAGCAGCATAGCCAACATGAATTAACTCACACTGTCCACACATGGTTTAACAATTCTATGCTCCAGAGTAACATTTTCTGTCAATCTGTCAAACCATCATTTTAACCATATGTTCTACTTTAGGACATTTATGAATTTCAGATGTTGTGGAATGAACTTTTTGCACAAGAAACAAGTATCTCCCTGAAATGTACATGTGGATCTTTGGGTACAGTTGTAACAATTTTCTATATGTGGTGGTCCTAGCAAAGAGCTCTTCCCTCTTCCATCTTCTCCTGTGCACAACTCCAGTTCGGGATGATTCTAGTTGAGAGTATTACAAATGTCACCCCCAGAAGACAGCCCTTCCAAAAGACTAGCAGGACATTTATAGTGACTATCTTGCTACTTCTAACATTCTTTGGGCACTGGCACTTACCCTCTACCACTTGGCTACATTAACTGAAATGGACACATGAACAATGGCTAGACAACCAAGAACCAATCAACAGGCATAGGAACTTACTCTGCACTATTCTTTCCCCTATCCACCTCCACCACCTGGTAACATTATCTGCTCAAAGCCTAGGTTTAATAATACCATTCCCCCAGTGTAACCATTCCTATGAAATAACACTTAAAAGGTGTTGCTAGGCCTGATGGTGGTGGCACACGCCTTTAATCCCAGCACTTGGGAAGCAGAGCCCGGCAGATCTCTGTGAGTTTGAGGCCAGCCTGATCTAGAGAGTGCGATCCAGGACAGGCACCAAAGCTACACAGAGAAACTCTGTCTCAAAAAAAACCCAAAAGGGTGTTGGACCCCTTTATTTTTACCATGCTGTGCATTTTTACATTTATGAATTAGCATATGCATGTGGGCACATGCATGCCGCTGTGCATGTATGGAGGCTGAAAGACAATTTGTAAATCAGTATTCTCCTTTTATCCTATGGATCCTGGAGATCAAAGTCAGGTCCACCTCCTGGGTGGCAAGCGCTTTTACCCATTGAGCCACCCTACCAGTCCATTATGCACATTTTCTTACTATTTTGAGGCAAAGTCTGTGGAGCCCTGGCTTGCCTGCAACTGACAAGGTCCACCTGCCTCAGCCTAGATTTAAAAGAATGCATTACCACAGCAAGTCTATTATGCATTTAAAAGTCTACAGACTTGATGTTTTCAGTAACATTCAGTTTCCCCAGCATATGCACAGTGCAGTGCACTAAAGAAAATGCACAAACCCAACAGACTTATAAATAGTAATGTTCTGGTCTAGAACCTCTCCCATGTCTCTTAACCCAGGAGTCAGGTTTATATAACTGTCATGTTTTTGTGGGGATATTAACAATTTCACTTTCTAAGTGTCTCTAAGTGTTTTTTTTCTACAAATTTTAACACAACTTTAAACCATGTCCTTTCACTAACTCTATTTTGTCACACACTGGCAGCCTCTTTACCATATCAGAAGACTAGGTACTGCATGCTTGGACTTGTCTATCTTCGGTATACACAATATATCACAAAATAAGACGCACAGATAAGAGGGACAACTGCTAATCTTGCATTACCAAACTTACATTAGTATTAGGCCCTACATGTGCACATGTTCTTTCTTCCTCCCTCCCAAACCAGCACAAGTCTGTGTTGCTCAGAACTGGTTTTATCATTCCATTTCCAAAAGACAGCATTTCACCATGAGTTTAAATGAGAATTTACAACATTTTATTTACTACATCTACTTTTAACATACTTTGTGCACTTCTAAACACCTAGAAGGACTAGATGTTTCAGATGAGGCATAAATTTGTCTCCTAGATACACAGTAGTGTTGAAACCACACCCATGCAACAATGGTTCAATCTTAAAGTGTCTTCTGCTAAGAGCATTCTGGTCTGTCCTTTTTCTCCAGCCCCTCCCCTGTATCACATGACACAGGCACTTGTTACTTGGATACTTTCACAACTCTCTTCAGAAGACAACCTTGCTATGAACTTTAACAGAGTACACAGGATGTGTTAGTTCACTAACTCTACATTTGTCATACCTTGGCAACCTCTTCAACACCTAGAAACTAAAGATCATAAAATAAGGACTCCTTTGTCCAGTATGTACACTATATAAAAAACAGCAACATTAAGTGAAATGTATCTAACATGCAGGGTGATGGGTAAGCTACAGATGTCTAGCACACTAAGGGAATCTTTGTGCAGTTTCTTCCCTCCCACCTCCTCAATCCACTGAACAAGTACAGCAGGTGCACTCTTCTCACTATTCTAAGCATAGTATCTCCAGTTTTTCAAAAACTATTCACACAAAATATTATTCTACTACTTCTACTTTTAAATGTATCAAGCACTTTTAAATATGTAGATAGACTAGGGATTTCATTTAAGACCTTGTCTGCTATTCACATTGCACTGGTAAATAATTGTGCAAAGCAATGGTTTTTATCTGGGGTATCTTCTAAACACAACAATCTGGGCTTTGACACACTTTCTCCCTCTTCTCTGCCTTCAAGCCAGTAGACAATTACAGGCATATGTAATGCTTAGAAATAGCTGAACAAATTCATATCCCCAAATCATTTCCAGAACAAACTTTCCTATAAATTTTAACAGTGTACACAATGTGCTAATATTACTTTGTCATAGATTGGCAACCTGTTTGACATCTAGAGACTAGAAGCTGAAGATTTCAGACAGATTTGTCCATTATTTACAGTATACACCCAGCAAAACTAAATGCAAATCTACAGAAACGGCATCTGAAAGGTCCCATATAAACAGACTAGCACATGGCCTTGCTGCCTCCCAGTACTTATAAAGAGAGCTGATTGGATTCTGCCTCCCATTGTTCAGGAAACACCCATATCTGACGCCCATACGTTCTATACAGATGCAAATAATCAAGGAAAGGCAGGTTATAAGTCAGGAAATTTAAGTAAAGTGGTTCAAAGTTCTTATAATTTCTTCAAAAATCAGAATTGTATGTTATTCTGTTGGTACTAATGGATTTCTCTGAAACTCTCAACATAGTTACTGACTCTCAATATGCTGACAGGGTGATCTTACATATTGAGACTGCAGAATTTATCACTGATGAGTCAATTAACTTTATTATTCATTTAGTTGCAAGATATAATCAGGAATATGAAGCATCTTTTTTTTTACATTTAATAGTATTATAATATTTAATAGCAGTGAAGGGTGTAACATTACAGAGTAAAAATTTAAAACAATAAAGTACTGGATTACATCTTCCTGTGATTATATGTATCCACTGGATACGCAAGGCCTGACAGGGTAATTGAAGGTGCCAGGAGGATACCTGTATATGAGGGAACTCTTGGTAACATTTAGGAAGCTTAAACAACCATCCTCACAATCAAGAAGCACACCAACCTGGCCCAATGGCTTCTCTATGTAGTGCCGGAATATTGGGCATGTGGTGAGGAGACAGTAATGATTACCCTCTTTCACACACACAAGAAGAAATGTACCCTCAGATTCAATCATTTGCTTTCTACTCCTTAACTGGGAATCCTTACAGACTCCCACAGCCCAGTCACAAGAGTCCTTCAAATCAATCTCCCAATAATATTTTCCTGAGATGAAGCTCTGTGATCCCCAGGAAGCAAAATAAAATCCAGCAGAATCTGCAGGTGTATCCTTATGGTGAAGACTGAAGCTGAATCTTCTCATGACTTTAAATATGTTCATCTTAGAATGAACTATGGTTACGTTTTCAAAGATAATGTGAGCTTGGAACTGCTTGTAACTTTCAGTCAGTCCAGGGATAGGTAGGGCAGTGAGTTCTGTTTTCATAAAAGGGGGCATGCTCAGCTGCATTGACTCACTCCTTCTGAACATGTTATCCAAATCTTGCAACAGGACCACATATGGCTCCTGGGACATTGCCATCAGCTCCTGGTACATTTCTCTTAGTTCTTTGCTCTTTTGGATCATGATGGCTTCACTTGTCCTGAGTTTCTCCAAAACACATTGGCCTTCATTTCTCATAGACTCGATGTGTTGCACTTCCTCTTCACAGAGGAGTGGGTGCAGTTTTGTATACTCTGTCCTGATCATTTGTTCCCGCAGAGTCAAGTAGTCCATCCACAGAGTTGTCATTCTGTTCTCTGCCTCTAAATTCTCTTGATTTTCTTGGATCTTCTCCCATAAAGATGCCATTTGCTTTACAAGTCTTTCCATTTGACTCTCAGCAGCTACTTCAATGGGACAGTGTCTGTGTCCTCTGTGCTCATGGGAGTTAGAACAGAGTTGACAGAGGAAGATCCTATTCTCAGTACAGAGGATCCTATTTGTCTCTTTGTGGGTCATACACTTATGCTCCTCAGAGCTCAGGTCCTTCAAGAGGCTGGTTTGTCTTGTAATGGACACCAGTTTCTTCAGAACAATGTTGGTCCTCAAGTCCTTCTGAGATGGTTCCCTACACATAGGGCATTGGACAGGAGGTTGGATGTCTTCCCAGGAAAGGTGGAGGCAGGCTCGACAGAAGCTGTGGCCACAGCTTATGGTGACTGGGTCTGTCAGGCAGCTCAGGCAGATGAAGCAGGTGAGTTCTTTCTGGAAGGCTTGTGAAATGTCTGTCTCCATTTCTCCAAGAAATATTCTCTCACCTCAGCAGTGTTGTGGAGACACAACAATATTAGCTCAGCTCTGGGAAATGATCTTCAATGTATGGAGGAGATAGATCTAGCAGTCTAGGAGCCAGGAGGTATGGAGACTCACTCTGTCTGGTCTGGAGAAGAATGAACCTGGCTGGCCCCTGGCGTGTCCTTATATACTCTCTAAAGACCACACCCACTTCCTCCCTTGTTGCTTTTACTAATGCTTCCAATAGGTGAGCTCCTGTAAATAGCAGTATTCTAAATGGATGGAAGATTGAATTAACTCTTTGTCCATTATCCACAAGCAAATCTTCACAGCAAATCTTCCTGCTTAGGTGGGTGTGGTAGCTCACACCTTTAATCCATGGAGTCCTAGGGAATGAGCTGCTGAAGCAGGAGGTGTTTTAGTTCAAGGCCTGCCTAGAATATACAGTGAGAACTTGTCTCTGGTCCAGAAGGGAAGTCGGGGGCCGAAACATCTTTTATATACAACTCACATCCAACCTCATATGCCTGTGACAAGGCACTCTAGCACAAGGTAATGAGGAGTTCAATAAACTATTGATAGGAAATGTGCTGGAGGTCTCAGAATTTCATTTAAAAGCATCATGTGAACTGTAAAGGTGTAAAACAATGTTTCCATCACCTGGCAACAATCCAAGGAAATTGTCTTACTTGTTCTTTTCACAATCAGACTCTCCTAACAGCCGGGAATTCAGCGGAATGAAATCTGGCAGATGGATGTGTTTCTCTATGCAGAATTTGGAAAATTGAAACATGTACACCACACAATTGATGTTCATTGAGGATTTCAATGGACAACTGATGTGAGTTTTGAAAATGCTGATTTGGTCATCACACATTTGCTAGAAGTTATAGCCATCATTAGTATACCTGTACAAATTAAAGCCATCATTAGTATACCTGTACAAATTAAAACTGACCTGTACAAATTAAAACTGACAAATTAAATCATCACACATTTGCTAAAAGTTATAGCCATCATTAGTATACCTGTACAAATCCAGTATATGTCTCTGGTAAAATGCAACAGTTTTTTTTTTTTTTTTGCTTATTACAATATACAGCACATTACAGGTATTCCACATTATCCTTACAATTCAAGCTGTTATAGAAAGATCAAATCAAACCATAAAAGATATGCTAAATAAACATAAGGGATAACAGCCCCCCAGAAATAGATTACATAATGCTTTATTAAATTTGAATGTTCTCAATGCTAAAGAAAAAGAAACAACAGCTGCAGAGAGACATTGGATAATAGAAAAAACTACAGAATTAAACCAGCCTATATACTTTAAGGATGTGCTGACCTCAGAATGGAAACCAGCATATGTGTCAAATTGGGATGAGTGCATGAGGTTTTGCTTTTGTTTCTACAGGAGAAGAAAAGCCGTGGATACCATCAAAATTGATAAAGATCAATTTGAACAAGAGAGACCTCTTTATTAGAAGAGGTGATAGTTTATTAACCAGCATGACCATCTAATTTAAACTATCTTACACCACTAACAAATGCCTTTTTATTTAATACAATATAACTTACCAAAAAGGAACTTCCCCAAAGTCAGGCTAGGGGAAGGGCTTTTGTGTTTGCCTTTCAGGAGAATGAAGGCTGAGGAAACTGAAGAACACTGGACAAATAAGACATCTGAAGAAAAAGGATATATCCTCTAGAAAAAAATGTCCCAAGAAAAGGAGTAAATTGGCCTATTGGTATATCACATATAAAATTTTGTAAGTCTTCCTAAATGATTATTTCTGCTCTTCTCTACAAACACTTAACACAAATTATCTTTATGTAGTCCCAGTTCAATTAAAAATTAAAGCTGTTTTTGGAGTTGGAGAATGGCTCTCTACTTCTCTAAAACCAAGCATGTTGTTAAAAGGAAAATGCAAAAGCTCTGTATCATGTCAGAAAAAGGAGCCATCTGATATGGGTCAGAGGAAAACCAAAAAGTTGAAGAACTATTCTATTGCCACTAATCTCAATTCTTTGGTTCGATTTTGATTCTTTAAACTTTTTTTTACCAGCTATTATTTTTTATTTTATAATTTAATTTAATTTTACATATCAGCCATGGATCCCCCTGTCCTCCCTCCTCCTGACCCCATCCTCCATCATCCCCCAACCCACACCCTACAACCCATGACCTATTCCCATCTCCTCCAGGGCAAAGACTCCCCTGGAAATTCAGCTCAGCCTGATAGATTCAGTCGAGGCAGGTCCAGTCTGCTCCTCCCTTCACACAGGCTGAGCCAGGTGTCCCTGCATAGGCACCAGGCTCCAAACAGCCAGCTCATGCACCAAGGACAGGTCCCGGTCCCACTGCCTTGGGGCCTCCCAAACAGTTCAAGGTAATCTACTGTCTCACTTATCCAGAGGGCATGATCCAGTTGGGGGCTCCTCAACTATTGGTTCATAGTTCTTGTGTTTCCACTAGTTTGGCTATTTGTCCCTGTGCTTTTTCCAATCATGGTCTCACTGTCTCTTGCTCATACAATCCCTCCTCTCTTTTGCTGATTGGACTCCCAGAACTCCACGTTGGGCCTGGCAATGGATCTCTGCATCCGCTTCCATCAGTCATTGGATGAGAGTTCTACCATGACAGTTATAGTGTTTGGCCAACTGATCACCAGAGTAGGTTAGTTCAGGCTTTCTCTTGACCATTGCCAGTAGTCTATTGTAGAGGTATCTTTGTGAATTTCTGGGGACCTCTCTAGCACTTTGCTTCTTCCTATTCCCAAGGTATAAATTATATATCAAAATTTATAAGATTTATATACATATATTTAAACTTTTGTTATGATATTAATGGTCATACAGTGTACTAACTAATTCTAGAAAAAAAAATGCTTCATGTAGCTACCCCACATGTTTTTTGTGTTGAAGTTTCTATCAGTTTTCAGCAGGGAATCATGACCAGGCCTAATAACCCTACAATGAGGGTTCCATGTGGACAATAATAAGACCACTCAGCTGACAAACATCACCAAAAGATCAGCTTTGGACTACAAACTGCTCAGGAGAATTTCGAAATGGCTAGCTGAGATGATCCAGCCTCACAGACTACTTGCACATGGACTTGAGATAAGCTCTTCACTTTTACATTATGCAGAGACTGGACCACAAATGATACAGCTACCACTCCAGAATTTGAAAATTAACCCCAAATTTTTCTTTTCATGATCCCCCAAAGATGCTGTTGCCAAAAACGTCAGGAAGTAACTTTAAGAACACAATGCCCATATTCCCAAGAGGTGGGATGTGCAGTTTTTGTTCTTTCAGTGGGTTTTGGGTTTGGGATAGTTGTCAATGTTTTGGATGGTTGGTGACAAGTTGTTATTGTTAATGGTCATGAAAGAAGTAAAACAAAGGAAATTATATTTTAGATTCTTATTTGAAAAAAAGGATATAGATAAGAGGTAGATTATTGAATCTACTCTGAAATAAAAGATATAGAAATGATAGAATAAAGGGTAGATTATTGAATCTACTCTGAAATGAAAAAAAGAGAAGATATAAATATGATATAGATTAAAAGTTATATTATTGAATTTACTTTTAAAAGGCAACTATTAGTTTTAAATACTTTACATTGTCTTTGACAAAGAAATTGAAGAAGATATCAGAGAATGGAAAGATCTCTGATGCTCATGAATTAGTAGTATTAACATCTAATAATGACCATTCTACAAAATGCAATCTACAGATTCAAAGAAATCTGCTTCAAAATTCAACACAATTCTTTCCATATCTTTAAAGACCATTCTCAGCATCACATGGAAATACAGAAAGCATTGGATAGCTAAAACATTCCAAAACAATAAAAGAATTGCTGTAAGCATCACCATTCCAGATTCCAAATTGTACTTCAAAGGAATAATAAAAGTAATAAAAGAGTATGGAGACCTCCAGTCCCTGACTGCTGCTGAGGGCTATGTCTGTGTCAATGGCCCCAGTGCATTCAGGGTCTTTGCCCAAACTTGACTCTTTGGACAGCTGAGCAACAGTAAGTAAACTGACAGGTAATCTTCAGTTTCTTCATCGACCAGACATGCATACTCTCAAACACTATTTCTGTTAGTCATTGCCTCCTGAAGAGAAAGTTCAGTCAAGGTCCTATGTCACCAAAATTCCTCTGGAACCTAACCAACTGTTGGAAAACACTTATCCTTGCATTTTGGGGATTGTAAAAATCCACACCTCCTATCTTGCTGGCAATTCTCTCAAACCTGGGATTAGAGAGAAAACCTATTGTGGCAGAAAATAAAGCTTCTTTAATTTGATTCAAAATCGGTGTTGGTGTTCTTTCCTTCAGTGGGAATATCACTACCGATCTTGGCCCCTTTCCTGGAGTTGTAATATGTTTCTTCATTTCTGGTGCATCTGTACCTTTTGTCATCTGCCTGGATTAGGCTGTTACAGTTTCCCATCCTCTTTAATCATTGGAAAATGAGGCACCATGAGGAGCTATAAAGGATTTCTTACCTGACAGCCATAATCTTTCTTACCTCCATTGTGGAGAAAGAATCCAATTGGCTGAGGTTTATTTTGATCAAACACCCCACCTGACATTGTTATTTCCTTCTCAGCCTGTTGGATTAAGGATATCAGAAGCTCAAAGTGGCTTGGGAGAAGTCTGAGCTTCTGGTTCAATGATCTGTTTGTTGTGGCTCCAAACAGGAACACTGACCACACCACCTATCACAGTGGAATCAAAACTTCCAGGCCAGAAGAACTTAAGGTCATGGAAACAGGAAGAAATTTTTTCTCAAGAGGTTGCCAGGGGTGATAGTGAGTGTTACTATTCCCTTTTCTACCCCCTGGTGCCTGGTCCCATGGATCTGGGCTATGGAGAAACCTGCCTCCTGTCTAATCCTACAGAAACCCTCCAGGTGGCTGCCACTTCATTGGCTCTGTAACTTTCTCTTCAAAAGTTCCTAACAGCTGCTCCAGTAAGTCTGTGAATCTGGTACAAACAGTGGAATGCATGATTGTGGGCTAGAGTTGTACCTCTGAATGGGAATTTAGTATCCTGGTCAGATGCTATACTGTGTGGAATACCATGATAGTTGATAAGGCAATCTCTTAGATGCTGCATGGTAGTTTTGGTAAAAATCATTACAGGCAGGAAATGCAAATATATAACTAGAATAAGTATCTCCTTCATGATGGACATGGTGTTGTCCATTCCACAGAGGAAGTAGTCCAATGTATCCATCCTTCATGACCTGGTTCGCTGGTCAGACCGGGGAACGGTGACATATCTGGGGCTTTGTGTTGGTCTCTGTTGTTGGCAGATCTGGCTTTCAGCAGCACCTGTAACAAGGTCACTCTTGATGAGTGAATATCCATATTGTCAATCCATGCATAACCCGCATCTCAGATACAATAGCTACTTTGAACATGGGCCCTTTGAATAATAATGAGGATGGCTAATTAATGAGTCTGACTGTCCACAGAGTGGGTCATCTTATCTACTTGATTATTGACCTCCTCCTCTGATAAAGGTATCTTTCATGTGCATTTAAAGGGACAGGGGTTTTCACATTCTTTGCTGATTTGCAGATCTGTCCAAATACTTCTTCCCCAAATGTCTTTCCAATTTTTCTTTATTTTCTTTTTTGTTTTTATTTTTTCTTCTCTCTTATACTCCCATCTGGACACTGTCTCTCCTTCCTCCACTCCACAGAGATGTACTACTCCTCTATTTCCCTACAGAAAAGCACAGGTCTTTGGGGGCTATCAACTGAACACAACAAAACAAAATGTAATAATAGTAGGCACAAACCTTCATATCAAGACTGGAGAACCAACCCAGAAGGAAGAAAAGGTTCCCAGGATCAGACAAACAGGTCAGCACTCACCAAATTCCCCCTGTTAGGACTCCCACAAGTCCCATGAGCTAAACAACCAGGGCATGTACACAAAGGACTAAGTACAGACCCATGCATGCTCTGTGATTGCCTCTACAGTCTCTGAGCCCCTGTGAACCCTGTTTAGTTGACTCTGTGAGTTCTGTTCCCCTTGTGTCTTTGATGCTTCCTACAATCTGCCTTCCCCTCTTCCTTGAGGTTCACTGAGTTCTGCTTAATGATTGGCTGTGGATTTCAGCATCTGCTCCCAACAGCTGTTGGAGAAATCCCACCTGATGTGCATTGTACTAAACACCAATATCTATCTGAGTGTAACAGAATTTCATTAGGTATTGTCTCATTGATTGTGTGTTTGTGTGTGTGTGTATGTGTGTGTGTGTGTGTGTGTGCGTGTGTGTGTCTGTCTGTCTGTCTGTCTGTCTGTGTCTGTGTGTGTGTCAGTGAAGACACTGCACAAACATCCACAGATGAGCACAGCAGGATAAACTAAAATGGTTGTCTTCAAACAGAAACACCACTGACTCACTAAGCCTAGAGGATTGGGAAATACCTTCAATGATTCAATCAACTCAGCAATTTCCAACCTAGCTCTCCTGAAATCTGGTTCTGATGCTGCTCATCCCTCAATCCAGGATAAATCAATTAATTGGTTTAGATCTCTGAATTTTTGGTTCCTCATTTAGGAGCCTTAGGCAGGTGGCTAATTAGTAGCCTCTGTAACTTTTCTGTATGTGTTAAGGGCCAGGGTGGCAGAAAACCCCTTCCTTCAAATATGTCATTGGTAATGAAGGTAGACAATTCCTGCAAGAATCCTCATTTGTAAGAAAAGTACTCCACCTGTAAGTTCTGAGCTTCCATGGGCATGCTTCTGCAGAGTGGGAGCAATTCTCTCAATGGGGAACTGACTCCTGCCTGGGTCTCAATTACAAGATTTTTAATATAGTTTCTCACTCCAGGAATGGAACAAGTGTAGCTTGTTGACTGAACTTTCTCACCAGAAGCCAATGTTATCAATCTTTAATTCAGTTTTTATGCCAAAACCAAGCTTTTTTTTATTACTATAGCTCTATAACAGAGAATGAAGTCAGGGATGGTGATGTCTCTAGAAACTGCTTTATTGTAAAGGATTATTTTAGATATCCTAAGTTTTCTTGTTTTCCATATGAAGTTGAGTATTGTTCTTTTCCATATGAAGTTGAGTATTGCTCTCTCTGTGTTTCTGTCTTTGTGTCTGGGGGGGGGTTGCATGTTTTTTTTATGTGTTACTGTTAGTTTCATATATATATAATTTTATAACTCACTTAATTTCACATATCAGCCATGCATTCCCTCATCCTTCGTTCTACAAGCCCCCAGTCCCCCCCCCATACACTCCCATTCCCACCTCCTCCGAGGCAAGGTCTCCTTTGCAGAGTCAGCCCAGCCTGGTAGACTCAGCCAAGGCAGTGCATTCCCCTCATCCCAACACCAAGGCTGAGCAAAGTGGCCCAGCATAGGCCCCAGGTTCCAAAAAGAGAGTTCTCAACAGAAGCTCAAATGGCTGAAAGATATTTAAAGAATTGCTCACCATCCTTAATCATCAGGAAAATGCAAATCAAAACAACTCTGAGATACAATCTTATACCCCTCAGAATGACTAAGATCAAAAACACTGAAAACAGTGTATGTTGGAGAACATGTAAAGCAAGGGGAACACTCCTACACTGTTGGTGGGAATGCAGACTTGCACACCCACTTTGGAAATCAATATGGCATTTTTTTGAAAATTGGGAATCAACCTCCCTCAAGACTTAGCTATACCACTCTTGGGCATATACCCAAGGAATATTCAATCATACCACAAGAACACATGCTCACCTATGTTTATAGCAGCATTTTTTATAAGAGCCAGGGCCTGGAAAAAAACTAGATTCCTTTCAACTGAAGAATGGATAAAGAAAATGGATAAAGAATGGATAAAAGAAAATTGCAGGCAAATCAATGGAATTAGAAAATATCATGCTGAGTGAGGTAACCCAGATTCAGAAAGAAAAATATGGTATGTACTCACTCATAGGTGAATACTAGATGTAAAACAAAGGATAACCAGACTGCAGCTCACAATTCCCGGGAGGCTAGTAAACAGGACCCTAAGAAAGTAACAAGGATTGCCCAAGGAAAACAGAGAAATGTATGAGAGATACATGAGCAAACTGGGGGTTGACGTGTGTGTGTGTGTGTGTGTGTGTGTGTGTGTGTCTGTGTCTGTGTCTGTGTCTGTGTGTCTGTGTGTGTGTGATTTCTGCACACACTTCCAAAGCTAAGCAGAGTTGGATGGACTAAAATGGCATTCTTCAAACAGAAACACCACTGGAATCCACAAGCTAATTTTAAATTTTTTCTTCATTTAATATTTTATTTGGGTTGGTACAGTCTACAGAGATGGATGTGCCCAAGCAGACAAGAGGAGGAATGAACAAGGGTCCTATGCAAGAACAACAGTTGCTTTAGCCAACTGAGATATCTCTCCAGTCCCACACACTGAGTTTGGAGAAAAATGCCTTAATTCTCTTCCCCTTCTCTTGTAACCAAATAGTCACGTTTATTTTCTTCTTTCTGAGTCTTCACAATATTTTCTGCTCAGTCCAATACAGACAAGTTGCTCCAAAGAAACCATGTTGTAATATGCTTGGGACTAGCAACTAAAAAGTATTCCAGTTCCCAACTCATTCGAGAGAAAATGAAACCAGTACAGTAACAGGGTAGTGTATACAACAGAGCTCAGCACTTCCCCTCCCTGAACCTGACAATCACCTCATTTTCAGCTGTATTAAAGCCTGAGCCACCATGTCGAATTTTCCTAGTTTAACTGGAAATGCTCCATACATTACATAGTCTACCAGGTGCCATTGATAATAACACTGGCTGCTGCTTCAGGGGGACAATTATAGGTCACAGCTGACCAGGTCCTAGGATCCCTTCCATCATTTGAAAGGGGGCTCGAGGAAAGGGAGATGAGCAGAAGACAGATAACCTTGTGCTTCAGCCACTAAGTGGAGATATGAGCCCACCATTGCCTTCCAGCCTGAGGTCTCAGAGACCTCAGAAGCATGAGCTGTAATGAAATCCAGTGCCTGAGTTTTCAGCTGCCCTGAGCTGTGGAGGTCAGCCAGGAAGAGAGTGTGGGCAGCATTCTCCTAAGAGAGGTCCCTGAAGAGGGCATCCTCACACATGACCTTCAAGCGCTTCAGGCCCTACTTGTCAGCAGCTGCCAGCAGAACATCTGCCATGCTGTCCAGGTCTGGTACTGTTCCTGTGTAAATGAAGTCCATCATTGCCTTGAAGACTTGTGGCTCCAGATCAGGGATGACAACACGATTCTTTCTGCTCTCCTCCATGTCATGTTGAAACATGGCTCTGAAAACTGGAGAGCGAGCTGCTAAGATGGACTTAGGAGCCTAGAATTCCTGGCCAGCTACCACCAGGCAGCAGTCTGTGAATCAGGAATTCTCGCACAGCTCTCCTAGCTCATGTGCCAATGTACATATTGGAACTTGAATCCCTGGCTTCCTATTCTGGTCAGGGATGCTGAAGGAGTCTTTGATCACGCTCACCATGCACAGGAGGTTGATCTGATCATGTGGGAGAAGACAAGGTGCATGGGACAGGAGGAAATCTCGTAGGATGTACTTTTTGAATCCGTAACCAAGGCCTGGCACAAACCTAAAAGCTTTTAGGCTCGTCCTGGTTTGCTTTTTCTCTTCTTTGTCGCTTATGATCCAGAACTGGAACTTTGCCCAAACATGACTCTTTAGACAGCTGAGCAAAACTAGATTAACTGGCAGGTAATCTGCACTTACTTCATCAAGTCCATTAGGGATTACTGTCAAACACCATTTGTCATTGGCTTCTATTGAAAAAGTTGGGCTTCTAAGGCTTCCTAGTCTTTCCTCCACAATAGAATGGAAGCTGCTGATGGTCCACATGTAAGAGAAATTCTGAAGGCTGATTTGAGTGTGCTCCCATCTTTGGACTGTCCCATCTCCTGCCATTTCTCCTGGAGGTAGTTTGAAGGTTAAACTGGATCCAAAAGAGAAGAACTAGCAATTGTTTTCTCTTCACCTTGTGAGACACAATGACAGACATGAATTAGATGTTCTGTTTTTGTTTTTCCTGTATTCTCTGTTAGACGCGGCTTGAAATTTGGATTTCAGATATTTTCTATACAGATTTCAATACTAATTTCAGAGAAGTCAGTGTGTGCTACTAGGACCTCTTACATAACTCCATTTTTTGTCTAGATTGAATCTTAGGGCAATAGGTAAATGATTTTGACAATTAAACACAGTTGTTGAATATTTTGGAAAATTTTATGCACTCATATCAAAAAATGTTGTACTAGGTTCTCTAGAGTAACAGAACATATATAAGGAATCTCTCTGTGTATGAAGGAAGGAGATTTATTAGAATGACTTAGGGCTCCATCTCTGCTAATCTCCCATTGGCTAGCTGTGAAGGAAAAGTCCAATATCTAGTACTTACTCAGTTTAGGAGGTTGGATGGGTCCACTAGTCTTCAGTGTATACTAGAGTTCTAAACATTCTCTAATGCCAGGGAAGGGTTGGACTTGCTGCAAGGTGAGGGCAAGCAGGCAAATAGCAAGAGCTTTCTGCTTCCAAGTCCTTTGAAATGCTTCCAGCAGAGGGTGTGGCCCAATTTAGGGTGTCTGTTCCAGCTTTAAGATCTGTATTAAAGGTGTGTGTCTTCAGACTTTGAGATCCAGATTAAATATTTGTGTCTTTTTACTTCCAAAGTCTGTACTTGAATTGGATCTTAACTACTTCAATTGAAGGAAAACACTTCTCTCTTGTGTGCCCTCCATTTTAGGGTTTTAGTAAATTCCATGTCTTTTTAATTTGGGAACAAGAATAACCAGCACAAGTGTATTTTGCTTACTGTGGCTCATCTTAAATAAAATAGGGATGGCGTCCATTACTACACAGCTGTTATTTCCTCTTTTCGGGGTTTTACACTAAATCTTCCTACTAACATGATCTGGGAAGAGGTGTCTTCCTTTCTCTGTCAGGGATTTCAGTGTTCACAACTTCTGAATTCTGGTGTAGCAAACAGCCAATCTTAGGGTGAACTTTTAAGCACAAAACCCATACTCTGGGTTCATAAACTTCAATTAACAAGAACAATTATCCAGAAGCGGCACTACAGAAGCCAAAATGTTACTGTATTTCAAGCAAGGATTGAACATTTAGAGGTATTCCTAGAGCTGTGGACTTAGGTGGATTAAGCCTTCCTTTTAGTTATCACAGGGGATTGCTGTTTTTTTTTCCAGAAATGCTGGGTTTTACACCATGCATAGTACTTCTGTCATGGAGACAGCTGTACTTAGGTGTTAGGGCGCCAGTAATGTCTGGGCCCTGTTACACAGGTAGGTCTGTGCACCATGAGCATGTGGTGCCCTCAGAGGTCAGAAGAGGTTGTTGGATCCCCTGAATAAGTGTAAACTGGAGTTACCAACTGTAGTCAGGTACCCTATGAATGCAGTAAATTGGATGCTAATCTTCTGGAAAGGTATCCAGCAACTTTTACTGCTGAACTATTACTCCATCCCATCCCAGATACTTTCTTAAAGAGGACAGAACAGCACTGAAATACTAGTTCATTCTCTAAAGCTTTGGCATCTGAAAGGTTTTAGCAGGAATTAAAGAGGTAATCATGATTTCATTTCTACATCTTTCTTTCATTTTTGACAGCTTTCCACTCTGCATGTCTGGCTCTCTTAAAAGTTACTGTATGGACCAAGTTAGCCTCAGACTCACAGAGTTGAGTCAGTCTCTGCTTTCAGACTACTCTGATCAATGCCATAGACTATCACATCATGCCTGGTTCATGAATTTCTATTTAATCACAGTAACCACAGTGTTAGTCTTAAACAAATGATATTGAAAGTTTGCTTTTAACATTAATTTAAAGAATATAAAGACTTTTTATTCATCTTAATATTAATTAATTTGACTAAAATATTTTGAGTCAAATTAAATAAGCTTTATTTCCTGCCAAAATAGGTTTTCTCCTTAATCCTTGGACTGAGAGATAAGCCAGGATCATAGCAAAAGTGGGGCATTTAAACTCCAAAAATGCAAGGCTAAGGGTTTTCTGAGGGTTGGAGAGAGTGTTCCAGAGGATTTTGGGTGATGTAGGATCTTAGCTGAATTTTTTCACCAGGAGCCAATGAAAAAGAGAAATAATTGGACTGTTGGTTATTTTGAAGTCTAATTTCTTGAGTTCTTTCTATATTCTGGATATCAGCCCTCTGTCAGATGTGCGGTTGGTGAAGATCTTTTCCCATTCTATAGGCTGTCACTTTGTTTTGTTGACCATATCCTTTGTCCTACAAAAGCTTCTCAGTTTCAAGAGGTCTCATTGATTAATTGTTTCTCTCAGTGTCAGTGCTACTAGTGTTATATTTAGAAAGTGATCTCCGACGCCAATGTGTTTAAAATTACTTCCTACTTTCTCTTCTGTCAGGTTCAGAGTAACTGGATTTATGTTGTGGTCTTTGATCCACTTGGACTTAAGTTTTGTGCACGGTGAGAGATATGGACCTATTTGCAGTCTTCTACATGTTGACATCCAGTTATGCCAGCACCATTTGTTGAAGATGCTTTCTTTTTTTCCACTGCACAATTTTGGCTTCTTTGTCGAAAGTCATATGTTCATAGGTGTGTGAATTAATATCAGGGTCTTGAGTTCAGTTCCATTGTTCCACACGTTGGTTTTTATGCCAGTACCAACCTGTTTTTTATTACTGTAGCTCTATGGTAGAGCTTGAAGTCAGGGATAATGATGCCTCCAGAGGTTGTTTTATTGTACAGGATTCTTTTGACTATCCTGGGTTTTTTATGTTTCCATATGAAGTTGAATATTGTTCTTTCTAGGTCTGTGAAGAATTGTGTTGGCATTTTGATAAGGATTGCATTGAATCTGTATACTGCTTTTGGAAAGATTGTCATTTTTACTATGTTAATCCTACCTATTCATCAGCATGGGAAATCTTTCCATTTTCTGACATCTTCAATTTCTTTCTTCAGGGACTTAAAGTTCTTATCATATAAGTCCTTCACTTGCTTAGTTAGAGTTACACCAAGGTATTTTATATCATTTGTGACTATTGTAACGGTGATGTATCTCTGATTTCAAGGGAAAGAGAACTTAGAGGAGCAGGATGTCCCAGCTGGATCAGGAACTGAGTGGGAGAACAAGGAAAGAGATACCATGGTAAATGTTGCATTTTGTCAAAGGCCTTTTCAGCATCTAGTGAGATGATCATGGTTTTTTATTCTTTCAGTTTGTTTATATGGTGTACTACATTGACAGACTTTCGTATGGTGAACCACCCTTGCATCCCTGGGATGAAACCTACTTGATCATAGTGGATACTTGTTTTGAGGTGTTCATGGAGTCTGTTTGCCAATATTTTATTGAGTATTTTTGCATCAATGTTCATGAGGGAGATTGGTCTGTAGTTCTCTTTCTTTGTGGCATCTTTTTTTGGCTTGGGAATAAGGGTAATTGTAGCCTGGTAGAAAGACCTTGGTAATGTTCCTTCTGTTTCTATTGTGTGGAACAATTTAAAGAGTATTGGTATTATCTCTTCTTGGAAGATCTGGTAGATTCTGCACTGAAACCATCTGGTCCTGGACTTTTGTTGTTGCTGTTGTTGTTGTTGTTGGGAGACTTAATGACTGTTTCTATTTCCTTAGGGGTTATTGGTCTATTTAAATAGTTTATCTGATTTGCATTTCCCTGATGATGAGGGATGTTGAGTAATTCCTTAAATGTCCTTCAGCCATTTGACCTTCCTCTGTTGAGAATTCTCTGTTTAGTTCTATAGACCATTTCTTAATTAGCCTGTTGGGCATTTTGATGTCTAATTTCCTGAGTTCTTTATATATTCTGGATATCAGCCCTCTGTCAGATGTGCGGTTGGTGAAGACCTTTTCCCATTCTGTAGGCTGTGGCTTTGCCATGTTGACCATATCCTTTGCTCTACAAATGCTTCTCAGTTTCAAGAGGTCCCATTGATTGACTGTTTCTCTCAGTGTCTGTGCTACTGGTGTTATATATAGGAAGTGATCTCCTATGCCAATGCATTCAAGACTACTTCCTACTTTCCCTTCTATCAGGTTCAGAGTAACTGAATTTATGTTACGGTCTTTGATCCACTTGGACTTAAGTTTTGTGCACGGTGAGAGATATGGACCGATTTGCATTCTAAACATTGATATCCAGTTATGCCAGTACCATTTATTGAAATGACTCAGAGATACCACCTTACACCCGTCAGAATGGCTAAGATCAAAAACACTGAAGACAGCTTATGTTAAGAGGATGCTGAGCTACGCGACTCTCCTCCACTGCTAGTGGGAATGCAACTTGTACAACCACTTTGGAAATCAATATGGTGCTATCTCAGAAAATTGGCAATCCATCTCCCCTAAGACCCAGCTATTCCACTCTTGGGCATATACCCAAAGAATGCCCAATCATACCACAAGGGCACTTGCTCAACAATGTTTATATCAGCATTGTTTGTAATAGCCAGAACCTGGAAACAACCTAGATGCCCTTCAATTGAAGAATGGATAAATAAATTGTGGTACATATACACAATGGAATACTACTCAGCAGAGAAAAACAATGACATCATGAGTTTTGAAAGCAAATGGATAGGTCTAGAAAAAATCATCCTGAGTAAGGTAACCCAGACTCAGAAACACAAACATGGTATGTACTCACTCATAGGAGGATACTAAATGTAAAACAAAGATGACTAGACTGCTACTCACAACTCCAGGGAGGCTACCTAGAATACAGGACACTAAGAAAGACACAGGGATTGCCCAATGACAGAGAAATGGATGAGATCTACATGTACAACCTGGACATGAGTGGGGGTAATGAAGGGCAAGATTCAAGGGTAAGAGCGCTTTGGGGAGTGGGAGATACCAGCTGGATCAAGAACATAGAGGGAGAACAAAAAATAAGAGACCATGAAAAATGAAGACCACATGAGAATAGGAAGAAGCAAAGTGCTAGAGAGGTCCACAGAAATCCACAAAGATTCCTCTACAATAGACTACTGGCAATGGGTGAGAGAAAGCCTGAACTTACCTACTCTGTTGATAGGGTGGCCAAACATCCTAATTGTCATGCTAGAAATCTCATCCAATGACTGAAGGAACCAGATGCTGAGATCCACCGCCAGGCCCTAGGTGGAGCTCCAAGAGTCCAATTGATGAGAAAGAGGAGGGATTGTATGAGTGAGAACTGTTGAGACCAAGATTGGAAAAACACAAGGACAAATAGCCAAACGAATGGAAACACATGAACTATGAACCAATAGCTGAGGAGCCCCCAACTGGATCATGCCCTCTGGATAAGTGAGGCAGTTGATTAGCTTGATCTGTTTGGGAGGCATCCAGGCAGTGGGACTGGGACCTGTCCTTAGTGCATGAGTTGGCTGTTTGGAACCTGGGGCTTATTCAGGGACACTTAGCTCAGCCTGAGATGAGGGGACTGGATCTGCCTGAGCTGAATCTACCAGGTTGAACTCAATATCCAGGGGAGTCTTTACCCTGGAGAAGATGGGAATTGGGGGTGGCGGGAATCCTATGTTTCTTTTTTCACTTTATAAAAAATTAACTTTACATATCAGCCATGGATTCCCCTGTCCTCCCTCCTCCTACCCACACCTGCCTTCCTCCAATCTAGGCCCATTCCCACCTCCTCCAAAGCAAGGACTCCCCTAGGGATTCAGTTCAGCCTGGTAGATTCAGTTGAGTCAGGTCCAGTCTGCTCCTCCCTTCACCAAAGTTGAGCAAAGTGTCTCAGCATAGACCTTAGGTTCCAAAAAGCCAACTCATACACTAAGGGTCAGGTCCTGGTCCCACTGTCTGTGAGGCCTCCTAAATAGTTCAATCTAGTCCACTGTCTCACTTATCCAGAGGGCCTGATCCAGTTCCATGGGAGCCCCTTAGCTACTGGTTCATAGTTCATGTGTTTCCACTAGTTTGGCTATTTGTCACTGTGCTTTTTCCAATCATGGTCTCAATATCTCTTGCTCATATAATCCCTCCTCTCTCTCACCAATTGCACTCCTGGAACTCCAACTGGGGCTTGGCCATGGATCTCTGCATCTGCTTCCAACAGACACTGGATGAGAGTTCTATCATGACAGCCAGGGTGATATGCCATCTGATCACCAGAGTAAGTCAGTTTTGGCTTTCTGTAAAGCATTGCCAGTAGGCTATAGTGGAGGTATCTTTGTGGATTCCTGGGGGACCTCTCTACCACTCTGCTTCTTCCTAATCCCATGGGGTCTTCCTTTATCATGGTATCTCTTTCCTTGTTCTCCCTCTCTGTTCCTGATTTAGCTGGGACTTCCCACTCCCCCAAGGTCTCTTTCCCTCGACCCTTGCCCTTCATTACCGACCCCTCAATTCCAGATTGCTCATGTAGATCTCCTCCATTTCTCTGTCATTTGGCAATCCCTGTGTCTTTCTTATGGTCCTCTTTACTTGCTAGCCTCCCTGGAGTTGTGAATGGCAGTCTGGTCATCCTTTGCTTTACATCTAGTATCCACCTATGACTGAGTACATACCATGTTTGTCTTTCTGAGTCTGAGTTGCCTCACTCAGGATGATTTTTTCTAGATCCATCCATTTGCCTGCAAAACTCATGATGTCATTGTTTTTATTTGCTGAATAGTACATCATTATGTATATGTACCACATTTTATTTATCCATTCTTTAATTGAAGGACATCTAGGTTGTTTCCAGGTTCTGGATATTACAAACAATGGTGCTATGAACATAGCTGGGCATGTGTTCTTGTGGTATGATTGAGTATTCCTTGGATATATGCCCAAGAGTGGTATAGCTGGGTCTTGAAGGAGGTTTATTCCCAATTTTCCAAAACTATCTGTTTCTGTATTTCATTTGCTAGGGAGACTTAGTAATCATGCTAATTTACTAGTGTTTTTCTGTATATATATATATATATATATATATATATATATATATATATATATATATATATATATATATAATACATGTCTGATCTTGATTTGTTTGTGCTAAGTGGGACCGATTGATTATTTTTTTAATTTTTATTTTTTTCAATTTACATAGCAACCACAGATTCCCCTCTCATCCCTCCTCTTGCTCCCACTCTCCTCACCTTCTCTCCTTGCTCCCACCACTCATCCACTCTTCTAACAGGGTAAGTTCTCCCATGGGGAGACAAGCTAAGCCTGGTACATTCAGTTGAGGTAGGACCAAGCCCATCCCCTGTGCATCAAGCGTGAGCAAGGTATCTGGCCATAGGTAATGTGATCCAGAAAGCCAGCTCATGCACCAGGGATAGACCCTGATCACTCTGCCATGAGCCCCTCAAACTGACCCAGCTACACAACTGTCTCTGTATGCAGAGGTTCTAGTCTGGTCCCATGCAGGTTCCACAGCTGTAGGTCTAATGTTCATGAGTTCCTTTGAGCTTGGTTCAGTTGTCTCTGTAGATTTTCCCATCAGGATCTTGACCCCCTTTACTCACATAATCCCTCTTCCTACCCTTAAACAGGACTCCTGGAGCTCAGCCAGGTGCTTGGTTGTCATTCTCTGTATCTACTTCCATCAGCTACTGAACGAAGGCTCTGTGATAACTCTTAGGGTATTCATCAGAATTATTACAAGGGTAAGCCAATTCAGGTACCATCACTACTATTACTAGTAGTCTAATCTGGGATTGTGGGTTAATGGAAATTTCCCTAGCACCAGGGGCCTGTGACCTTTCTCTAATTCCTTATAAGAGGTCAAGTACAATGCCAGGAAACATCGCCTCCTTTGGGTCATATAGCCCAAGGTCATGGATGCAGCAAATACTGCTACATTTACCCATTTATTCTAAATGAAAAGGTTCTAATCTTAATGCAAACCATATACTGTAGCACGAATCTTGAAAGTTCTTGTTAACAAAATCAAACCCAGGGCCAGGTATTAGAGTGAATGTTGGAAGATCAGACAAGCCGAACAAGTCACAGCTTCCTCACCTCACCAATTGCTCAGCTGATCCTCTTCCCTCAGACTGGAAGCCTCTGAGTCCTCATCCAAATGGATCTCAGCTGAACTGCTACCCAACAGCCTAAAAGCTTAACCAGCCCTAGTTCCTGGTCCTCATGCCTTATATACCTTTCTGCTTTCTGCTATCACTTCCTGGGATTAAAGGCTCACTAACTAGGATTAAAGGCATGAGTCACCATGTCTGGCAGTTTCCAGTGTGGCTTTAAACTCTGCCTCCCAAGTGATAGGATTAAAGGCGTGTGTCCCACCATTTTCTGGCCTCATATCTAGTAGCTGTTCTGCTCTCTGACTCCAGATAAGGGTACACAATATTTTGGGGAACACAATATACAATAAGAATGAATATCAAGTATTGTTCAGGAAAAAGACAGGGTAATGTCATAAACAAAAATGGAATTACAACCAACACAAATAACATTAAACAAGAAAGACATGCCAAATGTCCAAAACATGGGTAAATGGCACATTACTGAAGTTACTCTAATAGCTGTCCTGTTGTGAAGATTCTAACTCTAGTACTAATATGTTCTAGCTAAGATACAAGATGATTGCAACTGTAACTATCTAGTCTTCAACTCCATCAAAGACCAGAGAAGGAACATAATAAAACCAGAGAAAACTAAAAATGCAAGCAAGCCATTTCTGAAATTCTTGTGAGAATAGACACAGATAGCTGGCAGCCTGGACAGTCACCTAAAGTTTCTCAGCATCATTGGGGCAACCAATTTGTCTACAGACCTAGAATAGCTGACAGACCATTTTCAGAAGCAGGTATTTTTGAAGACCATCTTACCCTGCCTTGGCAGAGTTCACTAGTCACTTTTCCTTGTTTTCCTTAACTTGTCAGTGGTCTTAATTTTTACAGTATGGATGACAGGTAAAGAGCTCATACATTTTCTAGATCCATCCATTTGCTTGCAAATTTCATGATATCATTGTTTTTTACTGCTGAGGGCGAGGAGTGGGTGATGAGAACATAGGGAAATGGGAGGGTTAAGCTGGAACAGGGACAGATTTGGAGGGCAGGGAGGAAGATAGCATGATAGATGAGGACATCTTGGAAATAGGTAGAGGCAGGGTGCTGGGGAGGCTCTCAGGAATCCACAAGGTTGACCACACCTTGGTCTGCTGGTAGCAGTCCAGAGGGGGCCTGGATCGGTCTACTCTGGTGACCAGCCTAGCAAATAACCTAGCTGTTATTATAGAGCCTTTGTGCAGTGACTGATGGAGGCAGATACAGGGATCCACAGCCACGCACCAGTCTGAGCTCCAGAAATACAATTGATGAGAGAGAGGAGAGATACTGCAGGCGAGGGATGTTGAGATCATAATGGGAGGACGTGCAGAGATGACTGACCACACTAGTAGAAGCCCATGAACTGTGGACTGGTGGCTGTGGAATACCCGTGGGACTGGACTAGGCCCTCTGGATATGGAGACGGTTGATTGGCTCGAACTCTTTGGGGGGCACCTAGGCAGGGGGATCGGGATCTGTCCCTGGTCTATGGGCAGGCTTCTGGAATCCGGTGCCTGTTTTGTGACACCTTGCACAGCCTTCCTGCAGTGGGAAGGGCCTTGGAACTGGCTAGGCTCAGTGTGCTAGGCTTTGCTGACTTCCAATGGGAGACCTCGATTTGGGGGATGTGGGGTGGCTTTGGAAAGAGGGCTGGGTGTGGGAGGAGGGAGGAGGGGGGATCGGTGGATAGTATGTGGAGTGAGTAGAAAATTTCTTAATAAATAAAAATGAAAAAATAAATAATTAAGTAATTAAATTAAAGAGCTCATACCTGATGAGCAGGAAGCAGAGCCCGGAACTCTTGAAGGTGACTCTCTTTTTTTCTGCCATTTATTCCATTCAGATCCACAGTACCGGGATTACTCAGCAAACTATAGTGGTCTTTTCCTTGTATCTCAGATAATGCTACTTGGAAACACTCTTCCAGATCTATCCAAGGACACTAAGATAAATAAATCAGAAATAATAGGTCTGACTTAGCAAAATGAAATAAGACCAGATATGTATTTGAAATAGATCATTAAACCCTAGTAAAAGAGCATAATCACTAAAAGTCTCCCCACCAAAAAAATTCCAGGCCCAGAACTTTTGAAGGAAGCAGTACCTGAAATTCTGACCCCAAACACACATAGAGAATAGTCACTGATACTAGTGGTTAGCCACTTGCAAAAGCTTCTTAAGAGGAACCAGAAAGAAATCAGAGAAACAAAGAAATTGCAGAAAAAAAAACTTTCAAAGTAGCCTCACATAATATAAAATATCTTGTGGGAAACTATAACAAAGCAAGTGAAAGACTTCTATGATCAAAACTTCAAGTCCTTGAGGAAGAAAGTAAAGAAGATATCAGAAAATGGAAAGATCTCCCATGATCATGGATAAGAAGAATCAACATAGTAAAACCAGTAATCTTACCAAAAGTGATATACAGATTCAATGCAATTCCCATCAAAATCCCAACATAATACTTCACAGACTTGGAAAGAATAATACTTAACTTTATATGGAAAAACAAAAAACCTAGGATAGCTAAAAGAATCCTGTATAATAAAACAACCTCTGGAGGTATCATGGTCCCTGACTTCAAGCTCTACTATAGAGCTACAATAATAAAAACAGCTTGGTACTGGAAAAAAAAAACCGACATGTGGAACAATGGAATTGAATTGAAGATCCTGATATTAATCCATACACCTATGAACATATGATTTTCGACAAAGAAGCCAAAACTGTACCATGGAAAAAAGAAAGCATCTTCAACAAATGGTGCCGGCCTAATTGGATGTCAACATGCAGAAGATTGCAAATAGATCCATATCTGTCGCTGTGCACAAAACTCAAGTCCAAGTGGATCAAAGACCTCAACAAAAATCCAGTTACACTGAACTTGATAGAAGAGAAAGTAGGAATTCGTCTGGATTGAATTGGCACAGGAGACCACTTCCTAAATACAACACCAGTAGCACAGACACTGAGAATGACAATTAATAAATGGGACCTCCTGAAACTGAGAAGCTTTTGTACAGCAAAGGACACAGTCAATAAGACCAAAGGACAGCCTACAGAATGGAAAAAGATCTTCACCAACCCCATATCTAACAGAGGGCTGATCTCCTTAGTCATCAGGGAAATGCAAATCAACACAACTCTGAGATACCATCTTACACCTTTCAGAATGGCTAAGATCAAAAACACTGAAGACAGCTAATGATGGAGAAGATGTGGAGCAAGGTGAACACTCCTCCACTGTTGGTGGGAATGCAAACTTGTACAGCCACTGTGGAAAACAGTATGGCGGTTTCTTAGAAAATTGGGAATAAGTCTTCCCCAAGACCCAGTTATACCTCTCTTGGGCATATACCTAAGGAATGCTCAATCTTACCACAAGGACACATGCTCAACTATGTTCATATGAGCTTTATTCATAATAGCCAGAACCTGAAAACAACCTAGATGCACCTCAACTGAAGAATGGATAAAGAAAATGTGGCACATATACACAATGGAGTACTACTCAGCAGTAAAAAACAATGATCGTGAAATTTGCAGGCAAATGGATGGATCTAGAAAAAATCATTCTGAGTGAGGTAACCCAGACTCAGAAAGACAAATATGGTATGTACTCACTCATAGGAAGATGCTAGATGTGGAACAAGGATGACTAGACTGCTACTCACATCACCAGTGAGGCTACCTGGAAAACGGGACTCCAAAAAAAGACACGGAGAAATGGACAAGATCTACATGAATAGCCTGGTCATGAGTGGGAACAATGAAGGGCGACAGTCGAGGGAAAGAGTGGGAGATCCTAGCTGGATCAAGAAAAGAGAGGGAGAACAAGGAATAGGAGACCATGGTAAATGAAGACCACATGAGAAGGTGAGAAGGGGAGGAAGCAGAGAGCTAGGGAGGCCCACGGAGATCCACAAAGATACCCCCTCAAAAGACTGCTGGCAATGGTCGCGAGACGGCAGGAACTGACCTACTCTGGTGATGGGATGGCCAGACACCCAAATAGTGGTGCCATAAACCCCATCCAAGGACGGAGGAATCTGAAGGCAGACATCCACGGCTGGGCCCCTGGTGGAGCACCGGGAGTCTAATTAGTGAGTAAGAAGAGGATTTATATGAGCGAGAATTGTTGAAGCCAAGGTTGGATAAAGCACCGGGACAAATAACCAAATGAATGGAAGCACAGGATCTATGAACCAAAGGCTGAGGGGCCCCCAACTGGATCAGGCCACCTGAATGGGTGAGACAGTCATTTGGCTTGATCTGTTTGGGAGGCAGCTGTGCATTGGTGCCAGGTCCTGGGCTCGTTGCATGAGTTGGCTGTTTGAATCCTGGGACTTATGCAGGGACACTTGGCTCGGTCTGGGAGGGGGGAATGGACCTGCCTGGACTGAGTCTACCAGGTCAACCCTGGTCCTCGGGGGAGACCTTGATCTGGAGGAGGTGGGAATGGGGGGTGGGCTGGGGGGAGGGGTGGGCGAGAGGGGGAGAACAGGGGATTCTGTGGCTATTATGTTGAACTGAATGGTGTTGTAAAATAATAATAATAATAATAATAATAATAATAATAATAATAATAATAATAAAAAAACCAAAAAAAAAAAAATGATCGTGAAATTTGCAGGCAAATGGATGGATCGAGAAAATATCATCTTGAGTGAGGTAACTCAGAAGGACAAATATAGTATGTACTCACTCATAAGTGGATACTAAAAGTGAGGGAAGGGATGGCCAGACTGCAACCGAAAACTCCGGAGAGGCTAGTTAACAGGAAAAGACTCTAGGAGGGACACATGGATGATCCTGCAAAGGAGAAGTGAATGAGATCAACAAATGAGTGACCAGGGGGGTGGCAGAGGGTGAGGAAGAGGGGATGAGAACATAGGGAAATGGAGGGTCAACTTGGAACAGGGACAGAGTGGGAGGGCAGGGAGGAAGATACCATGATAGATGAGGACATCATGGGAATAGGAAGAGGCAGGGTGCTGGGGAGGCTCTCAGGAATCCACAAGGTTGACCCCACCTTTGGCTGCTGGAAGTGGTCCAGAGGGTACCTGAACTGGTCTACTCTGGTGAGCACGCTAGTAAATAACATAGCTGTCATCATAGAGCCTTTGTCCAGTGACTGATGGAGGCAGATGCAGAGATCCACTGCCCTTGCTGTTTCATATGGAAATACAAAGAGCAATGGAAAACAAAAACATTCCTGAACAATAAAAGAACTGCTGTAGGTCTCACCATTCCTGATTTCATATTGTGCTTCAATATGGTAAAAAGAGCATGTTACTGGCATGAATTGAATGGAAGACACAGACATAAACCTACCTAGAGGGGCCAAGCTACTGTAAGAGGCCTCTGCTGCCATCCAGGTCAGTGATGACATCTGAGCCCTGACTGATGCTGAGACTATATGTGGGTCGATGACCCCACTGAAGACAGAGCCTTTGCTCAAAATTGGATCTTTGGCCAGCTGAACAACACTATGTAAACTGACAGGTAATCTTTGCTTTCTTCATGGACTCAGTCAGGTATACTCTCAAACAACATTTCTATTTGACATTAGCTCCTGGTGAGAAAGTTCAGCCAAGTACCTATACCACAAAAATTCCTCTGGACCCCCCAACCCTTGGAAAATCTTAATCTTGCTTTTTTGAGGTTATAAAAACCCCACTTCCCCAATATTCCTGGCTATTCTCTCAAACTTGGGATTAGGGTATGGTGGTATTTTATTTATACTGAAATGTGATTTTAATTGTATGTTAATAAATAAAGTTGCCCGGGGGTCAGAGCTCTTAGAACCATAGCAAAAGCATGGCGGTGGTGGCGGTGGCACTGCACGCCTTTAATACCAGCGCTTGGTAGAAGAGCTTGGTAGATCTCTGTGTGTTCAGGGATACAGCCAGCATTGGAGACACACACCTTTAATACCTGGAGGACTGTACATGCAAGCAGTGATGAGGAGGTCACGTGTTTGGGTTTAAAACCAATGAAAAGGCAGAACAGAAAGACTATGTAAAGACATACACACAGGAAGTAGATCTCTTTTAGAAAGGAAGGACCACCGCAGGATCAAGAGTAAGGTTTTAGGTCAGAGGTCTGACCTCTTGGCTTTCTCTTTTACATTGGTTCTGTGTTTCTTATTTAATAAGACGGTTGGTTACATCTACATTAGGGAGAAAACCTATTATGGCTGAAAATAAGGCTCATTTAATTTGACTCAAATTATATTTATTGGTGGTTGACTTTCCTTTAGTGGGAATATCACTACCCATCTTGGCCACTTTCCTGGAGTTGTGATATATTTCTTCATTCCTGGTGTGTCTGTATTTTCTCTCATCTGCCTGCACCAGTCAGTTACAGTCTCCCATCCTCTTTAATCATTGGAAAATGTGGCACCATGAGGAGCCCTAGAGGATTTCCTGCCTGAAAGCCGTAATCTTTCTTACCTCCATTGTGGAGAAGCCATGCAATTTCCTGATGTTTATCCTGATCAATAACAAACCTGACATGGTTATTTTTTTTTCTTGGCCTGTTGGATTAAGGATATCAGCAGCTCAAAGTGGCTTGGGAAAAGTCTGAGCTTCCAGTTCAATGATCTCTTTGTTGTAGCTCCAGTCAGGAGCATTGCCCCACCAATCACACTGGAATCATAATTTCCTAGCAAAACAATTAAAGTCATAGAAACAGAAAGCAAAGTTTTTCCCAACAGTTCAATAGTGGTAATAGTGAGTGGGACTATTCCCTTTTCTAACACATGGGGTTTGGACCCATGGATCTGGGCTATGGAGAAATCTGCCTCCTGGAGAATACTACTTCAGCCCTAAGGGTTGCTGCCACTTCATTGGCTCCATAATGGTGTCTTCAAAACATCATAGGAGCTGCTTCAGGGTGTTGGAGAACCTGCTCCAATCAGTGGATCCCATGATAGTGTGCCACAGTTGCACCTATCTGTCTGTGGATTTTATCTTGGTCACAAGCTATACTGTGTGGAATAACATGATGGTTGAAAAGACATTCTGTTAGTCCCTGTGTGGTAGTTTTGGTAAAAATCATTCCAGGTGGGAAATGCAAATTTATATATATCTAGAATAAGAATCTGCTCCAGTAAGGAAGAAGTATTGTCCATTCCAGAGAAAGAGGTCCAATGTAGTCATCCTGTCATGACTTTGTTGGATGGTCAGCCTGGGGAATGTGACATCTCTGGGTCTCTGGGTTGGTCCTTGTTTTGGCATATCTGGCATTCAGCAGCAGGTGTAACCAAGTAAGTCTTGAAGAGTGGATACCTACATTGTTGATTTCATGCATAACCCCCATATCAGCTACAATGGTGACTGTAATCATGAGACCATGGGGCAATATCAAAAATGACTTGGGAACAAGTCTGACAGTCCATGCAATGGTTCATCATATATAATTAATTATTGACCTCCTCCTCTGCTGAATGCACTTTCATGAGCATTGTTAGGGGACAAAAATATCTTCACATTCTTTGCTCCTTTGCAGATCTCTCCAAATACTTCTTCCCCAAATGTCTTTCCAATTTTACTTTATTTCCTTATTTGGTTTTCTGTTTTCTTCTCTCATACAATGCCAACTGTCCATAGTCTCCCCTCCTTCCACTCCACATAGATATACTACTCCTCTGTTTCCCTACAGAAAAGCATAGATCTCCTGGGGATAGCAACTGGACACAACATACCAAGATGTAATAATAGTAGGCACAAACCCTCATATCAAGTCTAAAAGAGTGAACCCAGAAGGAAGAAAATGTTCCCAAGATCAGATAAATATGTCAGAAACTCCTCATATTCACCTTCTTAGCTGTCTCACCAAATACTAAGCTAAAAAAAACCACAGCATGTATGCAAAGGACGTATTACAGACCCATTCAGGCTCTGTGATTGCCTCTTAGGTCTCTGGGAGTCCCAGTGAGCTCTGTTTAGATGAATCTGTGGGCTCTGTTTACCTGGTGTCTTTGAACGCTCCTATAATCCCGCCTTTCTCCGTTCTTTGAGGTTCCCTGATCTCTGCCTAATGTTTGGCTGTGGATCTCAGTATCTGCTCCCATCAGCTGATGGAGAAAGCCTAACTGATGGCAATTGGGCTAGGGACCAATCTTGAGGGTAACAGAATTTCATTAGGTATTTTCTCATTGATGTGTGTGTGTGTGTGTGTGTGTGTGTGTGTGTGTGTGTGTGTGTGTGTCAATAAAGATGGCACAAACTTCCAAAGCTGAGCAGAGTTGGATGGATTAAAATGGGATTCTTCAAACAAAAACACCACAGGAATCCACAAGCTGATTTTAGAATTTTTATTTCATTTGATAATTTATTTGGGAAGGTATTGTCTCCAGAGATGGAGGTACCCATGGAGACAGGAAGACGACTGAACAAGGGTTCTCTACAAAAACAATAATTGTTTTTGCCAACTGAGTCATCTCTCCATTCCCACACACTGAGTTTGGAGGAAAATGTCTACTTTCTCTTCCACTTCTCTTGTAAGAAAACATTCATGTTTATTTTCTACTTTCTGAGTCCTTGAACATATGTTCTGCTCAATTCAATCCAGACAAGTTTCTCCAAAGAAACCCTGTTGTAATGTGCTTGGGGCCAGCAACTAAAACATATTCCAGTTCCCAACTCATTGGATAAAAATCAAATCAGTACAATAACATGGTAGTGTATAATATAGCTGAGTACTTCCCCTCCCTTAACCTGACAATCAACTCATTTACAGCTGTATTAAAGCCTGAGCCACTATGCTGTGTTTCCCAAGTTTCAATGGAAATGCTCCACACATTCTATAGCCTACCCAGGTGTCACTGGTAACAACAACCGGCTGCTGCTTCAGGGAGACAAGTATAGGACACAGCTGACCAGTTCCTAGGATTGCTTCAAGCGTTTGAAAGGGGGCTCCAAGAATGGGAGATTTGCAGAAGCCAGGGAACGGTATGCTTCAGCTACTAAATGGGGACATGAGCCCACCATTGCCTTCCAGCCTGAGGTCTCACAGACCTCAGAAGCATGAGCTGTAATGAAATCCAGTGCCTGGGTTTTCAGCTGCCCTGAGGTGTGGAGGTCAGCCAGGACAAGAGTGTGGGCAGCATTCTCCACAGAGAGGTCCCTGAAGAGGGCATCCTCACACATGACCTTCAAACGCTTCAGGCCATACTTGTCAGCTGCTGCCAGCAGAGCATCTGCCATGCTGTCCAGGTCTGGTACTGTTCCTGTGTAAATGAAGTCCATCATTGCCTTGAAGACTTGTGGCTCTAGGTCAGAGATCTCAAAGCGATTCTTTTTGCTCTCCTCCAAGTCATGTTCAAACATGGATCTGAAAACTGGAGAGCGAGCTGCTAAGATGGCCTTGTGAGCCT
This sequence comes from Peromyscus maniculatus bairdii, assembly GCF_049852395.1. NCBI lineage: Eukaryota > Metazoa > Chordata > Mammalia > Rodentia > Cricetidae > Peromyscus > Peromyscus maniculatus. The sequence continues at coordinate 73,262,893 of NC_134857.1, forward strand.
GAAATTCCTGGCCAGCTACCACCAGGCAGCAGTCTGTGAATCGGGAATTCTCCCACAGCTCTCCTAGCTCATCTGCCAATGTACATCTGGGAATTTGAATCCCTGGCTTCCTTTTCTGATCAGACATACTGAAGGAGTCCTGGACCACGCTGACCTTGCAGAGGAGGGTGAGCTGATCATCTGGGAGAAGACGAGGAGCTTGGGACATGAGGAAATCTCGAAGGATGTACTTTTTGAATCCATAGCCAAGGCCTGGCATGAACATAAAGGCTCTTGGGCTCGTCCTGGTGTGCATTTTCTCTCCTTCTTTGCTTATGATCCAGAACTGGAACTTTGCCCAAACATGACTCTTTGGACAGCTGAGCAAAAGTAGATTAACTGACAGGTAACCTGCACTTATTTTATCGATTCCCTTTGGGTATACTCTCAAACACCATTTGTCATTGGCTCCTATTGAGAAAGTTGGGCTTATAAAGCTTTCTGTTATTTCCTCCACAATAAAACGGAATTTGCTGATGGTCCACATGTAGGAGAAATTCTGAAGGCTGATTTGAGTGTGGTCCCATCTCTGGGCTATCTCATTGCCAGCCATTTCTCCTGGAGGTAGTTTGAAGATTAAACTGGATCCAAAATGAAGAACTAGCAATTGTTTTCTCTTCACCTGTGAGACACAAAAATAGACATTAATTATATTTTAAGTTTTTATTTCTCATCTATTCCCTTTTTGATGGGGCTGGAGACTTGGATCTCTTAAATTTTCTATACAGATTTCAATACTAGTTACAGAGAAGACAGTGTAGGCTACTACTTACACTTACATCACTCCATTTTTCATCTAGATTGAATCTTACTTCAATGGGTAACTGGTTTTGACAATTACACACAGCTGTTGAATATTTTGGAAAATTATGTACCCCACAAAATGTTGTACTAGGTTCTCTAGAGCAACAGAACATATACAAGGAATTTCTGTGTATGAAAGAAGATTTAGGGTTGCAGTCCTGCTAATCCCACATTGCCTATGACGGAAAGCCCAAGATTCCAGTACTTACTCAGTGCAGGAAGTTGGATGTGTCCACTGGTCTTCAGTATATACTGGAGTTCCAAAAATTCTCTATTGCCAGGGAAGGGATGGACTTGCTGCAAGGTGAGGGCAAGCAGGCAAATAGCAAAGCTTCCTGCTTCCCTGTCCTTTTATGCTTCCAGAAGAAGGTGTGGCCCAGTTTAGGGTGTGTCTTCCAGCCTTAAGATCTGGATTAAAGGTGTGTATGTGTGTGTGTGTGTGTGTGTTCAGGCCTTGAGATCTGAATTAAATGTTTATGTCTTTGTAGCAGGATTCTTAAAAGTTCTTATTAATAAAATCAAACCTGAGAGCCAGGTATTGGGGTGAATACTGGAAGGTCAGAGAAACAGAACAAGCCGCAGCTATCTCACCTCGCCGGATTCTCAGCTGGTCTTGTCTCCTCAGACTGGAGGCTTCTGAGTCCTCATCCGGAATGGGTCTCGGATGAATTACTGCTCAAAAGCCTGAAGCTTAACCAGGCCAAATGCTTAACCAGCGAAAAAACTTCTAGTTTCTGGTCTTCACGCCTTATATATCTTTCTGCTTTCTACCACCATTCCCTGGGATTAAAGGCTGGCTTTCTGGGATTAAAGGCGTGTGTCACCATGCTTGGCTATTTCCAATGTGGCCTTGAACTCACAGAGATCCAGAGGGATTTCTATCTCTGGAATGCTAGGATTAAAGGTGTGAGTGCCACCATTTTCTAGCCTTTGTATTTAGTGGCTGTCTGTTCTCTGACCCCAGATAAATTTATTAGAGTACACAATATTTTGGTGAACACAATACCACCACATGTCTTTTTAACTCCAAGTCTGTTCTTGAATTGTATCTACTCACTTCAACTGAAAGGAAACTATTCTTACTCCTGTGCCCTCCATTTTAGGGTTTTAGTTAATTCCATGTCTTGTTAAGTTGGGAACAAGTTTATTTTGCTTATTGTAGTTCATCTTAAATAAAACAGGGATGTTGTCCATTCCTACACAGCTGTTGTTTCCTCTTCTCAGGGTTTTATACCAACTCCTCCCACTAACATGATCTGGGAAGAGGTGTCTTCCTTTCCTAATCAGGTGTCTCAGTGTTCACAACTTGGAGGTCAGAATGGAAGAATTCACACATGGTGGGCAAGAATCAGAGCCAGGTAAGAATTGCTGAAATTGGCAGTCAGTTTAATTCAGACTCACATTCCCCAGCATAACTCCACCAACTTGCATTGGTGCTCTTGCCCCTCACCACCCCCCAGATAATCCTCCTTGGCCATACTCTTTCAGTTCCAGTTAAGGGTGTGGTGTGCTAATAGTAGATCCTAAGTACCTCTCAATTCCATCATGCTGGCTGCCAAGATTCAGCTTCCCAATACCTCATAATTTTCATCCTTCACTGGTGAGTTCTGTCCTCTTTAAACCTTGAACTTGCATGCTTACACTGCTGGGCCTTAAATGTGAGACAGTATTCAGGTATAAAAAGGTGCAGAATATATTTAACAGTTACCAAAGATGGGATTTTGAGACTGTTCCCCTTCATTTGTGATAAGTAAAATGTTCCCCACATCTATCATCTCTCTCCAGTTCATCACATCTGTAGGGACTCACTAAGACTAGAGAACATGCCGGGCGGTGGTGGCGCACGCCTTTAATCCCAGCACTCGGGAGGCAGAGCCAGGTGGATCTCTGTGAGTTCGAGGCCAGCCTGGACTACCAAGTGAGTCCCAGGAGAGGCGCAAAGCTACACAGAGGAACCCTGTCTCGAAAAACCAAAAAAAAAAAAAAAAAGACTAGAGAACATGACAATACCTTCAGTGATTTAATCTGCTCAACAATTCCCAGTCTACCTCTCCTGAAAGTATGGCTCTGATGCTGCTTTTCCCTCAATCCAGGATAAATCAATCAACTGGTTTTGATCTCTGAAAGTTTGGTTCCACATTTATGAATCTTTGGCAGGTGGCTAACTAGTAGCCTCAGTGACTCTTCCTTATGTATTTAGGATCAGGGGAGCAGGTACTTCAGAGTAGGAACATTCTCTCATGAGGGAACAGACTCCTGTCAGGGGCTCAATATAGGATCTTTTCATATAGTCTCTCATTCCAGGAATGGGACAGGTGGCTCTTTTATTTCAGGTAGGTGGTTTTCTGGGGGACCTGGCACAGACAAAAGGACTCGGTTTTCCAACTGGAGAAGGCACAAGTCTTAAGCAGCAGGGGTGTCCACACAACAGAGAAAGCCAACGGTCAATATAGCAAAACAAAACTTACAGTAACACAAGTAACACATAGAAAGATTTGCAGACAAACATAAGCAGAGAGAGAGAGAGAGAGAGAGAGAGAGAGAGAGAGAGAGAGAGAGAGAGAGAGACTCCTTGAGAGACTCCTTGAACATGGATTTAAGCCAATAGAAATTCTCTTTTAGCCAGCTGGCAACCGCATGAGGTATTCTGGATTCTGTTGCAGCAACCAGTCTTTCTCTGGGTGAGATTTTAAGTACAAAATCCATATTCTAGGATAAGAAACTTCTGTTAACAAGAACAGCTAGCCAGAAGTCGCACTACATAAGCCATAATGTCATTGTATTTCAAGCAACGTTTGAACATTTAGAGATATTCCCAGCCTATGGACTTTAGGTGGATTTAGCCTTGGTTTTAGTTGTGACAGAAGTTTGCTGTGTTTCCACAAGTGCTGGGTTTTATACATTGAATAGTACTTCTGTCACAGAGACAGTTGTACTTAGGCATGGGGGCCTGCTAATGCCTGGGCCTTGTTACACAGGTGGTTCTGTGCACCATGAGAATATGGTGCCCTCAGAGGTCAGAAGAGGCTGTTGGATCTCCTGGATAACTGATAACTGGAGTTACCGGCTGTTGTCAGTTATCCTTGAATGCAGTAAATTGGATGCCAGTCTTCTGGAAAGTTATCCAGCAACTTTACTGCAGAACCATTACTCTATCCCATCACAGTTACTTTCTTAAAGAGGATGGAACTGCTGTCAAAGACTAGTTCATATTCAAAAGCTTTGGCATCTGAAATGATTTAGGAGAAATTCAAGAGATAATATGATTTCATTTCTACATCTTTCTTTCATTTTTTTATTTTATAATTTAATTTAATTTTACATATCAGCCACAGATTCTTCTGTCCTCTCTCCTCCCACTGTTCCCCACACACTCCCCCCAGCACACCCCCATTCCCATCTCCTCCAGGGCAAGGACTCCCCTGGGGATTCACCTTAACCTGGTAGATACAGTCCAGACAGGTCCAGTCCCCTCCTCCCAGGCTGAGCAAAGTGTTCCTGCATAGGCCCCAGGTTCCAAACAGCCAGCTCATGTGCTAAGGACAGGTCTCTGTCCCACTGCCACGGGGCCTCCCAAACAATTCAAGGTAATCAACTGTCTCACTTTTCCAGAGGGCCTGATCTAGTCTTGCATTTTTGATGGCTTTCCACTCTGCATGTCTGGCTCTCTTAGAAGTTATTCCATAGACCAAGTTAGCCTTAGACTGGCAGAGTTGAGTCAGCTTCTGCCATCAGACTATTCTGACCAATGCCACAGACTATCACATCATGCCTGGTTCATGAATTTTCATTTAATTGCAATAACTACACAGTTAGTCTTAAACAAATAACATTGAAAAGTTACCTTTAATATTAATTTAATGAATGGCAAGACTTTTTCTTCATCTCAATATTAATTAATTTGACTCAAATATTTTGAGTCCAATTAAATAAGCTTTATTTCCTGCCATAATAGGTTTTCTACTTAATACTGGAACTGATAGAATAGCCAGGATCATAGCAAAAGTGGGGTTTTTATAACTCCAAAAATGCAAGGCTTAAGGTTTTCTGAGGGTTGGGGAGAGTGTTCCAAAGGAATTTGGGTGATGTAGGATCTTGGCTGAATTTTTTCACCAGGAGCCAATGACAAAGAGAAATAAGTGTTTGAGAGAATGCCTAAACCAGTGGATGGGGAATGCAAAGACTATCTGTCAGTTTACTTGTTGTTCCTTAGCTGTCCAAAGAGTCATGTTAGGGCAAAGAACCTGGTTTCAGTAGGTCCATAAACCCAAACATAGCCTTCAGCAGCAATCAGGTACAGGAAGTCACCATGGACCTGGGTCACATGCCTCTTAGAATGGCATGGCCCCTGAAGTAGATTTATGTCTGAGGCTTCCATTAAATTTATGCAAATACCATGCTCTTTTATTACCACAGCTTTGAAGAACAATATGAAATCAGGAGTGGTGAGACCTACAACAGTTCTTTTATTGATCAGGAGTGTTTTAGCTCTCCAGTGCTTTCTGTATTTCCATATGAAGCTGATAATTGTCTTTAAAAGATAAGGAAAGAATTGTGTTGAAATTTTGAAGCAGATTGTTTTTTAGCTGTAGATGGTTGTTTGTAGAATGGCCATTCTTAGATGTTAATTCTACTGATCCATGAGCATGGGAGGTCTTTTTATTTTCTGTTATCTTCTTCAATTTATTCCTCCAATACTTGAAGATTTTATCACACTGTTTTTTTACTTGCTTTGTTAGAGTTACCCCAAAGGTATTTTATATTATTTAGGTATTTTGAAAAGTGTTTTTCTCTGATTTCTTTCCCAGTCTGTCTCTCATATGTATATAGAGTATTTTATTACTGAAAAAAGATTCTTCTCTCAACTCAAAAAAATCAGTAGCCCTCCTATACACAAATGATAAAAGGGCTGAGAAAGAAGTCAGAGAAACATTACCCTTTACAATAGCCACAAATAATATAAAATACCTTGAGATAACACTAACTAAACAAGTGAAGGACCTTTTTGATAAGAACTTTAAATCTCTAAAGAAAGAAATTGAAGAAGATATCAGAAAATGGAAGGATCTCCCATGCTCATGGATAGGTAGGATTAACATAGTAAAAATGGCAATCTTACCAAAAGCAATCCCCATCCAAATCCCAACACAATTCTTCACAGACTTGGAAAGAAAAATACTCAACTTCATATGGAAAAATAAAAGATGCAGGATAGCTAAAAGAATCCTATACGATAAAGCAACCTTTGGAGGCATCATCATCCCTGACCTCAAACTCTACTATAGAGCTATAGTAATAAAAACAGCTTGGTACTGCTATAAAAACCAACATACAGACAAATAGAATCGAATTGAACACCCTGACATTAATTCATGCATATATGAACACCTGGTTTTTGACAAAGGAGCCAAAACTATACAATGGAAAAAAGAAAGTATCTTCAACAAATGGTGCTGGCATAACTGGATCTCAATATGTAAAAGATTACAAATAGATCCATATCTGTCACCATGCACAAAACTCTAGTCCATGTGGATCAAAGACCTGAACATAAATCCAGTTACACTAAACTTAATAGAAAAGAAAGTAGGAAGCACTCTTGAACGCATTGGCACTGGAGACTATTTCCTAAATAAAACACCAACAGCACAGACCCTGAGCACAACAACTAATAAATGGGACCCCTCGAAACTGAGAAGCTTTTGCAGGGCAAAAGACACAGTCAATAAGACAAAAAGACAGCCAACAGAATGGGAAAAGATCTTCACCAACCCCACATCTGACAGAGGATTGATCTCCACAGTATATAAAGAACTCAAGAAACTAGACATCAAAATACTGAACAGTCCAATGAAAAAATGGGCTAAAGATCTAAACAGAGAGCCGGGTGGTGATGGCACACACCTTTAATCCCAGCACTCGGGAGGCAGAGGCAGGTGGATCTCTGTGAGTTCGAGGCCAGCCTGGGCTACCAAGTGAGTTCCAGGAAAGGCGAAAAGCTAAACAGAGAAACCCAGTCTCGAAAAACCACAAAAAAAAAAGAGCTAAACAGAGAATTCACAAAACAAGAACACAAATGGCTGAAAGACATTTAAAGAAATGCTCAACATCCTTAATCATCAGAGAAATGCAAATAAAACGATTCTGAGATACCACCTTACACCTGTCAGAATGGCTACGATCAAAAACACCAATGAGAGTCAATGTTGGAGAGGATGTGGAGCAAAGGGAACACTCCTCCACGGTTGGTGGGAATGTAAACTTGTACAACCACTGTGGAAATCAGTATGGCGGTTTCTCAGAAAATTAGGAATCAAACTACCTCAAGACCCAGCCATCCCACTCTTGGGCATATACCCAAGGAATGCTGATTCATACCATAAAGATACATGCTCAGCTATGTTCATAGCAGCACTATTTGTAATAGCCAGAACCTGGAAACAACCTAGATACCCGTCAATGGAAGAATGGATGAAAAAAAATGTGGTACATATACACAATGGAGTACTACTCAGCAGAGAAAAACAATGAAAGCATGAAATTTGCAGGCAAATGGATAGTTTGGGAGGCAGCTAGGCAGTGGGACCTAGTCCTGTGCTCATTGCATGAGTTGGCTGTTTGAAACCTGGGGCTTATGAAGGGACGCTTGGCTCAGTCTGGGAGGAGGGGACTGGACATACCTGGACTGAGTCTACCAGGTTGATCGCAGTCCTCGGGGAAGGATTTGCCCTGGAGGAGGTGGGAATGGGGGGTGGGTTGGGGATAAGGGGAGGGTGTGGGAGAGGGAGAAAAGGGGAACCCATGGCTGATATGTAGAACTGAATGGTATTGTAAAATAAAATAAAAGGATAAAAACTAAAAAAAAAATTCTTCTCTTAAATGATGCATCCTATCCAGAGTTTTCACTCTCTTAGATTTTTCTCAAGCTAATTTGCTGAAAGTGTTTATAGCTGTAGGAAATTCCCTGTTGAATCGTTGACCTAACTTATGTGTAATATAGTGTGTCTTCTACAAATAAAGATTCTTTCTTCTTCCTTTTCAAATTGTACCCCCTTTATTATTACTTACCTTACTGATTTAATTAAGTCTTTAATTAAGACTTTAATTGTTACATTGAATGGATACAAAAAGAGTGAACAACCTTGTCTTGTTTCCGATTTTAGTGGAATTGTTTGAGTTTCTCTTCATTAAGTTGATGTTGACTATGGAATGGTTTTAAACTGCCATTATCATATTTAGGTATGTCAATAGTGTGCCAGTTTCTCCTTGACTTTTATCATGAAGGAATACTGAGTTTTGAAAAATGTCCTTCCTGCATTTAATAACATGATAATGTGATTTCGATGGTCAATCACATTTTTTGATTTTGGTATATTGAACCATCCATCCATATTTGGAACAAAGCCTAATTCATCATGGTAAACTATCTCTGAATAGTTTGGGATTCATTTTGCAATCATTTAATAAGTATTTTTTCATCAGTGTTCATAAGGTAATTGGTCCGTGATTTAGGTATCAGTGAAATTTTACTCATAAAATACATTGGGCAATAATCCCATGTTTCTAATTTCTGTGATAATTTGATGAATATGGGCAATAACTCTTCTTCCAATGGCAGATAGATTGTTGTGCCAAAACTATCTGTTCCTGGGTTTTATTTGGTGGGGATACTTTTAGTGATTATGCTATTTATCTAGTGTGTTTCTGTCTCTTTATAATATATAAATGATCTTGATTTCATTTTGTTAAATTGAACCTATTGTTTCTTTTTTTAAATTTTTACCTTTTATCATTTTACATATCAACCATAGATCACTCTCTCCATCATCCTGCACTCCAACAGAGTAAGTTCTCCCAAGGAGGGACAGCTAAGCCTGGTACATTCAGTTGAGGCAAGACCTCCAGTTTGCTCATGTAGATGTCATCCATTTCTCTGTTATTGAGTGATCCCTGTGTCTTTCTTAGGGTCCTCTTTACTAGGTAGCCTCCTTGGAGTTGTGAGTTGCTGTATGTTTTTCCTTTGCTTTACATCTAGTATCCACTTATGAGTGACTACATACGATGTTTGTCTTACTGAGTCTGGATTACTTCACTTGGGATGGTTTTTATCTAGATCCATCCATTTGCCTGCAAACTTCATGATGTCATTGTTTCTCTCTACTGAGTAATACTCCACTGTGTATAAGTACCACATTTTATTTACCCATTCTTCAGTTGAGGGGCATCTAGGTTGTTTCCAGGTCCTGGCTATTACAAATAATGCTGCTATGAACATAGTTGAGCATGTGTCCTTGTGGTATGATTGAGCATTCCTTAGATATATGCCCAAGAGTGGTATAGCTGGGTCTTGAGGATGGTTGATTCCTAATTTTCTAAGAAAGTGCCATATTGATTTCCAAAGTGGCTGTACAAGTTTGCATTGCTGTCAACAGTGGAGGAGTGTTCCCCTTGCTCCACATCCTCTCCATCATAAGCTGCCTTCAGTGTTTTTGATCTTAGCCATTCTGAAGGGTGTAAGGTGGTATCTCAGAGATGTTTTGATTTGCATTTTCCTGATGACTAAGGATGTTGAGCAATTCCTTAAATGTTTCAGCCATTTGAGATTCTTCAGTTGAGAATTCTCTTTTTAGGTCTATAGCCCATTGTTTAGACTGTTAGGTATTTTGATGTCTAATTTCTTGAGTTCTTTATATGTTCTGGATATCATCCCTCTATAAGATAGGGGGTTGGTGAACATCTTTTCTCATTCTGTAGGCTGTCATTTTGTCTTGTTGACTGTGTCCTTTGCTTCTCAGTTTCAAGAGACCCAATTTTTAATTGTTTCTCTCAGTGTCTGTGCTAATGGTGTTATATTTAGGAAGTGATCTCCAATGCCAATTCATTAAAGACTACTTCCTAATTTCTCTTCTATCAGGATTAGAGTAACTGGATTTATGTTGAGGTCTTGATCTACTTGGACTTAAATTTGTACACAGTGACAGATATGGATCTATTTGCAATCCTCTACATGTTGACATCCAGTTATGCAGCACCATTTGTTAAAGATGCTTTCTTTTTCCATTGTACAGTTTTGGCTTCTTTGTCAGAAATCATAAGCTCATAAGTGTGCAGATTAATGTCAGGGTCTTCAGTTTTGGTTTTTTGGTCCACGTGTTGGTTTTTATGCCAGTACCAAGCTGTTTTTATTACTGTAGCTCTGTAGTAGAACTTGAAGTCAGGGATCGTGATGCCTCCAGGGGTTGTTTTATTATACAGGTATCTTTTGGCTATCCTGGGTTTTTTAGTTTCCATATGAAGTTGAGTATTGTTCTTTTCAGGTCTGTGAAGAATTGTGTTGGGATTTTGATGGGAATTGCATTGAAGCTGTATATTGCTTTTGGTAAGATTGCCGTTTTTACTATGTTGATTCTACCTATCCATGAGCATGGGAGATCTTTCCATTTTCTGACATCTTCAATTTCTTTCTTTGAGGACTTAAAGTTCTTTTCATACAGGTCCTTTGCTAGCTTAGTTAGAGTTACTGCAAGGTATTTTATACCATTTGTGGCTATTATAAAGGGTGGTGTTTCTCTGATTTCTTTCTCAGCCCATTTGTCATTTGTATATAGAAGGGCTACTGATATTTTTTTTAGTTAATCTTGTATCCTGCTCCTTTGCTGAAGGTGTTTAAAAGCTGCATGAGTTCCAGTAATGCCACAGCCACGTGGCAACACATAGATTAATAGAAATGGGCTGAGTTAAGTTGTAAGAGCTAGCTAGTGAGAAGCCTGAGTCATTGGACTATACAGTTTGTAAGTAATATAAGCCTCTGTGTCTTTACTTGGATCCATGAGGCTGCAGGATCGGGTGGAACACAAGAAAACATCTGACCACAGCAACCTGAACCTATGTTGATGCCTGTGGGCTCTGCTACCTCCAAAGCACAGGCTGATGTGAGTGACCTGTGTTGCCATCTGAGACCATGTTGATTCCCTTGGCGTGTGCTGCCACTCAGGGTTGTGATGGTGTCCATGGACAGACAGCTAGGTTGATGTCTGTGGTCTGTATTGCCATAGGAGACTATGCTTTGGTCAGTGACATGTGTTGATGCCAGGGAGCATGTAAATTTCCATAGTGTATGCTGTCACCAGAAACCATATTTAAGTCCAGGATCCATGCTCCTGATAACTGTAAGGGCAAGGAAGCTCCTTCTGTCATGGTATTGATGACTACAGACTCAGAGTTGCAAAAGAGAAACATAGAAGACATCTGTAACAACCTCTACTTCCCCCATCCTTCCCAAAAGTGACAGCCTAGACAGAAAGCCACCAAAGAGAAATCTTAAAAACTGCATCCTGTGATAAGGATGCAGATGTGTAACTCTCCAGAATTGGGTTGAGGAGCAGTTAGGAAGACTCGGTTTTCTTTTAGGGACTGGACACCAGGAGTTTGACCATGTTCCAGTGAGTATATGGGCAACAAAAACTGGACTTGTTCATTTTTACCTTCTGTTTTTTCTGGAGGAAGGCCCAAAGGTGGGATGGTGTCTGAACTAATGTGACTGGGAAACAAGGGTGCTTGGGTTCCATGACGTAAAATTTCCAAATAATCAACAAAAAAATCTTATGAAAAAAATAGGGTAAGAATTTTGGATGGGTTCCACAGGAGATGTGGGGTGGGTGAGTGGGGGAAGAAAGCTGCAGTTGGTGTTCTGCTGCAACTCTAGGGATCCGACTGTGGGATTGGATTTGGAGGGAAAGAGGGAGTGATGGAGTTCTTCAGTTGGCTTACCCATTTTCCTGTCTTCTTCTGCTGGTGTGTTCTTAATGAATGCATGCAGATGTTGGAGGCTGGGATGATGGGATGAGTTGGGGGAAGGAATATTAGGGGAGAAGATCTTTGTGAACCAGTAGAAATGGGGCCTGACAGGAAAGAGACCACAACAGATTTTCTACTACAGAGAGGTTACTGAACAGGAGACTGAGGCAGCAGAAATGCTGGGCATTTGATCGGTGTGTCTGGAGATGAGATCCTGTCTCCAAAACCAAAACAAACCCAATAACACCCCACCCCAAAGTCCACTCCTTTAAATACATCCCCCCTCCCAAAGGACATATTCTGAAGGTCTGTCCTTCTGTAATTATATTCAGGAGGCAAAGGCAATGTGTAGTAGCAGCCTGGAATATACAGGGAGTTTAAGGGGGCCCTGGGACACATAGTTCATTTGAGTTGAGGCTGTCTTTCTTAAGTGACTTAACCTCTAAAGACCAAGCAAATAAAAATTTAATGAAAGAAAAAATAAAACAATGGCCAAGCATTATTTTTAAAACAAGAGTTGAGCAGAGACATCATCATCAAGGAGAATATGTAGGTAATGAATAATATGTAAAGATTAATAAAATGAAGTGGCCCAATTTTAATTGTATCACCCAGCCTGAAATCTGGATTAAAGGTATATGTCTTCATTACTCAGATGGATCTGCCTATATCAACTTAAACAATAATTTCTCACAGGTGTGTTCTATATTTTGGGGTTTAGTTAATTCCAGGTATAGTCAAGTTGAGAACCAAGAATAGCCATCAAAATTAAGTTTTGCTTCATGTGGTTATTATTCCATCAACTTTTGCATAGCTAATATTCACTCTTGTAATGATGTAACAATGATTGTCGCTAAAAGCACCATCAGGGAATGGGTGTTTTCCTTAACTTGTCAGTGGACTTAGTTTTCACAACAAGAACAGCAGATGAAGAGCTCATACATGGTGAGTGGAAAGCAGAGCCAGGAATTCATATTCTCAGCCCTCCAGTATTGGGTTCTGTCCTACATGTTAGAACTGTCATGCTTATTATGCTGGTTGTTAAAAGTGAGAGATTATTCTTGTTTCCATGAAATGCAGAATACATTCAACAGAAACCAATCGGGGAGAGAGTTATTGGTTAAATTATTAAGGCCACTCTACATAGTTAAAAGGGAGGTTTATTTTGTGGGGTAACTTACAAGTGAAGGGATATGTAACAGGGTCTGGGAAAGGTGTGGCACAGTCTGGCGGTGTTCTCTGGAGAATTCTGCTCCGTCTGCCTCCAGCGTCTAGGGTCCAGGAACCAAGAGAGCCGGGCACATGAGCACATCTGGATCTCTGGTCTTCAGCGACCTCTTTCTGCCCTGCCTTGTTGGCCTGACAGTTACCAAAGCCTGAATGGGGTTGGAACCTCCAGATCAAAGCTAGAATGTCTACCCACTATATGGGAGCCTTTGGGATGCATCCCCCTCTGTAGTGTGATCAGCAATATTCTCCCTTCATCTCATCTCTCCAAGCCTAGAGAACACAGAAATAAGTACAATGATTCATTTAGCTCTGCCATTCCCAGTCTGGCTCTTCTGTAAGTCTGGCTCCAACACTTCTTATCTGTCAATACAGGATAATTCAATCAAGTGGTTTTGACCACTTGATTTTTGAATTTTCTGGTAGACTTTGTGAAGATGGCTAATTAGTAGCATGGGTGACTATTCACTAGGCAAGTTAAGGGTCAGAATTGTAGATACCCCTCCCTCATATCTGTCATTTGAAGGGTGTGTAGGTAATCACTTCAAGACCCAATGTTTTAAGAAAGGTGCTCTAAATTATGAGTCCCCATGCTCCTGGAGGGCAGGTGTAACTTGTGACAGAGGAACTGAGAAGCCCTGGGCAGTAAGCTTAGGCTTTGCTCACAAAGTCTCTCATTAATGGAGAGACACAGGTGGAGTTTTTCTTTTTTTTCCCATTGGTGGTAGCTTCACAGGATGATGTGACAGAGCCAAAATTATTCAGATCCCCAACAGTAGGGGCACATATCTTAAACCTGAAGTAGGATGTCTACCTACCTGAGAGAGCCAATGTTCATAAAAGGAAAACAAATTGACAGAAGCACAATGAAACACACACACACACACACACACACACACACACACACACACACACACACTATAGACCACCAGGACTGTCCAACACATATTCCTACACCTGAGTAGACAGACAGAATCAGGTGAAGTCTTGAACAAAACTTTTTTTCTCCTTTTATTGAAAATAGATTATTTTCTTATACAATATGATTATAATTTCCCTTCCCTGTACTTCTCCAAGTTCCTCCCCACATTCTCTCCACTCTGGATCTACTCCCTTTCTGTCTCTCATTTGAAAACATCAGGTTTCTAAGAGATAATGACCAACAATGACAAAAAAAAGAACAAGAAAAGAAAAAAATCCATATCAAAGTTGGACAAGGCAACCCAACAGAAGAAGAAGAGTTCTAAGAGCAGGCACAAGATTCAGAGACACACTTGTTCTCATACGTAGGAGTCCATTAAAAATAGTAAATAAAAGCTATAGTAAATACACAGAAAACCTGGTGCAGACACATAAAGGCCCTGTGCTTGCTGCTTCAGTCTCTGTGAGTTCATCTTGCACAAATAATTAACCATGGATAGTAGTGCCATGACAATCCTCTCCTTTGTTTCCACATGGAAAATGCCTTAACAAAACTTTCCTCCAGACTTGAGAGGCCAAGTGACTTCTAGTCTGTTTCCTATTTGTGTGAAAGTGTCGTATTCTTTTGAAATGTAATGCAGGAATTGATCAAAGGGAGTCATGTGTGCCTGGAACTAAGGATGAGCACACCCTAGAAGCTCTATGTACTCCATACACATCCCTACATCAAGGGGCTCTGAGGCCACCACCGTATCCATTTCTGGTTTCTGGGATCTCACTGGAACCTTCAGGAATATACAAGAGTAGCCACCAGAGAAGACTGCTAGGACATGGATTTAAGCCACTGGAAAGTCCGTGTTGGTAGGCTGACAATTACACTGGGTGTTCAGGAAACCTGTGTACCAGAAAGCCTTTCTTTTTTGTTCGTTTGTTTTGTTTTGTTTTGTTGGGTTTTTTCTTTTTTTTTTTTATTAAGAAATTTTCTACTCACTCCACATATTATCCACAGATCCCCCCTCCTCCCTCCTCCCACCCCCTAGCACTCTTTCCCAAGCCACCTCACATCCCCACATGCCCCAAATCAAGGTCTCCCATTGGGAGTCAGCAGAGCCCAGCACACTGAACCTAGGCAGGTCCAAGCCCCTTCCCACTGCACCAAGGCTGTGCAAGGTGTCACATCATAGGCACCAGATTCCAGAAGCCTGCCCATAGTCCAGGGACAGATCCCGAGCCCTCTGCCTGTGTGCCCACCAGGAAGCCTTTCTAAGGTGTGCTTTTTTTTCTTTTCTTTTTTTTAAAAAATATGGAACGCTTCATGAATTTGCATGTCATCCTTGCGCAGGGGCCATGCTAATTTTCTCTGTATCGTTGCAATTTTAGTATATGTGCTGCCGAAGTGAGCACTAGGGTGTGCTTTTAAGCATAGATTCCATATTCTATGGACACTATTTTGTTAACAAGAAGAGTTATCCAGAGGCAGAACTATGGAAGTCAAACAATAGGGGTAGAACATTGAGAGCTTCCCCAACACTACAGACATTGATGGATTATGCCCTTGTTTTAATTTTGGCAGTTGGTGCTGTGTAGGTGATGGATTTTGCAGCCTGAGTGGTACTTCCACCATGGAATATGGTGACATCTCACACATATTCTGGACACTGAAGCAGCTGGCCAAAGCCAACATTTCCTGACAGAACTTGTCAATCACATTCCTCATGCAGAGGTCACAGACCAGGTTCAGATGTCAGATTTCTCCAAAGTTTTAGGCAGAAACTGATCACAGGCAACCTTGGGGACCTGGAACTCAGGTTGTACTATTTCTAGAGTTCACTAACAACCATACTCTTTTTTCTTTGACTTGCTCGAGAACCCTAGTGTCTTAAGGTCTTGTCCCTGGAATCTCAGTGGAAACTGCAGACACTTGTAGGGCAGCCTGAGAACCTCAGGGGTTGAAGATATTTAAAAGCCAAAAGAGCCTATCCAGATGTGCAACAGATTATAAGAGACAATGAATGCAGACCCAGACTACTATACCCAGAAAAACTTTCAATTACCATAGATGGGAATATTAAGATATTCCACAATAAAACCAAATTTAAGCAATATTTATGTACAAATCCAGGCCTGTAGTGATTTGCTGAAGAAAATCTCCAACTTAAGGTGAATTACTACAACCATGAATAATATAGGGAATAAATAATCTGAGAGCAGTAAAGGCAAAAGGAGGGAAACACACACATACACGCAAACACCACCACCACCAAAACAACAACAACAAAATATAAGGAATCAATATCATTGGTCACTCAGATCTCTCAATATCAGTGGTCTTGATTCTCCAGTGAAAAGTCACAGACTAACAGAGTGGATGTGAAAACAGGTTGCATCCTTCAGCTGCAGGCAAGAAACACATCTCAACCTCAGAGCAAAGGATTGGAAATAAACATTAAAAGCAAATGGACCTGAAAAGTAAGCTAAGAAGTAAGCTGGTGTACTCACTTTTATACTAACAAAATAGACTTCACCAAAAGCTAATCAGAAGAAATAAGTAAAAACACTACATACTCATCAAAGGGAAAAGGCATCAAGATAAACAAATTCAGAAACAATAGGTACCACTTAGCAAAATGAAATCAAGATCAGATATCTATTTTAAACAGACAGATAAACCCTGGTAAAAGAGTTTAATCATTAAGTCTTCCCACCAAAAACTTCCCAGGACCAGATAGTTTTGGCACAGCAATCTACCTACCATTCAAAGAATGTATGCCCATCCTCCTCAAATTATTCCTGAAAGTAGAAAAAAGGATCATTGCCCAATTTTATAAGTCTAAAATTACACTGATGCCTAAATCACAGACCAAAACCTTATAAACACTGATGCAAAAATACTCATTAAATAATTACAAACTGCATCCCAGAATATTGAATGATAATTTGCAATGATGAACTAGGCTTTGTCCCAGATATGCAGGGATGATTCAGTATACAAAAATCAAAAAATGTAATTGACCATAAAAAGCCCAAAAAGACCAATACTCAGAAATCCCAAAAAGACATAAACCTCATGATCATATCATTAAATGCAGAAAGAGCATTATTCAAAATCCAGTATCTTTCATGATAAAACCCAAAGACAGATAGGAACATAAGTGATATATGGAAATACAATAATGGCAGTTTAAAACAATTTCATAGTCAGCATCAACGTAAATAGAGAGAAACTCAAACAATTCCACTAAAATCTGCAACAAGACAAAGTTTTTTTATTCTCTCTGTATCTATTCAATATAACAATTTCAGTCTTAAATAATTCAAAAGACAATTGACAATAAAAGAGATACAAACTGGAAAAGAAGAATAAATAATTTTTGTTTGTAGAAGATAATATATTAAACATAAGTTAGATAAACAATTCAATAGGGAATTTCCTATAGCTAATAAACACTTTAAGCATTTTAGCTTGACAAAAATCTAAGGGAGTGAAAACTCTGGTTAGGGTTATTGTATGAGAGAAGAACCTATTTTCAGCAATAAAATAATGAAAAAAAAAAAGTTCAGTAATCCTTCTATGTCCAAATGAGAGACAGACTAAGAAAGAAACCAGAGAAATACACCTTTCACTATAGCCTCAAACAATATAAAATATCTTGGGGGTAACTCTAACAAAGAAAGTGAAATACTTGTATTATAAAAAACTTTAAGTTCAAGGAAGAAATTGAAGATGTCAGAAAATGGAAAGATCTCCCATGCTCGTGGGTCAATGACATTAACATATAAAAATGGCCTTTCTACAAAAAGCAACCTTCAGATTCAAAGCAATCTGCTTCAAAATCTCAACACAATTTGTTCCATATCTTTTAAAGACTAGTCCCAGCTTCATATGGAAATACAAGAAGAATTAGAGAGCTCAAACATACCTGAACAATTAAAGGACTGCTCTAGGTCTCACCATTTCTAATTTAAAATTGTCCTTCAAAGATATGGTAATCAAAGAGCATGTTATTGGCATGAATTGAATGGAAGACTCAGACATAAATCTATATACAGGGGCCATGCCATTCTAAGAGGCCTGTGCTGCCACCCAGGACCATGATGACCTCTGGGCCCTGACTGCTGCTGAGAACTATGTCTGGTCCATGGCCCTAATGCAGCCAGGGTCTTTGCCTAAACTTGACTCTTTGGACAGCTGAGCAACACTAAGTAAATGGATAGGTAGTCTTGGGTTTCATCATGGACCTGGTCAGCTATACTCTCAAATACTATTTCTGTTTGTCTTTGGCTATTGGTGAGAAAGTTCAGCCAATTTCCTACATCACCATAATACCTCTGGAACCCTACCAACTATTCAAAAACCCTTAGCCTTGCATTTTGGGGATTATAAAACCCCCACATCTCCTATCTTCCTGGCTATCCTCTCAAACCAGGGTGTAGGGAGAAAACCTATTATAGCAGAAAATAAAGCTTATTTAATTTGACACAAAATATTTGTGTTGGTGGTCTTTTCACTCCTTCAGTCAGAATATCACTACCCATCTTGCCTCTATACGGGAGTTGTAATATATATGTGTCTGTACCTTTTGTCATCTGCCTGGGTTAGATTGCTGGAGTCTCCCAGTGTTGTTATTCATTGGAAAATGGGGTACCATGAGGAGCCCTAAAGGATTTCCTGCCTGACAGGCATAATCTTTCTTAAATCCATTGTAGAGAAGCAATCCAATTTCCTAATGGTTATCTTGGTCAATCACCCCTCCTAACACTGTTATTTCATTCTTAGCCTGTTGGATTAAGGACATCAAAACCTCAAAGTGGCTTGGGAGAAGTCTGAGCTTCGGGTTCAATGAAATGTTTGTTGTGGCTCCAGTCAGGAGTTCTTCCCTTACCTTGGTCAGAAGCTATACTGTGTAAATAACATGGTGGTTGACAAGGTATTCTGTTAGTCCATGTGTGGTAGTTATGGTAAGTTCATTACATGCTTGAAAGGCAAATCCATAACTAGAATAGGTATCAACTATTGTAAGGACAAAATAGTCATCCTATCACTAAGCTGTTGGCTGGTCAGCCTGGAGAATGGTGACATCTCTGGGGCTCTGTGTTGGTCTCTGATGTTGGCAGATCTGACATTCAGCAGCAACTGTAACCAGGTCACTCTTGATAAATGGATATCCATGTTGTTAAATACATGAATAACCCCTATCTCAGCTACCATGGCTACTTTGATCATGGGCCCATGGGGCAATAACAAGGATGACTTGGGGAAGAGTTTGACTGTCCGACTAATGGGTCATCCTATCTACTTGATTATTGACCTCCTCCTCTGCCGAAGGCATCTTTCATAGACATTTACTGTGGACAAAAGTATCTTCACATTCTTTGCTCCTTGGCAGATCTGTCCAAATACTTCTTCCTTAAATGTCTTTCCAAGTTTTCATTATTTTTCCCCTTTGTTTTTATTTTTAATTATGTCATACAATACATCCTGAATAGTCTCCCCTCCCTCCACTCCATGTAGATGTACTACTCCTCTGATTCCCTTGAGAAAAGCACAGGCCTCCTGGGGATATCAAATGAATACAGCATAAGAAGATGGAGTAAGAGTAGGCACAAACCCTCATGTCAAGGCTCAAGGAGCCAACCCAGAAGGAAGAAAAGGTACCCAAGATCAGACAAAACAGTCAGAGACTCCCCAATCTGCCTTTGTTAGGAGCTGCACAAAAGCCCTGAGCTAAACAACCACAGTATATATACAGAGGAGTTGGTTCAGACCCATGCAGGCTCTGTGATTGCTTCTTCAGTCTCTGTGAAGCCCCATGAGCTGTGTTTAGTTGAATCTGTGTGATCTGTTGGCTGAGGTTTTGATCCCTCCTATCATCCTGCCTTCCTGTCTTCCTTGAGGTTCCCTGACCTCTGCCTAATGTTTGGCTGTGGATCTCAGTATCTGCTCCCATCAGCTTCGAAAGAATGCCTACTGTTGACTGTAGCAGGAATCTTAAAAGGTCTTATTAGTAAAATCAAACCTGGAAGCCAGGTATTGGGTTAATACTGGAAGATCAGAGAGACAGACCAGCCACAGCTACCTCACCTTGCCAATCCCTCAGCTGATCCTATTTCCTCAGACTGGAAGCCTCTGAATCCTCATCCAGAATGAATCTCAGCTGAACTGTTACTAAAAGCCTAAAATCTTAACCAGACAAATGCTTCTAGTTTCTGGTCTTCACGCCTTACATATCTTTCTGCTTTCTGCCATCACTGCCTGGGATTAAAGGCTCACCTTCTGGGATTAAAGGCGTGAGTCACCATGCCTGGCTGTTTCCAATGTGGCCTTGAATTCCCAGAGATCCAGTGGGATTTCTGTCTCTGGAATGCTAGGATTAAAGGTTTGAGTGCCACCCTTTTCTAGCCTTTGTATCTAGTGGCTATACTTTCTCTGAACCCAGATAAGTTTATTAGGGTGCACAATACTTTGAGGAACACAATACCACCAAAGTTGACATTTGGGCTAGGTTCCAATCTATGAATATACATAATTTCATTAGGTTTCTTTAATTGATGTGTGTGTGTGTGTGTGTGTGTGTGTGTGTGTGTGTGTGTGTGTGTAGACACTGAACAAACTTCCACAGCTGAGCAGAGCTGGATGGACTAAAATGGCTTTCTTTAAACAGAAACACTACTGGAATCCACAAGCTGATTTTAAAATTTTTATTCATTTTGTATTTTGGGGGGTTAGGTACAGTCTACAGAGATGTTTGTGCCCATAGAGACAAGAGGAGAACTGTACAAGGATCATCTACAAGAGCAACAATTGCTTTTGTCAACTGATTCATCTTTCTATTCCCACACACTGAGTTTGGAGAAAAATGTCTTCATTCTCTTCCCCTTCTCTTGTAATCAAATATTCAGGTTTGTTTTTTTCCTTTCTGAGTCCTTGACCATATGTTCTGCTCAGTCCAATCCAGACAAGTTTCTCCAAAGAAACCCTGTTGTAATGTGCTTGGGGCCAGCAATTAAATATGAATTCCAGTTTACAACTCATTAGACAAAAATCAAACCAGTACAGCAACAGGGAAAAGGCTGAGTAGATTGTACCAGAGTCCAGACCTTCCCCTCCCACACCCTTCCATTCAACTCATTTACACCTGTATTAAAGCCTCATCCACCATCTGTCTTTCCCCAGATTCACTGTAAATGCTACATAGGTCCCATAGTCTACCCAGGTGTAATTGATCACTACACTGGCTGCTGCTTCTGGAAGAAACATGTAGGTCATAGCAGACCAGGTACTAGGGTCGATTTAGGCTTTTAAGTGGGCTGCCTGAAAAGGCGGTGAGCAGAAGCCAGGGAATGGTATGCTTCAGCTACCAACTGGGGACATGTCTCCACTATTGTCTTCCAGCCTGAGGTCTCAGAGACCTCAAAAGCATGTGCTGTAATGAAATCCAGTGCCTCAGTTTTCAGCTGCCTTGCTCTATGGAGGTGAGCCAGGAAGAGAGTGTGGGCAGCATTCTCCACAGAGAGGTCCCTGAAGAGGGCATCCTCACACATGACCTTCAAACGCTCCAGGCCATACTTGTCAGCAGCTGCCATCACAGCAGCTGCCATGCTGTCCATGTCTGGTGCTTTTCCGGTGTAAATGAAGTCCATCATTGTCTTGAAGACTTGTGGCTCCAGGTCATGGATCTCAATGCGATTCTTTCTGCTCTCCTCCATGTCATGTTGAAACATGACTCTGAAAACTGGAGAGCGAGCTGCTAAGATGGCCTTGTGAGCCTGAAATTCCTGGCCAGCTACCACCAGGCAGCAGTCTGTGAACTGGGAATTCTCCCACAGCTCTCCTAGTTCATCTGCCAATGTGCATCTGGGAACCTGAATTCTTGGCTTTCTGTTCTGGTCAGAGATGGGCATAGAGTCATCAACCATACTCACCTTGCAGAGGAGGGTGAGCTTGTCATCTGGGAGAAGCCATGGTGCAAAGGACAGGAGGAAGTTTCGAAGGATGAACTTTTTATATCCCAGTTCAACACCTGGCTCGAACCTAGAGACAATAGGTTTGCTCTCTCCGTGGGTTGTCTCTCCTTCCGAGCTTAACATCAAGAACTGGAACTTTGCCCAAACAGGACTCTTTTGACAGCTGAGCAACACTAGGTAAACTGACAGGTAATCTGCACTTTCTTCATCCACTCCCTTTGGGTGTACTCTCAAACACCATTTGTCATTGGCTCCTATTGAGAAAGTTGGGCTTCTAATGCTTTCCTGAATTTCCTCCAGAATAAAACGGAAGTTGCTGATGGTCCACCTGTAGTAAAAATTCTGGACGTTGATTTGGGTGTGGTCACATCTCTGGGCTGTCTGGTCTCCTGACATTTCTGGAGGTAGTTTGAACGTTAAACTGGATCCAAAATGAAGAGCTAGCAATTGTTTTCTCTTGACTCTGTGGGATACAATAATTGACCTGGTTTAGATTTTCAGTTTCTATTTTTCATTTGTTCCATCTTCTATGATGGTGGAAACTTGGGTCTGAAATATTCTATCCACATTTCAACTATAGACAACTTGAAAATTTGGAACATTTTATACACTCATATCAAAGATGTTATACTAGGGTTCTGCAGAGTAACAGAACATATATAATTAATCTTTCTGTGTATGAACAAAGGGGATTCATTAGAATGACTTAGGGCTGTAGTTCTGCTATTCCCACATTGGCTAGCTGTGAAGAGAAAATCCAAGAATCCAGTACTTACTCAGTCCAGGAGGTTGGACGTGTCCCTGGGTCTTCAGTATATCTTGGAATTCTGAAGAAAAATTCTCTAATGCCATGGAAGGAATGGAATGGCTACAAGGTGAGGGCAAGCAGGCAAAGAGCAAGGGCTTCCTCCTTCCATGTCCTTTTATATGCTTCTAACAGAGGGTGTGGCCCAATTTAGGGTGTGTCTTCTAGTCTCCAGATCTGGATTAAAGGTGTGTGTGTCTTCAGGCCCTGAGATCTGGATTAGATGTTTGTTTCTTTTTACTTTCAAAGTGTGTATTTGAAGTGTATCTACCTACTTCAACTTAAGCAAAACATTTCTCACCGTTTTGCCCTCCATATTAGGATCTTAGTTAATTCCATGTCTAGTTAGGTTGAGAATCAAGAATAACCACCAAAAGTGTATTTTGCTTTCTGTGGTTCATCTTCTGTTTAATACGGGTTTGTGTCCATTCCACAGAGCTGTTATCTACTCTTCTAGGGGTTTTACACTGATTCCTACCACTAACACGATCCAGGAGAGGTGTTTTCCTTACCCTGTCAGGGGACTCACGGTTCACAACATGGAGGTCAGGGGGTAAGAATTCATATACGGTGGGTAAGAAGCAGAGCCAGGCAGGAACCCTGAAAGTGACAATCTTTTTTCCTGACTTTTATTCATCCAGACTGACAGTCCCCAGGATGGCGCCACCAACTTTTGATAGTGGTCACTCCCTCCCCCTCAGATAATCCTCTTTAGAAATGCTCTTCCAGATCCAGTTAAGGGTGTGCTAGGAGAAGATCCTAAGTGCTTCTCAATTCCATCATGCTTACTGCCAAGTTTCAGCTTCTTAATACCTCATAATTTTCATCCTTCACTGGTGAGTTCTGTCCTCTTTAAAATTTCAACTTCCATGCTTACTTTGCTAGGACTTCAAAGAGAGATAGGATAACAGTGTGTGGTATGCAAAATGAAAAAAAAACTTTAAATAAGTAAGCAAACCATTTTTAAAAAGAGAGACCCCATTCTGGTTTCCAAATAGTGCAGAAAATATTCAACAGTTACCAAAGAAGGGGTTTTGAGACTGTTCCCGTTAGAATGTGATGTCTTAAATGCTCTCCACATCTGTCATCTCTCTCCAGTTCATCAGGTCTGGAGAGACTCACTAAGCCTTGAAGACATGAAGATACCTCAGTGATTCAATCAACTCAGCAATTCCCAGCCTCGCTCTCCTAAAGTCTGACTGCAGTGCTTTTCATCCCTCAATACAGAACACATCAATCAACTGGATTTGATGCCTAAATTGTTGTTTTGTCTTAGGAACCTTTGGCAAGTGACTATCTAGTAACATCAGTGACTATTCTCCATGTGGATTTGGGGTCAGAGTGGCAGATACTGTTTCCCTCAAACTCTCTGGTCCTGGGCTTTTTTTTCTGGTGGGGAGATTTTTAGTGATTATGCTATTTTAATAGGATTTATTGGTTTGTTTAGAACACATGTCTGACCTTGATTTTATTTTGCTAAGTGGGACCTATTGTTTCTGACTTTGTTTATGTTGGTTCCCTTAGATGGATCCGGAAGACTGTTTCTAAGCAGTGTTGTACCCCAAGGGTTTAGGGTCTTGAGTGGGCGTCCCAAGAATCCAGACTCCAGTCCAGTTGATGCAACAGCACGAGGTTTTTATTGAAGAAACTGTACAGACAGCAAACTCTACTCCTAAGAGCAAGAGCCACATCTTACTGCAGTCACATGGGGGTTTTTAAAGGAAAACACACAAAAGCCATAAGATTACAATTCCCATACAATTTCATTTCACAGGATCATAGTCTGATCACAGAGTGGGTACAGTCAGGTCCCCATGTACATTGTTCTGGAAACCTTAAGGGGGTTATCAGGGTGGGAGTGGAGTATACATAAAGGTCACAGTGGTCCTTCCTGGAACACTTGCAACTATCCCAGTCACAGTTGAGCACATCTCTTAACAGAAATCTTTTTACATTGTTACATTGTTACAGGTTGAATAATGACTGAGTCAGGTGGCCCTTGAAACTAGTTTTCTTTTTAGTTCCTTATTTTCTGGGGCTTGGGGGTGTAAGCCTGAAGGGTTAGGGTCTTTCAGAAGGATTATCTGAGAGGCAGGGGAAAGACCACCACTAAAGTTTGTTGGAGTCATCCTGGGACTCTGATTCTGGATGGAATAAAAGGAGGAAAGAATAGAGTCACCCTCAGGAGTTCCTGGCTCTGATTCCACCTCACCATGTATGAGGTTTTCACCTGCCATCCATGTTGTGAAAACTAAGACCACTAACAAGTTAAGAAAAACACCCCTTCCCTGATGGTGTTTATAGCAGCAGTCATTGTAACAACATACGAGAGTAAATAATAGCTATGCAAATGTTGACATGATCCCTCACTGATGGAAGACAAACCACAAGAAATAACACACCCTTGTGATGGCTATTCTTGGTTCTCAACTTCACTATATCTGGAATTAACAAAACACCAAAATTGAGAGCACACCTCTGAGAAATTATTGCTTAATTTGAAGTAGATAGATCCATGTTAAACAGGGACTTTTGAGGAAGGAAGACACACACCTTTAATCCAGACCTAGAGGTTTGGGGACACACCTTTAATTGGTGCTACTTCATTTTTTTAATAACTACATATTATTCACCACTTATATATTCTTCTTCATGATAATGTCTCTGCTAAATTGTTTTAAAAAATTATACTAGACCTTTGTTTTGCTTTCTTTTACATTTAATTTTTGTGTGTTTGGGTTTTTTGAGTTTAAGCCACTTAAGAAGGACAGCCTCAACTCAAATGAACTGTTTCCCAGGCCTCCGCTTAAACTCCCTATGTATTCCAGGCTGCCACTGCAGATTGCCATTGCCTCCTGAATATAATTAAAAAGGACATCACTATTTCCAGCCTCCGAATCTGTTCTTTGAGGAGGAGGTCATATTAAAGGATGTGGACCTCAAACATCCAAGATTCCTACTTCCTCTGTTTCCCAATGCAAGCCTAAGCCAAAGAAGGAAGATTAAATTATACATTTATTACATATATGGAGGAAATATAGTGAATTTGACATATTTCTAGACATTTTTCACAATGACCTTCCTGCATATAAGCAATCCTAAGCCAAGAGTATCTTGAGCTGTAAGGGTTAACCACACACACAATGAAAAGTAACTTTCAGCCTGATTTGGGTTCTTTCCCTTTCTGTTTTTGAAAGGGAGTGTCCTTCCACAGTCTTGAGTGTCTTTGAACACATTCTATAGACCAAGCTGGATGAAAAACATAGAGATCTGCCTACCTCTGTCTTTTGAGGCCTGGTATCAAATGTTTGAATTCTTAAATTATTAGAGAGACAACAGTAAAATGATTGGCAAGGGCAGGATTAAGACATACTGAAAAAATATTCTTTTCTTTCTTTCTTTTTTTTTTTTTTGGTTTTTGGTTTTTGGTTTTTCCAGACGGAGTTTCTCTGTGTAGCTTTGTGCCTTTCCTGGAACTTGCTTTGTAGACCAGGCCAGACTCTAACTCACAGAGATCTGCCTGCCTCTATGTCCCGAGTGCTGGGATTAAAGGCCTGTACTACCACTGCCCAGCCAAAAATTACTCTTAAATTAGTGGAATGTAGGTGGTAGGCCCTATGTACTCTAGCACTCAGAGCCTGAGGGAATGTATTCAAGAGTCCTCTGGCCTGCGCTGTATACTGAGTTTCACCACAGCATGAAGAAATGAAAGAAAACAACAAGGAGACATTAAGACATTTCTCCTCACCTTTGAATTTTGCTTGATTTTTCTCTTGCCCCCTGCCCAAAGTGGAGAGATTTTTCTCATGGTCTCTGTGTCTCCATATATGTATATATATTTACTTCATTGATTTGTTTTTATTTTAAGACTGTCTTGCTGCAGAGCCAGGCTAGCCTTGAACCTACAATCCTTTCACCTCATCCTCAAAGGTAAGAAGATTATGCATGAGCACCACCCATCCTGACTCTTGACCCCTTTATGGAATGCTCTGGAGAATAAATAAATCGAAATATTCTATGAGTCTCTGACATCCTCCTCTTGATCTCCAGGCAGCATTCTTCTCTCTGTGGTATTGCACATATGCATGCTGTCATCTGTGGGCAGCTGCATCTGTGTGTTTTGCAGGAGATAAAGTCAGGAATGTCCAACATGTTAGGCAAGTTCCCTACTTCTGAACTATATTTTCACACTTTACCCTCCTTGGGCCTTCCCTTCATTTCTTCCTTTCTTAAGGCTCATCACTGTCCCAAAGAGAACTGGTTCCTGCAAGGACACAGAATACTTGGCACTGTCATTCTGAGATGGATGTTACTCATTCTTTGTTGTATGGGGACATGGGGATTCACATCTCTAATCTCAGCACTCACAGAGTGTAAGACTTGGGGACCAATCTGCTCTACATCAGGAATTCTAGATAGGCACAGCTACCTAGTGAGGTCATATCACAAATTAATAGTAATGATGATGATTATGATGCTTTAAGTATACTAATAAAAATAATAATAATGATCAGTAGTTATATACATCTCGATTGGCTTTGAATATTATAAATTTATAAACTCAAGTTCCAGTTGCTTTGGGGATACTATCTTACAAGGACTCCAACGTACAGTATGGCTCGTTAAGAAAGGGAATGGCTCAGCTGCCTTTAGCCTACTGGCTATGGGTGAGATAGGACCTCTGTTGGTCTTTTCTGTGTCGAACACACAGATTGCAAGCCCAGTGCCACTTTGACATCTTTGGCAGCAGTTAACTGCAACTCACACACGATTGAGCCTGTATGATAATGAATATTCAGAGATGGGTAATGCCTGGGGGGCGCTCACCAACCTGAGACAGAGCGCCTGTGGGCCTGGGCAGGCTTCTCCATGACCGGTAAGGTGACCTGTTGACATCTCACGCAACCCAAGTCAGAAGCTCATTTTTTAATAAAAGGGGGACCTGTAGGTCCCTGTTCTCCATTTTGGGTAACTGTTGCCTTGCTTGCTGACCTTGACCTTGATATCCTCCCTATGCTAATTCCCTGCCAGGTTCCACCCTCCTGAATGCTTAAGGGAAGTTCCTTGTCTGTGTATCCTGAATAACGGGCATTAACAGCTTAGATGCAAGATTGTAAAACATCAGTAGCGAACTTCTGCCCTCCGGGGTTCTCCCATTGTGCTGTAAGCCTGTATTTAAGACCTACTCCCTCCTTCAATAAATGACATTCGGCATTGAAAATTAAAATATATATATAATTGTGAATACTGCGAATGTAATCTAGGAATACCACAAATGTGATTAATATCATGAGTGTAATTAATGAATATCATGAGTGTAATTTAAAAATAAAATAATAGAAATAATAATAATAAAGTCTTGCTGTTCTTTATTAATGTTAAAGACAAGCTTTCTATACCATTTGCTAAAAACTAACAGTGTGGTTAAGGTAATTAAATAGAAATTCATGAACTAAGCATGATGTGGTAGTCTATGGCTTTGACCACAGTAGTCTGAAGGCAAAGGCTGACTCAATTCTATGTGTCTGAAGCTAATTTGGTCCATAGAGCATCTTCTAGGAGAGCCAGACATGCAGAGTGAAAAGTCATCAAAAAAGAAAGAACAAGGGACATAGGAATGAAATCATGACTACCTACCTCTTTGTGGGAGCCTACAGAGGTTTCCTAGTGAGATCTGTGCTTGCGTTACATAGCAGGACTGCAGAAGAGGATGACTGGATCATGGGCCTAGATGCCAGGTGCTTGGAAGGGTCTATACTTGGTTGTATCTAGCAAGGGGGAGGTCTTTTTCTCCTCCCATTGTCATGGTTATAAAAAGCCCTTTTGAATAAAGTTCTGGGCCATTGGGTATTGACCCAGGTCCTCCTGAAGCTATCTTGTATTTCTGTCTTCCTTCTTCTTGGCTAGGCCTATCATTTCAAGTTCTGTATTCCTCTCTCCTCCTCATAGGAACCCTGTAAAAGGTGGGGGCTGGCCCCCCACACCTCTTGAATTTCTGCTAAAATATTTCAAACTGCCAAAGATTTAGAGAACAAACTAGTTTTTCCGAGCTGTTCCATCATCTTGGCTGTCTGAACCCAATCTAAAGAGAAAGCTGGACTCAAAAATGAAGAGATCTATCTAACTCAGCCTCCTGAGGGCTGAGATTAAATGCTTGGCTTTTTTAAATTCATTTTTTATTGATTCTTTGTGGGTTTCATGTCATACATCCAGAGTCATCCATCTCCCTGTCCCTTCATATCCACCCTCCACCCTTACAACCTCTCCCACAAAACAAAACAAAATTCAAAAGAGAAACAAAAAAATCAAAAGAAAACCAACCAAACTAACTATCACACAAAAATAAAGTCCCAAGGTGGAAGGTGTAGTGTGACACAGTGAGTCCCACAATATACCCTTTAGTCCATCTTTTCTTTACATCTTTACTTGTAAGTGTTCATTGCAATGAATCAGTGTTCTGGTCTGAGGTCTCTGGCTGCTATACTGCTACATGGGTCCTCACTGGGACTCCTCTTGGATAACCTTCCTTGTTGCCTTGTGTCATAGAGATCCTTTGTGTCCAGAGATCCTGCAGCTTTGGATCTGTAGGTCCGGCCACTTCACATGCTCCAGCAGTTCATACATGAGGTGAGTGTTGGATGGGCCACCTCATAGTCCTGGTTCTGGGCTTGGGTGGTAGCTGGGTTGGTCAGCCTCCCAGCTTTCCCTCATGGACACCAACAAGGTGAGTTCTCTAGCATTGCTGTTGCTAGCTCACCCACTGCAGCAGGCAGCAAGGAGTACAGTCACCTCTCCTGTCCTCTCACCCTCAGGCTGTCTTACCTGCACCACCACCCCACCAACAAGGTCAGATTGACTTTGTTGTCCTTGTGAGGTATCAGAATTGGTGTCCTGGTGGGGTGTCAGAACTAGTGGGACTGGGAAGCAAGAATGCCCAGGATCCATGATGTGAAATTTCCAAATAATCAGTAAAAATATTTTGAAAAAATCGGGGGAGAATTTGTGTGGAATCCATAGATTTTAGCTGGGTGGATGGGTGGGTGGGTGGGGAAGAAAGCTGCAGCTGGTGTTCTGTTGCAATTCTAGGGATGAGACTGGGGGATTGGATTTGGAGGGAAGGAGGAAGTTCTTCAGTTGGCTTACCTATTTCTTTGTCTTGTTCTGCTGGTGTGTTCTTAGTGAATGCCTGCTGGTGTTGGAGGCTGGGATGATGGGTTGATTTGGGGGAAGGAAGATTGGGGAAGAAGATCTTTGTGAACCAGTGGGGATAGGGTCTGACAGGAAAGAGACCACAGCAGATTTTCTACTACAGAGGAGAGGATGACACCAGGAAAATTGAAAGTAGAGGAGCAAAAGTAGAGGTGTGGATCTGCATTCAGCCTACTTGTTTCCCTGGAAAGAGTGGGTTAGCAAGGGTGCCTTGATGAGTTGGGAGCTGGGACAAAGCAATGAGTCGGGGGTGGGGAGGTTAGAAGGGGAAGATGTATGGGATGTGCACACAGGGTGCAGAGCAGTTTTCAGGGTGTTCTGCTGCAGAGCTTGGGATGAGACTGGGGGATTGGATGTAAAAGAACAGAGAGAACAGAAGAGAGCTGAAGGCAGCCTACCTCATTTTCTGGCACACATGGCCTAGAGTTGTGGTTTGTAACCTGTGTGTCCCAGTGGAATCCATGATCTTGGGCCACAGTTACACCTCTCTGAGAATTTAGTATCTTGGTCAGAAGCTACACTGTATGGAATACCATGATAGTTGACAAGGCATTCTGTTTGTCCCTGCATGGTAGTTTTGGTAAAATCATTACAGGCAGGAAATGCAAATATATAACTAGAATAAGTATCTCCTTCATGATGGACATGGTGTTGTCCATTCCACAGAGGAAGTAGCCCAATGTAGTCATCGTTTCATGACTTTGTTAGCTGGTCAGCCTGGAGAATGGTGACACATCTGGGGCTCTGTGTTGGTCTCTGTTGTTGGCAGATCTGGCATTCAGCAACTGGTGTCCAGCAACTATAAATAGGTCACTCTTGATGAGTGGATATCCATGTTGTGATTCCATTCATAACCCCTATCTCAGCTACCACAGGTACTTTGATCATGGGCCCATTGCGTAATAAAGAGGATAGCTTGTTACAGAGTCTGACTGTACATTAAGTGGTTCATCCTATCTACTTGATTATTAAACTCCTCAGATGAAGGCAATTTTTATGAGCGTTCACAGGGGACAAAAGAACTTCACATTAGTTGCTCCTTTGCAGATCTGTGTAAATACTACTTCCTGAAATGTATTTCCATATTTCTAGTTTTCTTTTTGGATTTTTTTTCTTCTCTCATAGAGTCCCATCTGACCATAGTCTCCCCTCCCTCCACTCCACATACATATACAACTCTGTTTCCCTTCAGAAAAGCAAAGGTCTCCTGGGGATATCAAATGAACACAGGATAACAAAATGTAATAAGAGTAGGCACAAACCCTCATATCAAGGCTGGAGGAGCCAACTCAGAAGGAGCCAATATCCGACAACAGTTCAGAGACTCCACACACTCCTGCCATTAGGATTTCCACAAACCCCCTGAGCTGAACAAGCACATTAAATACAAAGAGGACTTAGTACAGACCCATGCAGGCCTTGTGATGGCCTCCTCAGTGTCTATGAGCCTCTACAAACACTCTTTAGTTGACTCTGTGAGCTCTGTACCCCTTGTGTCTTTGATGCCTCCTACAACCCGGCCTTTCCCTCTTCCTTGAGGTTCACTGAGTTCTGCTCATTGTTTGGCTATAAATCTCAGTATCTGCTCCCAACAGCTGTTGGAGAAATCCCACCTGATGTCCATTTTACTAAGCACCAATATCCCAGTGTAACAGAACTCATTAGGTATTGTCTCATGGATTGTGTGTGTAAGAGTGTGTATGGGTGTGTGTGTGTGTATGTGTGTGTGTGTGGCAGTGAAGACACTGCACCAACTTTTACAGCTGAGCACAGCTGGATGGACTAAAATGGCTGTTTTCAAACAAAAACACCACGGGAATCCATAAGCTGATTTTACAATTTTTATTCATTGGATATTTTATTTTGGTAATTTATTTATTAGAGATAGATGTGCCCATGGAGACAAGAGGAGGACTGAATAAAAGGACCCGTGCAAGATCAACAATTGCTTTTGCCAAGTGAGCCATCTCCCCTGTCCCAAACACTGAGTTTGGAGAAAAACTTTCTTCATTATCTTTGCTTCTCTTGTAATCAAACATTCATATTTGTTTTCTCCTTTCTGAGTCCTTGATCATATCTTCTGCTCAGTTCAATCCAGTTAGGTTTTTCCAAAGAAACCCTGTTGTAATGTGCTTGGTGCCAGCAGTTAAAATGAATTTCAGATTCTAACTCCTTAGACAAAAATCAACCCAGTATAACAACAGGGTAGAGGCTATGTAGATGGTACCAGAGTCCAAGGCTCCCTGTACCTCAACCTGACACTGACTCCTTTACATCTGTTTAAAGCCTCAGCCACAATGCTGTTATTCCATAGATCCACTGGAAATTTTCCACACATCCCATAGTCTAGCCAGGTATTGGTAACACCATGAGTACTGCATCTGGGAGACAAGTGTAGGACAAGGTTTGCCAGGTGCTAGGATCACTTCAAGCATTTAATAGGGTGCTCCAGGAAAGGGCAGTGAGCAGGCCTGAAACCAAAAACTTCAAACACTAAGTGGGGACATGAGCCCACCATTGTCTTCCAGTCTGAGGTCTCAGAGACCTCAGAAGCATGAGCCGTAATGAAATCCAGTGTCTGGGTTTTTAGCTGCCCTGAGCTGTGGTGGTCAGCCAGGAAGAGAGTGTGGGTAGCATTCTCCACAGAGAGGTCCCTGAAGAGGGCATCCTCACACATGACCTTCAAATGCTCCAGGCCATACTTGTCAGCAGCTGCCAGCAAGGCAGCTGCCATGCTATTGAGGTCTGGTGCTGTTCCTGTGTAAATGAAGTCCATCATTACCTTGAAGACTTGTGGCTCCAGGTCAGGGATCTCAACACGATTCTTTCTGCTCTCCTCCATGTCTTGTTGAAACATGGCTCTGAAAACTGGAGAGCAAGCTGCTAAGATGGCCTTATGAGCCCAGAATTCCTGGCCAGCTACCACTAGGCAGCAGTCTGTCAACTGGGAATTCTCCCACAGCTCTCCTAGCTCCTCTGCCAATGTGCATCTGGGAACCAGAATTCCTGGCTTCTTGTTTTGGTCAGAGAGGCTCAAAGAGACCTGGGCCATGCTCACCTTGCAGACAAGGGTGATCTGGTGATCTGGGAGAAGCGAAAATGCATGGGACAAGAGAAAATCTTGAAGAATAAACTTTTTGTAACCCCAGTCTTGTCCTGGCACTAACCTAAATGCTCTTGGGCTCTTCTTGACTTGTGTATTCTCTCCTTCTGCACTTATGATTCAGAACTGGAACTTTGCCCAAACAGGACTCTTTAGACAGCTGAGCAACACTAGGTAAACTGACAGGTAATCTACACTTTCTTCATCGACTCTGTTCGGGTGTACTCTCAAACACCATTTGTCATTGGCTCCTATTGAGAAAGTGGGGCTTCTAATGCTTTGCCGCATTTCCTCAGCAAAAAAGGGAAGTTGCTGATGGTCCACCTGTAGGAGAAATCCTGATCGCTGATTTTCTGTGCTCCCATTCTGGGCTATCTCATCTCCTGCCATTTCTCCTGCAGATAGTTTGAAGGTTCAACTGGATTGAAAATGAAGAACTAGCAATTGTTTTCTCTTCACCCTGTGAGACAATAACAGACAGGATTTTGATTTTAGTTTTTCGTTCTCATCTGTTTCCTCTTCTACCAGTTTGGAAACTTGGGTCTCTGATATTTTCTATGCAGATTTCAATGCTAATTTCAGAGAACACAGTCTAGGCTACTTGATACCCTTACATTACTCCATTATTTTCTAGATTGAATCTTAGGTCAATAGGTAACTTGTTTTGACAATTATACACAGCTTTTGGATAGTTTTGATCACTCATTCTATTAATTCCTATCAAAAATGTTGCACTAGGGTTCTGTAGAGGAACAGAATATATACAAAGAATTCCCCCCTCTCTCATATATATATATATAATCAAAGGGAATTTATTAGAATGACTCTGGGCTGCAGTCCTGCTATGCCCACATTACCTTTGAAGGGAAAGGCCAAGATTCCAGTACTTACTCTGTCCAAGGACTTTGGATATGTCTGCTGGTCTTCAGTATATGCTGGTGTTCCAAAAATTCTCTATTGCCAGGGTAGGGATGGACTTGTTGCAAGGTGAGGGCAAGCAGGCAAATAGCAAGAGCTTCCTTCTTCCATGTCATTTTATGTGCTTCTAACAGAAGGTGTGGCCCAATTTAGGGTGTGTCTTCCAGCCTTAAGATCTGGATTAAAGATGTGTTTGTCTTCAGGTCTTGAGATTCCGATTAAATGTTTGTGTCATTTTACCTCCAAAGTCTGTCCTTTAAATGGATCTACCTACATCAAATGAAGCAAAACACTTCTCTCTGTTGTGGCCTCCATTGTAGGGTTTTATTTAATTCCATGTCTTGTTAAGTTGGGAACCAGCAAAAAACAGCACAAGTGTATTTTGCTTATTGTGGATTCATGTTAAATAAAACAGGGATGGTGTCTATTGCTACACAGCAGTTATTTCCTCTTCTCAGGGTTTTGCAATAAGTCCTCCCACTATCATGATCGGGAGAGAGGTGCTTTCTTACTCTGTCAGGGGTCTCAGTGTTCACAACATGGAGTTCAGTGTGGAAGAATTCATATGTGGTGATCAAGTAGCAGAGCCAGGCAGCAACTCTGAAAGTGGCAGTTTTCTTTCATCCAGACTCACATTCCCTGGGATGTCTCCATATACTTTCAGTGGTGATCTTGCCCCTCCCCGTCAGATAATCCTCCTTGCAAAAACAGTTCTGGATCTACTAAGGGTGTGCTATGAGAAGATCCTAAGTTCTCAGTTCCAAGAACCTGACTGCCCTGATTCAGATTCTCAATACCTCATAATTTTCATCCTCCACTGGTGAGTTCTGTTTTCTTTAAACTTTGAACTTCCATGCTTACTCTGATGGACCTTAAAAGTGAGACAGTATTCTGCTTTTCAAAGGGTGCAGAATATATTCAACAATTACTGAAGAAGGGGTTATGAAACAGTTCTTCTTAGAATGTGATCTGTAAAATGCTCCCCACATCTATCACCTCTCTCCAGTTCATCATGTCTAGAGGGACTCACTAAGCCTAGAGGACTGGGAAATACCTTCAGTGATTCAATAAACTCAGCAATTCCCTTCATAGCTCTCCTGAAATCTGGTTCTAATGCTGCTCATCCCTCAGTTCAAAATAAATCAATTGGTTTTGATCTCTGAATTTTTGGTTACTCATTTTGGAACCTTTGGCAGGAGGCTAGCTAGTAGCCTCTGAGACTTTTCTGTATGTGTTAAGGGCCAGGGTAGCAGAAACCCCTTCCCTCAAATATCTCATTTGTAATGAAGTTTGACAATTCCTACAAGACCCCTCATTTTTAAGTCAAGTGCTCCACCTGTAAGTCCTGACCTTCCATGAGCATGCTCCTGCAGAGTGGGAGCAATTCTCTCAATGGGGAACTGACTCCTGCCTGGGTCTCAAGTACAAGATCTTTTCATATAGTTTCTCATTCCAGGAATGGAACAAGCATAGGTTTTATTTCAGGTAGACAGTTCTCTGGGGGACATGCTACAGCCAAAGTGATTCAGATTCCCAACAGGAAAAGACAAAGTCTTAAGCAGCAGAGGTGTCCCCACCAGAGAAATCCAACAGTCAATAGAGCAAAACAATAAAACATGTAGAATGACTTGCAAAAAACACAACACAACACAACACACACACACACATATATATATACACACACACACACACACACACACACACACACACACACACACACATATATATATACACACACACACACACACACACACACACACACACACACACACACACACACGAGACAGAGACAGAGAGAAGAGACTGTTTGAAAATGGATTTAGGAAAATAGAAAATCTTTCTTAGCCAGCTGGCAAACACATGAGATATTTGGGATCCTAGTGAAGCAACTAGGCCTTTCTTAGTGTGGGCTTTTAAGCAAAATTCCATATTCTGGGTTGACAAACTTCAGTTAATAAGAAGATAGCCCAAACTGGCACTACAGAAGCCAAAATTGTTACTATATTTGAAGCAAGGTTTGAACATTTAGAGATATTCCTAGAACTATGGACTTTGGTGGATTAAGCCTTTGTTTTAGCTGTGGCAGGGGTTACTGTTTTTTTTTTTCAGCAAGTGCTGGGTTTTACACCTTGAATGGTACTTCCTTCATGGAGACAGTTGTGCTTACCCATGTTGGCCTGCTAATGTCTGGTCCCTCTTATACACGTGGGTAAGTGCACCATGAGCATATGGTACCTCACAGGCTGAAAGACTCTGTTGGATGCCCTGGATAACTGGATAACTGCATTACTGACTGTTGTCAGCTGACTTGTTAATGAAGTGAGTTGGATGGCAGTCTTCTGGAAAGGTATTCAGCACCTTTGACTGCTGAACCATTTCTCCATACCACCACAGTTACTTTCTTAAGGAGGATGGAACAGCTCTGAAAGACTAAATCCTTTCTCAATCATTGGCATCTGACATATTTTAGCAGGAATTCAGAGGTAATCATGATTTCATTTCTATTTCTTTCTTTCATTTTTAATTGCTTTCTACTCTCCATGTC
The DNA here is from genome assembly GCF_049852395.1 of Peromyscus maniculatus bairdii. Classification (NCBI taxonomy): domain Eukaryota; kingdom Metazoa; phylum Chordata; class Mammalia; order Rodentia; family Cricetidae; genus Peromyscus; species Peromyscus maniculatus. Next base: position 73,299,226 of record NC_134857.1, read on the forward strand.
TGGCTCTCCTAGATGTTGCTCTATGGACCAAGTTAGACCTCAGACTAGCGAGTTCAGTCAGTCTCTCCCTTCAGACTGCTCTGATCAATGCCATAGACTTTCAGATCATGCCTAGTTCATGAATTTCTCTTTAATCACAGTAACCAATACTGTTAACTTTAAAAAAAAATGATATTGAAAGGTTACCTTTAATATTAATTTAATGATTAGCAAGAACTTTTATTCATTTCAATATTAATTGAGTCAAAATATTTGAGTCAAATTAAATAAGCTATTTCCTGCCATAGTAGGTTTTTCCCTAATGGTTGGACTGAGAAAATAGCCAGGAACATAGGAGAAGTAGGGTTTTTGAAATTCTAAAAATGCAAGGCTAAGGGTTTTCTGAGAGTTGGTGAGAGTGTTGCAGATGAATTTTGGTGATGTAGGGACTTGGCTAATTTTATTCACCAGGAACCAGTGACAAAGAGAAATAAGTGTTTGAGAGAATGCCTGAAATGATCTATGAACAAAGCCAAGATTTTCTCTCTGTTTATTTGGTGTTGTTCAACTGTCCAAAGAGTCAAAGAACCATGTTGGGGCAAAGAACCTTGCTGCATTAGGGCCATGGACCCAGACATAACCTCCCAAAGCAGTTAGGTCCTGGAAGTCACCATGAACCTGAGTCACACACCCCTTGGAATGGCATGGCCTCTGTATTGTAGACTTGACTTAGTCTTCCATGGACTCCTTCCAATCATCTGCTCTTTAAAGTAAAATTTGAAATCAAGAATGATGAGACCTGCAACAATTCTATTATCATTCTGTAATATTTTAGTGATCCAATGCTTTCTGTATTTCCATGTGAAGCTGAGAATGGTTGTTAAAAGATATGGAAAGAATTGTATTGTCATTTTGAAACAGATTGCTTTGTATCTGTAGATTGCTTTTGTAGTATGGCCAATTTTCGATGTTAATCTACTGACAATGGGCATGGGAGATCTTTTTATTTTCTCATATCTTCTCCAATTTCTTCCTAAAAGACTTGAAGTTTTATCATACAAGTCTTTCACTTACTTTGGTAGAGTTATCCCCAAGGTATTTTTGTTAGTATTTGGGCTATTGTGAAAGGTGTTTTTCTCTGATTTCTTTCCCAGTTTGTCTCTCATTAGTATTTAGGAGGACTACTGATTTTTTTAAAATATTTTATTACTGAAAGTAGATTCTTTACTTAGACAATGCATCCTAATCAGACCTTTCACTTCCTTAGTTTTTTTATCAAGCTTATTTGTTGATAGTGTTTATTAGCTGTAGGAAATTCCCTGTTGAATCATTGACATAACTTATGTGTATTATAGTGTTTTCTACAAATAAAGATTCTTTCTTCTTCCTTTTCAAATTGTATCCTTTTTATTGTCACTTGCCTTACTGATTTAATTAAGACTTCAATTGTCATATTGAACAGATAGAAAGAAATGAAACACCTTGTCATTTTTCATGCCTTAGTGGAATTGTTTGAGTTTCTCTTCATTAAGTTGATGTTGACTATGGAAAGGTTTTAAACTGTCATCGTTATATTTAGGTATGTCACCTATGTGCCAATCTCTCCTTGTCTTTTATCATGAAGAAATATTGAGTTTTGAAAAATGCTGTTCCTGAATTTTAAGATATGATAATGTGGTTTATGTCTTCCTGAGATTTAATCATTTGTGGGTTTATATGGTCAATTATCTTTTTTGATTTTTGTATATAGAACAATCCCTATACATCTGGGACAAAGCCTAATTCATCATGGTAAATTATTTTTGAATAATTTGGGACTCAATTCCCAATTATTTAATGAGTATATTTTCAGTGTTTATAAGTGAATTGGTCTGTGATTTAGGTATCAGTGTAATTTCAGACTCATACAATAATTTGGGCAAGTATCCAATGTTTTTATTTTCTGGAATAATTTGAGGAGGATGGGAAATAACTTGTCTTCAAATGGCAGGTAAATTGCTGTACCAAAGCTATCTTTTTCTGGGTTTCATTTGGTGGGGAGGCTTCTAGTGATTGTTCTATTTTACTAGTGTTCTTCTGTCTGGTTATAATACATATGTGATCTTGATATCATTTGTGCTATATGGGACCTATTATTTTTTTTTTTGGTTTTTTTCAATGTATATAACAACAGATTACCCTCTCATCCCTCTTCATGCTGTCACTCCCCAACCCCGACTTCCCTCCTTTCCCCGAGCAATCATCCCCTCTTCCAACAGGGTAAGTTCTCTCATTAGGGGACAAGCTAAGCTTGGTACATTCAGTTGAGGTAGGACCAAGCCCCTCCCCAATGCATCAAGGGTGAGCAAGGTGTCTAGCCCTAGGTAATGTGATCCAGAAAGCCAGCTCATGCACCAGGGATAGATCCTGATCCACTGCCATGGGCCCCTCAAACCCACCCAGCTACACACCTGCTCACGTATGCAGAGGTTCTAGTCTGGTTCCATGGAGGTTCCTCACCTGTAGGTCTAATGTTCATGAGTTTCTTTGAGCTTGGTTCAGTTGTCTCTCTAGATTTTTCCATCATAATCTTGACCCCCTTTCTCATATAATTCCTCTTTCCCTTCAACTGGACACCTGGAGCTCAGCCAGGTGCTTGGGTGTGAATCTCTGTATCTGCTTCCATCAGTTAATGGACAAAGGCTCTATGATAACACAAAGTATTCATCAGCCTTATTACCAGGGTAGGCCAGTTCAGGCACCATCACTACTATTGCTATTAGTCTAATCTGGGGTTGTGGCTTAATGATAATTTCCCTAGCACCAGGTTTCTCCCTTATCCCATAACATCTCCCTCTATCAAGACATCTCATTCACGGCTCTCCCACTCCATCTTTCCCCCACTTCAACCATCACGTTTTCTCACATCACATCCCCTGTTCCCTACTCTCTATTGCCCACACCTCATCGCCAGTACAATCATGGGGATCTCCTCTGTTTCCCCTTCCCAAGATGATCTGAATCCCTCTTAGGTTCCTCCTTGTTTCCTAGCTTATCTGAATGTGTGGGATTAATCTGATTATCTTTTGTTTTACCTCCAGTCTCCACTTATGAGTGAGTACATACCATGTTTGTCTTTCTGAGTCTGGATTACCTCACTGACAATTATATTTTCTATTTCCATACATTTTACATTTTACAAGTACATCCCTACCCGGGCCATAGAAAATTTTTGGAACAACAGCATACAGTGAAGACCAGCAGATACATCCAAAGTTCTTGGACTGAGTTAAGTACTGGATTTTTGGTCTTTCCCTTCACAAGTAATGTGGGATTAGCAGGACTGCAGGCCAAAGTTATTCTAATAAATCCCCTTTGATGAGAATATATATATATATATATATATATATATATATATATATATATTCCTTGTATGTATTCTGTTCCTCTAGAGAAACCTAGTGCAACATTTTTGATATGAATTAATAGAACGAGTGATCAAAACTATCTTAAAACTGTGCATAATTGTCAAAACAAGTTACCTATTGACCTAAGATTCAATCTAGAAAATAATGGAGTAATGTAAGGGTATCAAGTAGCCTAGACTGTGTTCTCTGAAATTAGCATTGAAATCTGCATAGAAAATATCAGAGACCCAAGTTTCCAAACTGGTAGAAGAGGAAACAGATGAGAATGAAAAACTAAAATCAAAATCCTGTCTGTTATTGTGTCTCACAGGGTGAAGAGAAAACAATTGCTAGTTCTTCATTTTCAATCCAGTTGAACCGTCAAACTACCTGCAGGAGAAATGGCAGGAGATGAGATCGCCCAGAGATGGGAGCACAGAAAATCAGCGATCAGGATTTCTCCTACAGGTGGACCATCAGCAACTTCCCTTTTTTGCTGAGGAAATGCAGCAAAGCATTAGAAGCCCCACTTTCTCAATAGGAGCCAATGACAAATGGTGTTTGAGAGTACACCCGAACAGAGTCGATGAAGAAAGTGCAGATTACCTGTCAGTTTACCTAGTGTTGCTCAGCTGTCTAAAGAGTCATGTTTGGGCAAAGTTCCAGTTCAGAATCATAAGTGCAGAAGGAGAGAATACACAAGTCAAGAAGAGCCCAAGAGCATTTAGGTTAGTGCCAGGACAAGACTAGGGTTACAAAAAGTTTATTCTTCAAGATTTTCTCTTGTCCCATGCATTTTGGCTTCTCCCAGATCACCAGATCACCCTTGTCTGCAAGGTGAGCATGGCCCAGGTCTCTTTGAGCCTCTCTGACCAAAACAAGAAGCCAGGAATTCTGGTTCCCAGATGCACATTGGCAGAGGAGCTAGGAGAGCTGTGGGAGAATTCCCAGTTGACAGACTGCTGCCTAGTGGTAGCTGGCCAGGAATTCTGGGCTCATAAGGCCATTTTAGCAGCTTGCTCTCCAGTTTTCAGAGCCAGGTTTCAACATGACATGGAGGAGAGCAGAAAGAATCGTGTTGAGATCCCTAACCTGGAGCCACAAGTCTTCAAGGTAATGATGGACGTCATTTACACAGAAACAGCCCCAGTCCTCAAAGGCATGGCAGCTGCCTTGCTGGCAGCTGCTGACAAGTATGGCCTGGAGCGTTTGAAGGTCATGTGTGAGGATGCCCTCTTCAGGGACTTCTCTGTGGAGAATGCTGCCCACACTCTTTCTGGCTGACCACCACAGCTCAGGGCAGCTGAAAACCCAGACACTGGATTTCATTACAGCTCATGCTTCTGAGGTCTCTGAGACCTCAGACTGGAAGACAATGGTGGGCTCATGTCCCCACTTAGTGTTTGAAGTTTATGGTTCCTTACCTGCTCACCACCCTTTCCTGGAGCACCCTATTAAATGCTTGAAGTGATCCTAGGACCTGGCAAACCTTGTCCTACACTTGTCTCCCAGAGGCAGTAGTCATGGTGTTACCAATACCTGGCTAGACTATGGGATGTGTGGAAAATTTCCAGTGGATCTATGGAATAACAGCATTGTGGCTGAGGCTTTAAACAGATGTAAAGGAGTCAATGTCAGGTTGAGGTACAGGGAGCCTTGGATTCTGGTACAATCTACATAGCCTCTACCCTGTTGTTATACTGGGTTGATTTTTGTCTAAGGAGTTAGAATCTGAAATTCATTTTAACTGCTGGCACCAAGCACATTACAATAGGGTTTCTTTGGAAAAACCTAACTGGATTGAACTGAGCAGGAGATATGATCAAGGAGTCAGAAAGGAGAAAACAAACATGAACATTTGATTACAAGAGAAGCAAAGATATTGAAGAAAGTTTTTCTCCTAACTCAGTGTTTGGGACAGGAGAGATGACTCAGTTCGCAAAAGCAACAGTTGCTCTTGCAGAGGACCTTTTTTTCAGTACTCTTCTTTTCTCCATGGGCACATCCATCTTGATTAAATAAAATACCCAAATAAAATATCCAATGAATAAAAATTGTAAAATCAGCTTTTGGATTCCAGTGGTGTTTGTTTGAAAACGGATATTTTTTTTCCCTCCAGCTGTGCTCAGCTGTAGAAGTTGGTGCAGTGTCTTCACTGACACACACATAAACACAATCAATGAGACAATACCTAATGAATTCTGTTATACTCAGATTGTTGCCTAGTTCAATGAACATCAGTTGGGATTTCTCCAACATCTATATGTTGGGAGCATATACTGAGATACACAGGCAAACATTGAGCAGAACTCAGTGAACCTCAAGGAAGAGGAGAAGGCAGAGTTGTAAAAGTTATCAAAGACACAAGGGGTACAGAACTCACAGATTCAACTATACAGGCTTCATAGGGGTTCACAGAAACAGAAGAGTCCATCACAAAGCCTGCATTGGTTTGTACCACATCCTCTCTACTTACTGTGCTAATTCAGCTCAGGGGGTTTGTGAGAGTCCTAACAGCAGGAGTGTGTGGAATCTCAGAACTGTTTGTAGGATATTGGAAACTTTTCTTCCTTCTGAGTTGGCTCCTCCAGCCTTGATATGAGGGTTTGTGCCTACTATTATTACACTTGTTATCTTGTGTTCATTTGATATCCCCAGGAGACCTTTGCTTTTCTGAAGGGAAACAGGAGCAGTACATATATGTGGAGTGGAGGGAGGGGAGACTGTGGTCAGATGGGACTGTTTGAGTGAAGAGAAAATAAAAACAAAAAAAAAAGTAAAAATTATAAAGACATGCGGGGTAGTAGTATCTGGACAGATCTGCAAAGGAGCAGAGAATGTGAAGATCTTTTGTGCCCTCTTAATGCCCATGAAAGATGCCTTCATCAGAGGAGAAGGTCAATAATCAAGTCGATAGGATGACCCACTTAGTGTACATCCCGATTCTGTAACAAGCTATCCTCATTATTACACAATGGGCCCATGATCAAAGTACCTGTGGTAGCTGAGATAGGGGTTATGCATGGAATCACAACATAGCTACCCACTCATCAAGAGTGACCTGGTTATAGCTGCTGCTACACCTGCTGCAGAATGCCAGATCTGCCAACAACAGAGACCAACACAGAGCCCCAGATATGTCACCATTCTCCAGGCTGACCAGCCAACAAAGTCATGAAACAATGACTACATTGGGCTAATTCCTCTGTGGAATGGACAATACTCTGTCTTTCCTGGAGTAGATACTTACTCTAGTTATATATTTGCATTTCCTGCCTGTAATGATTTTACCAAAACTACCACACAGAGACTAACTTTGTCAACTCTCACATATTCCATACAGTGTAGTTTCTGACCAAGATGCTAAATTCTCAGACAGAGAGGTGTAACTCTGGCCCACAATCATGGATTCCACTGGATGTACCTGGTTCACTAACTTCTTGAAACAGCTGTTAAGAACTTTTGAAGACACAGTTATAGAGCCAATGAAGTGACAACAACCCCGAGGGCTGGTGTAGGATTAGTCAGGAGGCAGGTTTCTCCACAGCCCAGATCCGTGGGTCCAGGCACCAGGTAGTAGAAAAGGGAATAATACCCCTCACTATGACCCCTAGTGATCTCTTGGGGAAAAAAAAAATCTTCCTCCTGTGTGGGGTGTTTACCCACCTACCTCACACATCCCCAGAGTTTTCTTGAGTGTGAGCAGCAGGAAATATTAGCTAGGATTTATTGCGGAGAATCTTGCAGAGATAAACAAAAAATAAAGGATATCCTCGAGAGAGCCTGGAACCTTTTCCAATGGGCCCTGACTGTCTCTACCCCAGGGTTTTTATAGAGACACCAAGGGGTGGATAAAAAGACCTCCCCCAGCATAGCCAAGTGCAGACCATCACAGACACATGCACTCAGGCCCATAGTCTCAATCATCCTCTTTGAGGACCTGCTGGGTAAAGCCAGGAGGAACCCGAAAATGAGCTCCTGCAGGTCCCCCTTTCTTAATATATATAAAATTACTTAATGGCTTACAGCTATCTCCATAGCTGTTACACCTCCCAGTATGGGAGTAGAGGATGATAAAGATGGCATTTCTCTTTTGAATTAGGTCCAAGTTGACTACAGCATTCTTAGCTGCCTCAAGCCCTTTCTGAACCAAAAACTCTTGAGGCAACTACAAACTTAAAGAATCCCTTAGCTTCATCATTGCCATTAACATGTTAACATAAATATTGCTATACATAGTCACAAATCTCTCAATCTTACAACTCAATGCAAACTCTTAACAGAACCATTTGAATTAGCATATATGGTGCTATATATACTGAACAATGTTCTCCATCCTACAACTTTAACTCAATCATTTGAATTTTCTTGTTAACAGAACATAGGAAAAGCTTCGATGTATTCACATCAAACTTAAACATTTCTTAACTCCACAAAACCAGGGTGCATTAAAATCAATAAGTTTCTGCGAACGTATTTCAAACCCATAACTCCTCCTTTTCTTTATAATTTTTTAAACAAAATCTCAAACCTAGTTAGAGGATCTCAAACTTATACAATTCCTACAAACCCATATTGAAAAGCAATATTTTCAATCTAACCATTAATACTTTGAAAACTTTCAGCAAAACATCCAAAAGCAGTTTCTTAATAAAACTCTTTACACACTTTAAAAGTAGTCTCTTAGTAGAACCCATTTGCATTTCTTACTAACATGACATTAATACCCTCAAACAATTTAAATTAAATGGAGAAAGGAATATTAACTCTCCCTTTTCTTTATAATTTTAAACAAAATCTCAAGCCTAGTTAGAAAACCCCAACTTTTGTTTAAACAGTTCCATTTGTAACACAAAATCAATTCCATAAGTAATTCCATTTTTACATAAACAGTTCCACAAAACAATTAATGAATCACCAGTTAATAAAGCATATGTGCATACACAAAACTGCATCTTGATTCTAGGTAGAAATAAATTTCTTCATTTAAACCGTTCCATTTTTAACCCAATTCCAGCAAACAGTTCCTAGGTCATTACTATGAATAAACTCAAAATTGTCCCATTGCAATGAAATCTCTATTGTTTATTTCATTTCTTAAGTCTTAAAATTCAAATGATAAATTCTGGTACTAGCCTTCCAAATATGAGAAATCCATAACCCAAATCTTTTTGTAATTTTATCTCATTTTAAGTTCAAAAAGTTCAAACAAGAAATAAATTCTGGTATCAGGCTTTCACTTCCAAATATGAAGAGACGTTTTTCAACCAAAACTATTTGCAGTTAACAATTTTTGTTCAAACAAGCGTCTCTGAACTTTTATTCTCAAGCCAGAGACCTTTTTAGGTACAGTAGTATTCTAAACCACACCGTTTTTGATGTTAGCTCAGGTTTTTCTGTGTTGCGTTGATTTTCCACAGATCTCAGCTGCAGATGCCTAGTTGTGCTGGTTCTGGCGTCAGCCATTCCTACCTTCTTAGCAGCACTGGAACTTTTGAAAACTGCTCAGACTGACTACTTTGCAGTCTACTAGGACACTTCCTTCTGTGTCTCAGGTTCTTTCACCATTTATATTAAGAATAGACTCACACTTAACATTTATACTTTACAAACTCACATATAACATTGTTTTGCCTTGCAAAGCATTTAAACTCACATTCAACATTTACATTGTTTTTACAAACTCACATATAACACATTAATATCTACTCATTTATACTCCTTAAGGAAACTGAAGAACTACTTTAGCAAATATATTTCTTATTACTTCTTATACTTATATTCATTCCATCTTATTCTTATTTAAAGTTACATTTACAACTAGCATCTTTACTTCTTACAAGCTTATTACTACATGTCTTAAGACTACATTAGATACCTCTTGCAAGCTTATATTCTTTATATTCCTTTTTTTTTTTTTTTTTTTGGTTTTTCGAGACAGGGTTTCTCTGTGTAGCTTTGCACCTTTTCTGGAACTCGCTTTGGAGACCAGGCTGGCCTCGAACTCACAGAGGTCCGCCTGCTTCTGCCTCCCGAGTACTGGGATTAAAGGCGTGCACCACCACCGCCCGGCACAAGCTTATATTCTTAAAGGAACTCTATAGATCTATTTCACAGACTTATATTGGGCTACCATTAGCATATATTTAACTTAGCAAACACCTAAAGATTAACACATAGATCTAACAAGAGAATTTTTATAAACTCACATATCTTATATTTGTTATGCCCAGATTGTGACCCCCCAAAGAGACCACCAAAGACACTGGATGTTTAGAATGCAACAGCAAGGTTTATTCTGCAGATACAAGTCTAGCTAGACAGGGGACTCATTCCTACACCCAACACAGTGAGGCAGGGAGGAGTTACTCTTTCTTGGGGAAGTTAGTTCTTATAGGCAAAACCCATAAAATTTCTTAGAGGGGAGGGGGTTAGTACGGGTCCATCCTTGATTGGTCCAGTTTTTCCTGGGCATGGACTTTATCTTATTCTAGCTTATCTGTTTGCCCTGTCAGGAGTTTTACAACTCCTCTCCGGGGTCTGGTCATGTTATCTCCAGAGAGGGGCATCTCATTGTTAATTGGTTACCATCAGACATCCTGACTCTGTTCTTTTGTTCCCGGGGCTGGCGCCATCATTTCTAGGGACTTGAAACTGGCCTGGGTCTATCTATATTGAGATATTTTTGTCTAAAGCCCCCTTTTTGAGACAATAGAGTGAGGGTCTTGTTGTGCCTTGATTGTGTCCCCAAAGCCTCCACTGGAGACTTTAGGTACAGAATGCAAAAGTAAGGTGTTGTCTAAGTATACAAGCCTCCAGGGAGGCTCTTTTAAATCTCTCCCTCACAGCAGGGAGGTTGGAAGGAGCACTCCCCTTTCTTTGTGAGGCTAGTTCTTAAAGGCACAGACCATATAATTTTAACCCGCCTCCCTTTTTAGTCTATTGGTCAAATATCCTGACTGTGTTTTCCAAAGTCCCTGTAGCAGATACAGCCACCTGGGGAAAAGGGGTCTAAGTTCTTATCTACACTTAGGAATCCTGGTTTAAGCTTCTCTTTGTCTGTAGGGGATAGAGTGGGGGTTTTACTGAGGTATCACATATTCATCTTCTATTTCTTACTCTTAATTATTACTATCTCTATTAGAAAGATTCTCTTAACTAGACAGGAAGTATGTACATCATTTCTAAAGTTTAGAGTTTATAGTCAGCTTTGCTATAAAACACGGGGATATAATGAGTGTTGTCATTATAGATTTGTGATATGCCATTCCGTAACTGGCAGAGATGCACTGTTAGTGGTAAATGATTTTTAACTAGAGGCTGTCCCTTCACCAAAATTCATAATAGCTCTCCTAAGTGCTTCAATTCAGACAAACATTTCTTGGTTTGCTCTAATGGAAAAACTTCACTTCATGCTGAGAGTGAAATTACCATATTTAGCTGCAGTAAAGCTCTTAGCCAAAACTGCACAGCTATTAGGTGATATGAAGTATTTTTTAAAGGAGCTATTAAAACCAAAGCTGCACAGCTCTGAACTCTATTTCCTCACTGTTTGCATTAACCAGTGACAAAACCTCAGAAATACTAATTGAGCCACTTTCATTCTGGTTCCTTTATAGGAACGTCATTGGAGCTGACCTTCCTTAGTTCTAGGCTTCTAACACCAGAAGCTCCAGTAACCACTGAGCTTCATCCTCCTCTTGTGAAAAAACAAACGACCTTGACCCCATAATAAAACAGGATCAGGGCCCTTCCATAATCTCGAGCAGGGATCTTTCCATCTTAAACTTTTGCTATTTTGATGAAGAGCATGTGACTGTTGAGCCATTTCCTCTTGGGATAATGCTCAGCCAATGCATTACCCTCAGCTAAAGGACCAGGAAGATTGGAGTGAGCTCTAATATGGCCTACAAAGCATGGGAGCTATCTTTTGTGAGTAGCGTGTTGAATTTGTTGAAACATTTTGACTTGATTGTTGTTAGTTCCAAAATTTTCACCAAAACTGTTACTATTCAAAGGAGTCAAGAACATAGATGTTCTTTCATGAAACATATCCTTCATTAGCTTTCTCTGAGAAAAAGCATTTCAGGTTTTAGTATTTTCACTTCATTAGCTTTAACTTCTGATGGTATTAGCAGCTGTGATATTTAGCATTGATTTCTTATAAGGAACTTTCAGGTGAAGCAGCTATTTTGTAAGACAACTAGATTTTCTGAAGTTTGTTTCCCATCTATAAAGCAGTCATTTCTTTTTGAATGCCTGTTTCCTTTTCTCCTTATTAGATTTGCAAAGGAATCACTCATTGCAGGCTGTTTGTTCAAGAGGTAAAGAATTTTAATTTCAACATAAGTTTCTTCATATCTAAGACAACATTCAGTGTATAAACTACTTTCCCTTGTTTTAAGGATTTTAAAGTGGGTTGTTTGCTCTTACAGGTAGTTTTTTGTCATCCAACTACCATAAAAAACTTTGCACAGCTATTAGAATAAATAAGGCATTTTACCAAAGGAACCCAAACCATAAAGCACCTAGTTCTGTATCCTTTCAATTTTTCATTGGAACTGACACTTAAACTCTTAGATGATTTTCCTCCTTATTCTTTTAAAAGCTGTATTTTAAGTTTACCATGAACATATTTTTGAGCTAACAAAAGTGTTTCAGGGCAATGTCGCTATCTTTAGCAGAAAAACTACCATTCCCAGAATGCATTTCCCTTATATCAGTCCATAATAATATCAGTCCTTTATATCAGTCCCTTATATCATTTCCCTTATATGAGTCATTTCCCATAGTTCTTTTTGTTTTTGTGTCTGAGAGTCCTCTTCTAAGTTTTTTTTTTTTTAAACCAGACTTGCTTATAAATTCTTGCCCAGAAGGTTTGAACACAGTTTTTTTGCTTTTGCAACGGGAGATTTGAACAAGCATTTTACATTTTCAGTATGGCACATTGGGAGATTCCTATTCTCTCCTCAGCTGACGTTAACAGGTCTCTCTCCTTCATTTGACACTAGCCCCAGATCAGAACTGCACCTGCCTTTTTAGCTGGCATTGAGGCTGGCATTTCTGATAACAACTTTCCTCGTGGCTTGTGTTTGTCTTAGCCAGTCAGTGAAAAATAAGATCATTTACAACAGCTTTTCCATAGCTCCTTCAGAGATTTTCTCCCACTGTTCTATCTCATTTTGCTTGTTTCTTCCTTCCCCAGATGCAGAGCTTCAGGTATCTGTCTGCAGCTCTGTTCCTCTGCTAGCTACTTTAGGAGGTAGGGGCTTTTTTCTCCCCCCGAATCTGCCTCAAATTCTAGCAGCTTTTGCAGGTCATGCATTTTCTGGGGAGGAATCTGTCCCTTCTGTTTCTTCAGAGTCTTTCTCCTAGACAGTTCCCAGTTTGGTCTCAGATTATCCCCTCTACCCCAGAAACAGTTTCTGACACTACAGTGGCGGCTTTCCCTACTACTGAAGGTAAGGGGTTTTTGTCCGTTTCTGTTTTCAGGGTCTGTGTGGTTTGCATACAGACTGAAAATCTAACAAGGGAGGTTTTTGCCATCTCTAAACTCCCATTAGGACAGGTGTTTTGCCTCATCAGGCTTTCACCTGGCCCAGTCCCCCAGTGGGTTGCATTTGCTTGTCTGGGTGCTCAAGGACAGAGCTTATGCCAGAGGCAATCACCCCTTAGGGCTACACCCCCTCATCTCATAGGGAGTCAGTTGAAACAAAGCTTTCTCAAAGAGGTGCTTTCTCTGAAAGAAAAGAAAGCTTTACTCCTAGATAGTTCTGTTCTCCTCTGGCTGGGCTCTTTCCCC